>NW_027466053.1:3835000-3935000 GCF_046127955.1 Nelusetta ayraudi | reverse complement strand
GTTGCTCTTGGTTGTCCGTTAGTTTTTTGAGAGTTAGTAGTAGATAGATCCCTAGATAGTAAGTTTGATAAATGGATAGAAATAGATAAGTTAGTTAAAGTTACACACACACACATATATATATATATATTTATTTATTAACCTCTTTCAATGAACTCCAAAAGACTCACCTGAATCAGCTACCCTTGCAAGGGCAACGATCTTGTCTCAGACCTTCTCCGAGGTGATCGGTGGAGTGACGCACAACCAGCACGTGACCTCTACGATGAGGTTCCACCCACGGAAGTGGCATAGGAGGACACGGCTTAAATAGTATGGCTTGTCCACCAGAAGGCTGTATTATGGTGTACATAATATAAAACTTATATAAAACTTCGGCCCAGTTCTGCTTGTATTGCAATGGTTGGTGTTCCTGAAGTTTCAGTTTTCGTCCCTTTTTATTTTTTACATCCATGTTTGTGATGAAATAGTATTGTGAATCGCTAGCTCGCATTGCATGCTGGGAAACAACGTCACTCAAGGAAGTTTTGGCTTCGTTGACACGGTCCTGAAGGGAAGTGGGTTTTAGTGCACTAGAACGTGATGAATGTGTTCAATCAAGCAGTACAAACCTGATTAATTGTCTTAATACTTGACTTGGAATGGCCATATTGTTTAGGATTAGAATTAGATGACAACTTGTTCACAATATTTGCAACTATTCAATTTGACCAGCAGGTGTCAGTAGAAGACGAAATTTCATGTTGACTATTTCCTAATGGAAGTGCTCTCTTTACGTTGGATTTTTCTCATAATTATTTGAAGTGTAGGCCTGTAGTTGATGAGGAATCACGGTGTGCTAACGCTCCTCAAACAGCTTAGATGAAAAAAAGGGAGTGTGATTTGGGTTTGTGGTACATTATGACAATCTTGGACTTGCAAGACTGAGGCGACGGTTCAATTCCCATCAATGTGTATTATATATGTGTTATTTAGCTCATCTATTCTACATTTTAAATAGATCACATTTGACATCTGACCCACTGAACACTTACTATTGAACATATTTTTAAACTATGGGCTATTTAGTCTTGTTTTAGGATATAATATAATTCATTGCACAAACTGTCAGGCTAAGTATAAGAGCTATAGTCTACTACAATCAGTCGTGCCAAAAAAGAGACATTGTCTTTATTTTTCATTTTTATTTTATTGTGTCAGCATTGAACCATACAAGCATGTAGTGTTGTCCAACAAGAATGCATGGCGAGTCAAATCCCAAACAACCTATGAAACAATGAACACGTTTCCATTGCCCTTCATTTTATTGAGCACTAGATGACCTCCTCGAGCACTGTGTCATTGAAGCCTCGAGTAATGAACCATTTTTTGAAACAAGTGTCGAAGCTTCAACAAAGCCTCGATCGGCCATCACTACCTACGGCTGCGTGCTCTAACACCATTTCAGAAGTGACTAACTGCAGAGTTGGGAGTGGAGGAGGGACGACCGTCAGGCTGGCTCGACTGCTCCTCCTTCTCAGCCGTGGCGCGTCCAATCAGCAGCCGACATCCAGGACCGCACCTGCAAGGCGTCATCCACTGTCAGACACACACACAGACACAAAGATAGAGGCACCTAGACCCACCCGGGGGTCATAACACTCCGTGTGGATCTTTTAACTCTGGCATTGAAAGGGGGTGCTAGCGCTAGCCGTTTGCTAAGCTATGTACAGACAGCACCACCGCTTGCCGAACCACATAGTCACACCGTTTATATACAACAACTCGTCATCAATATCTCTAAAGTAGAAGTCAAGAACTTTTTTCAAAAACGATAACTAACTCAAACTTTTTTGTGTGTTTATAAAAACAAACTAAAACAAACTTAAATTGAAGTCATATTTCACTTCGTTTACGTCTGTCAAATGAATATTTGCCCAGGAATATCTTTTAGTTTTACGCAGCAGCACCTAAATGCACGTCGCATTCTGTGACGTCACCCCTCTTTCACAGCAGTATGTTGACGAGCGACTCGCGGCGGGAAAGTCCGATATGCCACAGTAGTGAACATGTTTATTGAGACTGGGAAGTAGACACGACAGTTTGACTCAGTTGACTCAAATATCCTGTGGCGATGAGAGTGGTTATGGCTATCTGATAAAGCAAGATTTAATATTGGGAATTTAACAAAATGAAAAGGAACCGACAACGCCACCCTGGGAATTTCACCCAGGGAGTTCTACTAAACACAAAAGTAATAATTAGGCACACAGGTAAGTTCTACGAGGAAGGAGTAGGAGACGTGGTTCAGAATGTTTAAAATATCAAACCAACTTTTATTCAACATTTAAAAATAAAAGGAACAAACAGACCAACACTTAAAACGGAGCTACTGAGCTCCTTATTCTTGGTGTAGAAACTGAGGCTTACCGATGAGGGGGCCAAACGGGGGAGGAACCAAAGAAAACAAGGAACACCCCACTCACACGTGACACACCTGCAAAGAAAGTGAAGTGCAAAAAAAAGAAGAAAACAACCACAATCCCGGGTCACAGCACTCGAAGGGGCCCACCACCCGGGACACCGCCACCACCAGCAGCTCTCAGCGACTACAAAAGAAAAGATAAACAGTTGGTTACTAAAAGTTCCCTAAAATCTGTCACATGTACTGAAATAGCAAGAAAAACAAACAAACAATGCACACACACACACACAGACACACACACACACACACACACACACACACACACACACACACACACACACACACACACACACTAACCAAGTTCCCACCAACCACGCATACGCATACACGCACGCACACCACTGTAGCTGGACCGGCGACTTGATAGTGTAACGTCTGCTGTCTGAGGGTCAGCAGTGGCGACGTAAGCAAACGAAGAAAAACACAACGAGAACGGAAAAACAACAAGTAAAACCAAGGCGGGACGGAAGCAACATGCACCGTCCACCGTCTGTACGGGGCGGCTAGCACAATCAAGTGTGGGCGAAGCAGCAGTGTTCCTGCACTTATCTTATAGGACCGAGTTTTGGGCCACAGGTCTTGATCACCAAGCGTCCTCCAGGTGAGGAGAACGAGGAGGCTCTGCGCAGCTTTGTGCTAGCAGGCGGCTGGAGTGTGCCGGTGAGGTGTTCAGGAAGCACTGTAAAAAGAACGGACAGGTGAGGTACTACGTACCTATGCTAATAAGCCATAATAATTTAAATGCTAAAATGTCCGCACCTGATCCTCTTAAAACTCGGGCACACAAATCGGATGTTCAGTGTCCCATTGACCACAATGGACCACTACACGAAGCTTTTAAGAAAAATGCGAAATGAAGCCACTGAGAGCTAAAACAACATGCAAACAATGCCACAGTGCAGCTTTTCTCAAACGGGTCAATTTTGAAATCATTTTAATCAACTCTGTCTTCATTGATCAGAAGGTTTTTGCAGATTTGGAATTAAAAAAATTGAACTGCAGGAATCATAAAATCGTCTCATCAGTGACGTTTATAGAGCCATTAAAAAATTGAATATGTGCTGAACAGACAAACGGAGGTGTAAGAGGCCTGTGTGACCAGCAGGGGGCAGCAGAGGACCGACAGCCGCAAGTTCCTCCTCAGAGAGGCCTGAGAAGGTTCTGCACCTTCAGCTCCTCCAGGAGGTCCTCAGCAAAGTGTCAGAGTTTGTTGGTTTTTTTACCTCGGTCGGCAGAGTCACAGTATGAAACTTGTAGCCAGGGGGCGCTGCAGCTCACTCAACACCTACAAGGTTTGAAAAGGAAATTGAGTGGAATTCATCTGGAATGAAAAGAAAAGCACAACTACAGCAGAAAAACTGAACACAAAGACGCACAAAGTTTGAACTACACACTGATTTTCTTCTTCTGTTGATTCAAATGAATTTGACAGAAATAATATCTGAAAAAATAGAAACCAAATGTTAAATTTCGACATTTAAAAAATGGACAGATTCATTTACACCCAGTAAGATAAGAAGATATTTAGCTCTCAGCTAATTAGAGCTGCTGCTCCTGTGTGTGTGTGTGTGTGTGTGTGTGTGCGTGTGTGTGTGTGTGCGTGTGTGTGTGTGTGTGTGTGTGTGTGGATGTGGTGGTGTGTGTACCTGAATGTGGGAGTGGGTGTGTTTAAGTACGTCACTGGAAGTAGGCTGCCAATTAGTGCGGCCTCCGAGGCCGCAACCGCCCCACGCCAGCGACGAGTCCAGGGCGGGGGGGCCCGGACACGGCACACCCGCCGCAATGCCGGCCAGGAAGAGGCCTGGAGCAGCAGGCCCCCGGACCGGAGGGCACCCGCCCCACGAGGAGCCAGGGCAAGATGACAGGGAGGCAGATACCCCAAGGAGAAGGGACACCGCACAGACAGCAGAGCCCGTCCTCCGGACGGGGCCCCCCAGGGCAAGCGAGACCGGACTCATCCCAGCCCCTTCACCCACCGGGAGGATCGGTACCCAAGGCAGGCCCGGGCACCCAGATGCCCCCCCCCCCTACGGACCCAGTATGGCGCATCGCCGCAAGTGGCGAGGTCCCCATAGGCCCAGCCGGTCTCGCACCCCAGTGGCACCGGACTGCACAGGGCCCATCCAGAGTGGGAAAGATGCCGGATCCCGCCCCCGCTAGCAGGCCGACCCCACTGTGTGTAGGGGTGTCAGTGTGTGTATATGTGCACTTGCTGGTGTGTTGAACTATGGTGCGTTTAAAATGGAAGGGTGGTAAGGCCCTGGGGCAACCACACTGCTGCTGAGCAGGGCGGCGGCCGCAGTGCACGAACAACCCCCCCAGGCCCTAAGTGTCTATAATGCTATTAAGATTGGAGAGGGTCTTAAGGCCAGAAGGCCGGGCAGCGACCACCCAAGACACAAATCCCCCGAAACAGAAGAAAATAAATAAATAAATTAAAAATTTAGGAAAAAAACAAAACAAAAAAAAAACACCTATTATGTGACCAGGGGGGACTCCCGGTCAGGGCACCCCCTCAGCGACATCAGGGCCGGGGACACCACAGGGATCCAGGAGCCAAAGGGGGCCCACCCCCCACCGCACCGCACCACCCGGGCACACAGGAGCGGTAGCCGGCGAACGCGCAGCCCCACCCCAGGCATGCGACCCCACCGCGTACGATCCAGCGCCAGTCCCCAGACACAGGGACGGACCAGCCCTCCCACCAACAAGGGGGCCCCCAGACCAGAGCCAGGGACCCCCCCGGAGCACCACCCCCGGAGCACCACCCACCCAACCCGCAAAGCAGCCGAACCTCACACGCCCAACACCCCCCCCCCCAGACCGCACCCGGCCTGCGGCAGCACGACCACGGCTGCCCACATCAACCAGCAGCCTCAGCTATTGATTGATTACTAGTTAGTTATAGGATGAAGCAGACATTCCTACCAAGGAGGTGTGGTCTAACAGTAAGTTGCTATATTGTGCAATGTGCAGGTGTTGTTTTGTTTTCCAGTTTGTGAGGATTTTTTTCTTCGCGATAGATAAGGAGGTCATCAGCATGCGAGATTCTGCCTTATCTGATTTGATATCACTGAGGTCCCCTAAGAGACAAAAAGAAGGAGTGGCTGTGATGTTGTAACCAACCTGTGCTGATAGATCATTGCATACTACGTGCCAGAATTTATTTACTGGTGGGCAATGCCATACAGCGTGTAGGTAATTATCTGGGACATTAACTGTGCAGTGTGAGCAGGTCTGAGAGGCGGTCATGCCCATCTGAAACATCCGCTGTCCAGTGTAGTGGATCCTGTGGAGTACTTTAAAATGAACTAATTGTAGAATAGGTTGTTTTATCAGTGAAAAGGTGTTCAGGCAGATTGTTCTCCAGAAATTAGAGTGAGGCTGGAGAGACAGGTCTCTTTCCCACTTAACAATTGGGATAGAAATCGTGCCATCTGTATTTGTAAGCAACTCACTCCAATAGAACTGCACTCGTCCTTCTCTCACATGACATTGGATCACAATGACGAAACAACACAACAAAGACAATGATGCCACTGTGCTGCCACATCCAGACTCTGTGTAGGTCTGTAGGCCTCTTGGACCTTCATGTGAACCACTGCGTGTTGACTGGAGGTGAAACATGACTGACTGCTGTCCTCCTCCCTGGACAATGCAATCTCACTTTCAATCTCACAGCCACTAAAAAACCTGATTGTGATTGAGAGGTCCTCAGCAGCCAATCACTGTTGGGAGTCCAGCCTTCAAACACTCCTCCTGAATCCACAGTCACATCTGTGAGCATCTGGAACTTTGGCCCCGATCCTCCACACCACACAACTTGGGATGACAGCGCCACCTACCTGTATACTTTCAGCAGCCAGTCCCATGTTCTGACCCGTTTCCACTGTGCCTGTTGGCTCATCTGGTCCAAAGTCTGGATCATCAGTGTCCAGGTTCATGGAATGAGTCAGTGTGCCGCCGTCCTGTGATGTCATGATAGAGAATCACTCTATTTATACTAATGTGCAGAACCACTGGAGTGTGGAAGCAGACAGTTACCATAATCCAAATGAAAAAGCAACAGCAGAAATGCTTTTTCATTTTAAGAACGTGGCTGCATTATTTGACTCATAAAAAAAATCGTTAATAAATAATCCAAACTGCATTTTCATTTTCTTATTCATGACTGCTCATTCTTGTACTTAATTCAAATAAAGGAAAACACATTTTAGATTTAATTTTCAAAACATGCACCAGCAAAGAGTTACCAAAATTCAATATGAAATGTAAAATTCAAAAATGAAAAAGCAATAGCAGAATGCTTTTTCATTTTAAGAACGAAGCTGCATTATTTGACTCATAATTAAAATCATTAATAAATATTGCTATATGCATTTTCATTTTCTTATTCGTGTCGCACCTTTTATGACACAATCAAAAAGAAAACTGAGGGCATTGTTTTTTAATTTTCGTGGTCCTGCCCTGCACAAGAGTTACCACAACTCGAAAACGAAATCGCAATCTCAAAGTAAGCGCGCGGCGCAGGAAAGTGACGTCAGCAGCTCTCCACCTGTGGGTATGGTGGTATGGCGCCAAGTGTCATTTGCCTCCTGTTATGTGTAAATTGTAATGTTTGTGAATTTAATAAAGATATATATATATATATATATATATTTTTTTTTTTCATTTAAAAAGAAAAGAAAAGAAAAAAAAGGTATGGCGGTATGACACCACTTTGCCATCGTTACTTCTTTCACGTCATTGAAGTTGCCGGTAATCGAGATTTAAATCGGCGAAAAACGTGGACCACTGACAGATCTCGCACCAGCATCTGCCACCAGTCGACGGATTGATCTGTTGCTTCGCATCCTTCGTCGGATGGACTGGTGGCCGACGCCGAACGGAAGCAATGATCCGTTGCATCGCATCCTGCGACGGATGGACTGGTGGCCGACGCCGAACAGCTGTTACTCCACCCATGTAACAAATAGCTTTAGCTTTGATGTTGTGCTGGTGCATCAAGGTGTTCCATAACTGACAACAGGTTGGCGAGGGCAACCTTGTTTGCGTCCGTATCTGGGACGGCAGAATACCTGCTCAACTCGGTCCCGAGCAACAGATTCAGATACACTATTCAACTCCACCTGGGAAGCTAAATCCAGCAGGGTTTGAACAATTGTGTCAATGTGCGCCATGCTCAAATCTGTCCGACCAACGAGATCCGTCAGTGGTCCACGTTTTTCGGCGATTTAAATCTTGTTTACCGGCAACTTCAATGACGTGAAAAGTAACGATGGCAAAGTGGTGTCATACCGCTATACCTTTTTTTTGTTTTGTTTTGTTTTTTTAAATATACAGTATATATATACATTTATTAAATTCACAAACATTAGAATTTACACATAACAGGAGGCAAATGACACTTGGCGTCATACCGCCATACCCACAGCGGAGGTGGAGAGCTGCTGACGTCACTGTCCTGCGCCGCGCGCTTACTTTGAGATTGCGATTTCGTTTTCGAGTTGTGGTAACTCTTGTGCAGGGCAGGACCACGAAAATTAAAAAGCAATGCCCTCAGTTTTCTTTTTGATTGTGTCATAAAAGGTGCGACACGAATAAGAAAATGAAAATGCATATAGGAATATTTATTAATGATTTTAATTATGAGTCAAATAATGCAGCTCTGAAGAAGCAGTTTCCATCAGCCTCTACATTCTCATTTGTACACGGCGAACCTAATGGGCCATTGCAATCAGAAATTGGAAAACTCGCACGGTCCAAATGAATCTTCAAGTTTTTGCAAAGGTCTAAACAAACATCAACATCAAGGGGAGAGAAGTTACACTCTTCATTGGTCACAGCACTGACAAACTCTACGTCAGAATTATCCATGTCAAAGTGAGGAGTTTTGCTCTTCTGAAGTGACTCACTGTTGCCAGCTGGTGCTGGAATTTTAAACCGTGACCATGCAGAACCTTGGCTAATCTAATACCAGTGCCATGATCTGCCACTGCATCTTCACTAGTACTAACTGATGATGGATCACAAATCACATGTACGAGGCGTAGAACGAGCGGAGCAGTCAGAGGCAACAGAAGAAGAAAGAAAAGCCTCCTTAGCTTAGTCGATCTTCTGTGTTGCCTCCTGGACGGTGCTGGCCTCCTCTGGCTTGGTGCTGGCAACCACGGGAGCCACAGGAACCACGGGCACAGCTCTGGTCATCTGTGGCGTCGCCTCCACCTGATTAAAATAAGAAAGATGTGATTTTATGCCAATAAACATAGAAAGGAAAGCACTAGGCTTTACACGATCACGATTTTTGTGCCGATCACCGATCAGTGAGTTTAAATAAACCGATCACCGATCCGATCACGTTAGGGGCAATAAATACTTGTTTCTGTACACCCCTTGCCTTCTCACGAGCACCGTCTAAAGTTGTTTGCTTTAGCATCCGTTTCAGAGTTTGCTTTTCTTTTTCTTTCTCCGCGCTGCGTTTCTTGAACTCGACATGCTCCTCCGTGTGTATCTTTTCCAAGCGCCTGATTAAATTTGTGGTGTTGAAATTTTTTGCCAAAGTTCCCCCGCTAAGTACTGTAGCGTTGCATATATTGCAGATAGCTTGTGCTATGTCTGTTTCTCTCACTTTGAAAAACTTCCACACCCCCGACACGTTTGTTTGTGTCGCCCATGGATGTTGCTGTCGTGAAGATTCAAAGAAACTTTATTGTCCGTCACATAGCGACAGTACTCAAAACAGGAAGAGGCACAAAGACGAAAATGAAGGTTTTTGAATCATGAATCATTAGCTCTCGGTGTTATGCCCCGGCCTAGGGGGAACCAGGACACAACATAAAGGCTCCCCCCCTTCTCCCAGCTCTCAAATTAGACAAAGGTGCTTCGTCCACAGGATGGTTTTTATTAAACGTCACCATCATTGCACTGGCGTCAGGGAGGGCATGGCCAAAACAACAAACAAAATGGCTCTCTTATGGATCTTACCTATGAAGAAAACAATCAAATAAATGACAGTCAAACTAACCTCCTCAACTAAAACACAGGAGAAAAGGGTCACAACACAAATGGCTTCCCTCCCCTACGGGCTACGTGGACACAAAGGGAACTGAAATAGATTACAAAACAGAATTGATGGCTGAACACAGAATGCTGATGCTGCGGCACATGGCCTCTGGTTGGGAGCTGGGAGAAGGACAAAGAGACCGAGGTGTTGAAGTCCTCCTCCTTAAATATTGGCACCAGCCAATCACCTTTCCGCACCTGGAACAAGCAAAAAAAAGGGAACACAGGATCTACTGCGCCATCTAGTGCCCAAACGGACACACAGCAGACAAAAGGAACTGACAACAATGTAAACCCAAATCTATACATTTACATAACACTCGGATACAAACAAATAAACATGTCGATGCTGTGAAACTACTTTGGAGGAAATGAGACAGATTAAAAAAGTTTCAACACGACCGTGACGTCATTGATCGGATCGGTGATTCATGACATGATGCCCGATCATGAACGTTTCTAAAAATGCCAAATATCGGCCGATCCGATACAGCCGATAAGATCGGTGTAAAGCCTAGAAAACACACACAGGTGATGAAGTGGAAATGAATAAGTACAAACCTGCTGCACTGCTGTGACATTGCTGGAGGCAGACTCAGTCATGTGGACAGTTGAACGTGTTGCCCACACCTGCAAATACAAGGACACAAAGTAACGTTTAAAGAACTGCATTTATTGTCCTATCACAAAGATGCACACAATGAAATACACATATCCCAAATACCAACATGTCACTGGTTTGTTTTGGTTTTTGAGGCAACGCGTGCTGATCGACGTCTCAGGCTGGACATCTGGAAGAACATAAAGAAATTAATTCATAAACAAAGTAACACACTAATTAAACTGTACATGTACTGTACATATGTGATCTTGTGTTGATAATAGGGGTGGGGCGATACGGCTAACCCACGATTCGATACTGTGACGATATTTGGCCCACGACAATGACAACATCACGACACACGATATCTTCGAAATCTTCGAAATTTTGCAGACGATATGTGACTGAAAAAGAAAAAAATACCCATAAAAAGGAAAATGCCTGTGATCTTGCATTTATTCCAAAACTTTGTATAATGTACAAACAAACGTGCACTGCACAAGCAAACATATTAAAGTGCATGAACATTAATAACTTTCATGTAAACAAGGACAGTGCTTTCTGGTAATGTAAAGTCAGTAGCAACTTGGGATCTTGGGATATACAAACCGACGGGAAGATGAAAGAGGGAAAAAAATCCTTTCACTGCCCCGATTCTGAAAATCAATAAAAAAATGATGCAGACAAAATAAATAAATAAATAACCGCGTCCCCGAAATATACGGGACAAAGTGAAGTGCGTCCCCCATCAGTTCATTACGGGACAGGCTTTTTTATTTGCAAATATGGGACAATCGCGTATTTTATGGGAGGGTTGGCAACCCTATCTAGACCACAGACGGAAATTAAATGAGGTTTTGTCATTTTCCCTAAAAAACGGGACAAATTGTGTCCCGGGAGAGATTTTGTCTTTCCCGGGACAGGTGGACAGGTGGTGTTTGGAAAAAAATATTGATATTTGCCGTCAGTGTATCGATTATTTATTGCGACAGAAAGCACAACAATATATTGCAATATTGATTTTTTTTTCACCCACCCCTAGTTGATAAGTGTTTGAATAAATGTGTGAATGTTATCGTGGCAGCTGGGGAAACCCTGCCAGATGACTCCACGACGGTCTCCATGTGGTCCAACAGCACAGCCTCACTGAACCACACGGGATTGGACGGGATGTCTGTGTGAAATGCAGTCTCAACAGCTGTTGGTACTGTCTATAAAAAAAAGAGGAGAGGAAATCAGAGTCAACTTAGGATAAGTGTTCATTTTTAAAATAAAAAGTTGCACAGTTTGACAAATACACGATTGGGGGGGAAAAAAAAGAGGGATGAACAGGTTACCTCAACCTCCTGTCCAACAAGAGTCCATTCAGGAGCAGGTCCATACACTGGCATGTGGACAGGACCTGTCACAAGCACTCTGGGAGACACCCTGGGCGATGATTGGTTGTGGCACAACACCCCTGATCTAGGTGAAGGGGGTACGAGCTGATGGAGCATGCAGCATGCAGACGCTCCACCAAAATCAGTCCTGAGGTGCACGTAAACAGAAAACAACATGTTAACACATATTTGTCATATCAAATGAAGAGCAAGTAAGGCTGAAGAAGGCAAAACTTACACCATCATAACACCACCATGTACAGCTGACGAAGGGGGAGGTGATCGGCCATATACACAAATGTTAAACCTGGAAGAAGTGTCACATAATCAATTGTGTAATCACACAATTCTAAGAAATATCTGTTAGCACAGTGTCACTGAAGAGAAAAAAATACAACAAAAATATGTATTTTACACACCCATGCGTGCAGCAACACGATGATATACTTGACGTAGCGCTGTTTGTAGTTCTGGCTTGACAGTCAGGCGAGATGGAAAGTCAAGCACAAACACCTACAAAAAAACCCAAACAAACATAAAAATGCAAAATAAATTCATGAATATTCTTGTTATTGAACTATGGATCATGGAATTACTTGATATTGATAAAACAAAGTGGCGATGACATTCATGTGTTCAAATTTGTTTGTCACAGCAGATAAACAAACCTTGGGCCAGCGGTCCAACACAGTTGCCAGTAGCGCAGCAAGATCCTGGGCGGAGTCTGTTACAAGCCCGTGTTCAAGGTTGTTGCCCGGGGCGAGAACACAAAACCATCCACAAGTGGACAGAGATGTGAGTCTCCCACCACCAGAACAAAAACAGAAAGAAACTCGTGGCTTGACAAAATCACGACCCATACCTTCTTGTCTGGTTGCTGGGCCTTAAGAACGAACTTGCACTGTTTTGTCAGTCAGGAGCAAAACGGGCCATCTTCGCACCCAGGTCGCTGACCAGTACCGCGCCCTGTGTAAATTGACAAAAAAGAAAAATCTAAATATGTTTTTGTAAGATTTATTTGGAATACAACATAACAACACAGGCAGAACATGAAATCATGAACGTGGAAGTACTCACGACGTTCAAAGTCCTTCCGAGGTGGAAAAGGTGTCCAATCCCGTTTTTGTTCCAGGCGTCGTTTCATGGCCAGAGAGCGACGGAATGCCTTGGTGTTCGGCATCTGAACAATGAAATGAAAGATTGTGTCATTTTCAATGAAGGACAATGCTAACACAAGTTTACAGAAAAAAGTGATGTTTTCTCACACACGACATCAAAACACAGAAAGGTTTCTGTACCTTTGCAGCTGGAGACGATGAGCTTAAATCAATAAAGCAAAAGAAAATGTGTATGTGTACTCTTGGACCCTAACCCTAATGCCATACAAGTCTAGGGGTGAAATTTCAACTTTGTCCTACAGATATGGGGCCACTTGCTTTTTCATCAGGAGCCCCCAAGAAGCACCCACGCCAAATTTGGGGCTTCTAGTACTTGAGGAACCCCGAAACCCTAACCCTAACCCTAACCCTAGTTTCAGCCTTATTGTTAACCCTAATTCAATGCAAGTCTATGGGGTGAATTTTCAACTTTGTCCTAGAGACATGGGGCCACTTGCTTTTTCATCAGGAGCCCCCAAGAAGCAACCACGCCAAATTTGGGGCTTCTAGTACTTGAGGAACCCCGAAACCCTAACCCTGATTTCAGCTAACCCTAACCCTAACCCTAACCCTAGTTTCAGCCTTATTGTTAACCCTAATTCAATGCAAGTCTATGGGGTGAATTTTCAACTTTGTCCTAGAGACATGGGGACACTTGCTTTTTCATCAGGAGCCCCCAAGAAGTGCCCACGCTAGATTTGGGGCTTCTAGCCAATGAGGAAAAATTTGGAGCAGACACGACAGGGTTACAGCTGAGAAGGCACTTAAGATCGTCAAAGGACTGTTGCCACTCACTAGACCAAACAAATGGTTTCAATGGACTGGTTAATTCTTCTCTCGTGGCCAGCAGCTCCACTGCCTTAGTGCTGGAGATGCCCGCTCAGGGGCGCCGCCAGGAATTTTGGGCCCCCTTCAAAAAAACAAAAGCAAATGGGCCTCCTTTGCGCAGCGCTTGT
This sequence comes from Nelusetta ayraudi, assembly GCF_046127955.1. Classification (NCBI taxonomy): domain Eukaryota; kingdom Metazoa; phylum Chordata; class Actinopteri; order Tetraodontiformes; family Monacanthidae; genus Nelusetta; species Nelusetta ayraudi. The sequence goes on along the minus strand of NW_027466053.1, from coordinate 3,921,381 downwards.
CAATAGCTTCACATCACTCAAAAAATACAGTATAGTTCAATAATAGTGCTTGAGTCCATCTTGACAGTGTCAATGTATTTTTATTGTGAATTCTCCACAAGCGATACAAACCTGGTGAGTTTAAGACTTAGTGACTCTACGTACATGAATGTTTGGGGTACCCCGTCCTTACCTTGTTCCAACCTTCCCTCCACAAACCTGGCTGTCCAGTGCCGAAGTCAAAGTGAGAGAGAGAACAAAGAAGGAGGAGGGCCTGTGACCCCGCTGCTGATTGGATCGTTGGTCGGTTGAATGAGCCAATTCTAGAGCTCCCCTCGGTGTCCACACACTGCAAAATATATCTAAGAAATAAACACTTAATTTGAGAAAGAACAGGGTAGAAACAAGTCAAATTATCTGCCAATGCAGTAAGATATTTAGACTTGGTAAGATTTCTTAAAATAAGACGATATATCTAGGCATTTGAAGAATGGAAAAACTCTTGAAATAAACAGTAAAGCACTCATTCCAAGGACTGTACTAAGTCAAATAAACTTGATACTAGCTTCTCAATTCTTTTTTCACGTTTGCTTCTTTCTTAATTTGAATGAAAAGATCTTAAAACCAGACCTACTAACAGTGCAATTCTTCTTAATTTAAGTCTTCACAATATTAGCTTTTTTTTTCTCAAAATGAGACAAAGCATCCACCCCCCTTACGCCCATCCCCCCCCCAAAAAAAATAATTCAGCAAACAGAATTAATATTGTCAACAACTATTTATTCACTTAAATTGCTGACAGTGCCTTCACTGCCTTGTAATAAAAACGTCACTAAGGCATTGCATCTTAAAACAACCTCAAGCAATCATTTCTAGAACGCAAGTAACAATTGTTACAATATTCACCGTCATCATTATTGAATATTGATTCAGATTCCCTGACACTCAGTTACACACAAAAAAAAAAAAAACAGTATGGGGACAGCATATAGTGTTGTGTTCCTATCACCACTGATAACATGTTTGTTCCAACAGACTCCACCCACCCTCAAGTTACAACTACCAGGGGAGTGTATCACTACCTATGCCTAGTACACAGCTCTACTCCCCAATAAAATCTTTCCATTCTGCCATGGTCTTTTTTGTATGAGGCTGTGGTGTCTCACTCATGGATAGTGTCCTGTAGCACTTCTGTCTGAATGACAGAGAGAAGGGTTGCCACACACTTTTGGATATGTGAGGTGCAGGGCATAGTAGTAACCCATCAGATGAAGCAGACCGTCACTCAAGTCTTCCTTGGCAAGCGTGGTGGCGGGAGTGGCTCCAAGACAGATGAGACAGCGGGTCCCATCAAACAGCAACACAGGGGTGCAGAAAGACCTCTTCTGCGAGTACATTGTGGGATCTTCTGTTGGCTAAAGAAAAAGAAGAAGGAAACGCCACATCCATGCATGGAACTATGAAGTGTTGAATGTGAGAAAATGCAAACAAACTTTCACCTGAATGACATGAAGCAGTGCCTCACTGGCATGTCCCAGCTTCTTCGGTGGTGGACTTGATGAAGGAAAGAGTGTGGGGAGTGCCCTGAGCAGCGCGATGGAATATTCCACTGGAATAGAACAAATCAACTTTGAGTTCAAAGTTAGTCTTCCTAAAAATGAGTCTTATTAGGTTTGTGTTGATCACAAAAAAAATCTTATTTTTTCAGCATGAAGAGTATTACCATTCTGCATCTATTCATTCAGCGCAACATAAACCATCCTATGTCCCAGGAAACAGCTACACAGTCAATTAGAGACACAGCAAAATGACTCACCTACATCCAGCGTTATGCGTGGCTTCATCACTTCATTTTTTTTCCAAACACCATAAAATTACACATTGGTGCAGAAGTCTTCCCATCTCTGTTTTTAGTTCATCAATGAATTTTCTGTTGCCCTTATCCAGAATGCGCCGCAGCTCATTCATCGCCTATAATGCAAGTCAATGTTAAAATCTGCAAAAATGATTGCTTTTCATCATAAACCAAAACAAGTTAATCACTTACACGATAAAGATCCTTGACACATGGATATGCATCCAGGATCTTTGTTGGCCTTGTCCTGTTCTTTCAGAACATCACTATCAGTGAAGGATCTTCTTGCTTGAAACTGCAGGTCAAGAATTTGGGAGACAGCATCTTGGTTGGGTTTTGGTTTCTTGTACAGCTCCTGCAGGGTCTGATAATGTCTGGCCTGTGCTGTCAGACCATCTTTGGCTGATGAAATGGAGGAGACAAATCAGTAAATCAGTCAAATGGATGAAATTGTTTGGAGCATCAAAATATATCAAATGACAATTCAAATGTAAAAATGCCTGTGATATATCATGATATCCAAAACTATCATAACATTGCCTAGCTTTCATACATTATCATTATTATTAAAATGGACATGTTTCTACTTACGTGAAGTGTGGCCATTATCAGAACTGCGCCCTGGTGTGTTACACAAAATAATTGTTGATCCACCAATTGAGTCTGCATCATGATCTTCTTCTTGGTCACTTGCTGAGAAGTCAATGCGATGCCTTTTCTTCTTGTGGCCCCTCTCTGGTGAATCTCTTGTGAAGATTCTTGTAAGTGCTCGCTTGGTAAATAAAATTTCACTCATTGAAAGAACAAATAAAGATGGAAAGTGAACATACACAGATAAAAAAAAGTATCAGCCAAAAATAACCACACGCTTCAAAATCTAAGTGCGCAAAATAATATAATCACTTACATGTTTCATTGTTTTGTCTTAATCCTTCAGCATGGGATAATAATCCACTAGTCTTTGAGACATTGCAGTGACTTCATGCTTAGAAGGGTACAAGACCACCTCTCCTTGCTGACTGGCTCTCAAGATAGAAATCATGCTGGTGACAGTGTTTCTCACCAGCCTGCATCTCAGCTCTTTGAACATGACACATTTCCCCTCACTGGCAGTGCGGGCCATCTGGAAGTAGTGCTTACGAGCTTGCTCCAACTCACTGTCTGTATAGAGGGTGGGCAAACTTTTTTAGCAACGGGCCACATGACAGACCTGCATCGAGTCGGCGGGCCACGGAAGGGGGGGTTGTAGGTAGGTACAGAATTAGTCCGGGTGCAGAATCGTTCTGGGCGTAGTGACTGCCCGATACGGCAACTCCATTGGGACATACCTCTACATCGCGGTCGAACGTGATATATGGATAGATCACGGTCAAAACGCTATTTCGCGGGTGATAGATAGATAGATATATAGATAGATAGATAGTGTGTGTTGAATACATACATTCGTATATATATGTATATATATATATATATATATATATATGTATATATATATATATATATATATATATATACATATATATATATATATACATATATATATACATATATATATATATATATATATATATGTATATGTGAAGAGAGAGAGAGAGAGAGAGAGAGAGAGAGAGAGAGAATTTCGGGGGGTGCGGTGTTGGGGGGTTATGACTGGCCTCACGCGGGCCGGACAGAGACACGCAGCGGGCCGGGGTTTGCCCATGTCTAGTATAGACAACATATTGTGGAGGAGCAGGAAGCTGTAGGGTCCTCTTTGGGCTGCTTTTCACCAAAGGAGTGGATGTCTGAGGACAGATTGAAGATGTTCCTCCTGGTGAAGACACAGTTCCTGGCTTCATTCGGGGCAGCCTTGTCTGGTACGGTGGAATTCTCAGCCGAGAGGAAACCAGATCCAAAACATTATGAACAAGAGAGAAACAATAGACACAATTAGGAAAAAAGAAAAAAAAAGTGTTATGGTAGATGTTTTCAGAGCAAAGTAGGTAACCAATCACATCTACGCTAATAAGGGCCCAAATCCTTTTCCTCCTGAGAAAGTGTTCTGGTCCAGGAAAAAGGTCTCTCAAATCATCACGACGGAGGGTGTGGAGCAAGACTTCATCGATGTTGGCAGCTATAAAGACAGTCCAATCATTAACAAACCTTTTACACTTAACAACTCATACATTTTTTTGACTAATGACTTTAATTCAACTTGACAAGTCAAACCAAGTTTGTTTTGTGCCAATTTCTGTTATCAGAATTAATTGTAAATGCAATTCAGTTTAGACATTTTGTCTCAAATTTGTAAAATACTTCTTTTTGAAATCAGTGTCAGCATACAGTTATTTTAATTACTTAGCAGACAAATCACAGTAATGGAAATTTTTTCATACCTACACATGACATACCATTTAAAATTGATACTGTGACATCATCCAGCTCATCCATTATTGGCCCCGGTTTGGATGTCCATTTAATTTCTCCTCAATCTGGCAGGGAAAAAAAATCATCATATTAAGGTCACAATTAGGACAAGCTAGCCTTCCGACTCAAGATCCGTTTTTTTACAATGCCCATCTGCCATGGATCCCAAAGTTCCCATGCAATTAAAAGTTGTGACACCTTATCTGAATGATAACCCTAGACAGCTCAACGGATTGCTAGTCATACAGACAACAATCAAAATTGGAGTGAAACTTGTAACCACAATGCCCGCAACATGGTGGATTATGGTAATAATCATCAAATACCAGTGTTCTTCGTGACAAAATGACAACATCTGATAGGATTGTGCCACCTTGAACTGCAATCAACTTAAATGTTGATAAAAACAAGCAAATTGTACCTAAACTACATCTTCAATCAATCCAATTTGAGCACCCTCTACCCCATAAACTGAAGATACTGCAATACAAACTTGGTAGTACAGTATTTCGTCATGCCACATATAACTAGGAATGCTAATTGCTTGTTCACATGACTAGAATTGCAGTACATCAATCCAATACAAAATACACACTTGTGACACTTGTCATCAAGCTCATAAATCCATCGAGTCGAGATGAGCATGTGCAAGGAGTCGGACTCCGTGAGTTCACATAAACAGAGCATTGCGTTTGCATAAGTTATGCACGGCTATCGAGCTAGAAGCCAAGTCCGATTTGGTGCACACAACCACACTATAATGCCTCTCAATGTCCTAACCCATGCCACGCAACACAAACGTGAGGGACCGATTTGAGTTTCTCACGGGACCAGCAGTGAAGTCACAACCGTCGCCCCACATGAAATGTCGCAGCAGGAGCCTGAGGATTTTCTGAGTCAACATGCTGATCAACAGGTAACGTAATGTTGGCTTCCTTGACGACATTAGACAACTCCCTGTTTATATTTTATCCATATTTTAGTACAAAGCCTCCTTGTTTTCTGATCTGCTCCTGTTTGACTTGTTCGGTTTTTGTTTTGACATTATGCTGTTAGTGTTTATTTCAAATTAACAAGAAGTACCGGTACAGATAGGAGGAACTTAATATAACACTTGCGTCAAACAAAGAATAACTAACTGTACATATCATGTCTACAGGAAGGAGCTGGTACATTAAGTGAGAATATTCAAGAATATTAAGAGAAGATATATTCAAGGTTGTCCTGAGGTCAACTGTACCAACCATTGCCAGAGCTTATGGAGCAATTTGATGTTATTGTACAGTAAAAATGGAATATTGGAGCTGTCGCAAAAAAAAAAGAAGAAGAAAAAAAAAAAGAGCCAACTTTAAGGCTTAATATCTCCAAAATGATACTGTACATATGCTTGATAATGACTGAGGATATAGTCAGGGTGTTCCTCAGGTCAACTGTACCAACCACTGACAGAAATTATGGAGCAAAGCAATGTTACTGTCCAGTAAAAAATTGAGTACTGGGCCCTTTTTGCCTGTTTGAAAAGCTAAAAAAAAAAAGGAAAACAACAACTTTGAGGCTTAATATCTCCAAAATGGTACATTAAATTATAATGATTATAAATTATAATGATTGAAGATATATTCAAGGTTGTCCTGAGGTCAACTGTACCAACCATTGACAGAGCTTATGGAGCAATTTGATGTTATTGTACAGTAAAAATGGAATATTGGAGCTGTCGCAAAACAAAACAAAAAGCCAACTTTAAGGCTTATTATCTCCAAAACGATACAGTAATCAATCACATTTAGAAATCAAATGTTTCTAAATGTCAAGTCAGTAATGTCAAGTCAGTGCTTGATGTGTCATCAGCAGGCGTCGGCGTCAGTAATGGGGCATCGGCGGGTTTCGGGCGGAATCACCAGGCGTTGGGAAGCGTTGGCGGGTGTCGGGGGCTCGTGGCCAGGTGGCGGACATCACAGCAGGCAGTGGCCAGGTGGGCTCAGTCCCGCAAACGCTGCTTACAGCTTTAATTTTGTATTGCTTTGATAACATTGTTTAAGTTGAGTTTAAATTTACACTATTTTTTTTTTCTTGGCTGCTAATTGTTCAAAAATGCTGATGTTAAAAGTGTGTTTGCACAGTAAATGTTATGGCACTTTAATTCATATGGCAGTACATTTAAAATAACTGGCTGTCAAGTTCCAGGAAATGACAAACTGCACTGAGTTGAGTGAGATTCTCCAAAGGAACTCCAGTATAAATGTGGACTTTACATTCTAGTCCCATGTGAAGAAAAACCCAAAAGTGACTGGGACATTTGCAAGGGAACGCAGACTGGTTATGCTGCTCCCTGATAAAAGAAAAACGTTTCTGCTGTTACCTCAGAAATTGCCTGTTATTATTGTGGCTCAGGATTTTGGAGGTAGATTTTTTTTATTTTTCATAAGGAACAGGATAACAGTAATGCCCTGGCATTGGCAATAAGCTTTAATTTTGTATTTGCATTTTTTTTAACTTTAGATTTACATTAAAAATGTTTCTGTGTAAAGTGCTGATGTTAAGTGTTTGCACGATAAATGTAATGGTGCTTTCGTTTATATGGCAGAACATTTAAATTAAAGTGTATGAAAGACTTCTTTTAAATTCATTATTGGCTTTTGCGTATACAACGTGATTAATCATGACTGATCAGGTAAATCATGCGATTAATTGTGATTAAAATTTTTAATCGTTGCCCAGCCCCAGTAAAAACATTTTTCTGGTGCCAGCATTTCGTGAGGCAGAAGTTGATTCATACTTCAGTGCCTTGGAGCGAATAGCTTCGCCACTCAACTGGCCAAGAGACATGTGGCCTGTCCTTCTCCAATGCAAATGAATAACTATTGTCAGATATCATATTAACTACAAAGTGATCAGGGGAACGTTGGAATGGGAAGGAAAACTCGATTCAACCAAAACAGAAACACGGTAACAGACAATATGGCGGAACTACCAGCTTGCTCTGAAACAGAGGGAGATGGCGAAACAAACTCCTCGTGACTAACGACGCGAAAAAGGGCTCGGACATAGAAATTATTAGCAAAGAGATACGGGATTTAAAAATGGAATCAAAAGAAGTCCTTCGCACGTTTGGAGAAACACTAAGGAACGACGTGGAAAAAGACTTGGACGACTTCAAAGACGAAATAAATCAACAACTTGTGAAAGTCATCACCGAACAGGAGCTCCAGACCGGCAAGATCAACGAGGCTGAGTCGCGGATTGAAAAGCTAGAACGTTGGGCACAGGAAGCTAATGACGCTCTGGTCATATCACTGAGAGAACAAAAAGCTCTTCAGGACAAGTTAACTGACCTGGAGTCCAGGCCGAGGAGAAACAACCTACGTATCTATGGAGTCACTGAAGGAGAGGAGGGAGAATCTGTGGCCAAGTTTGTGGAAGACCTGCTGAAAAGCGAACTGCACCTGCCAGCAGATTTTAATTTCCAAATTCAGACAGCACACCGCTCATTTGCACAGAAGCCAGCGGACGGTGCCCAACCGAGACCCATCATTGTTAACTTTCTGGAATTTACTACCAAAGAGAGGGTCCTGAGAGAGCTATGGACAAAGAAAATAGAACTGGGGAAGAAAGTGGCCTGGCCTATTGAATCATTTGAGGCTGCCGCTTATGCTGCGGCACTTCCTGCCGCTGCTGCAGGATTTGCTCGCTTGCTATTTCGGCAGCTTAATGAAGTCTTAACTTTGCATTCGCCCCCTGGTGGTTGGATGACTGAATGTGCTTGATTTGACATGTACGGTAGCCGGCTTTTTAAATGTTAGTATCGCCGACGATCACCTTAATTTAATCGTGGCCGCCAATATCGTGATCGTGATTAAAATTTGATTAATTGTGCAGCCCTACATCAAACTACTAATGTGGCCTTCTCTTGATCCCAGATCTGAACCAGGAACCACAGACATTGAATACAGACGATGGTGGGATAGGAGTATAACTGCAGTATGCACACTCGTTCACAAGGGGGTTTTAAAAAGTTTTGGAGAGCTAAAAAAGGAATTTGGACGAGGAAACAAAGATTTCTTTCGATACATGCAATTAAGAGATTACTGTTGTAAAACAGTCAAATCCACATCCTGAAGTGTTTTCTCTAACAATGGAAGTTCTTCAAAGACGGGGGTTACAACTGTATCAATCTCACCTATTGTAATTAACTAACATGATTTACATGTCGCGGGAAAGGAACCCCCGAGGGCCAAAAGGTATTTCCTTGTGTTTGTTGGATTTGCATTCAGGGACTGTCTCTGCCTTTTGTTTAGAACTTTCCTTTGAAATGTTGTGAATGTCAGTGCGAGAGGTATGAAGGTCTTGGTGATCTATTGTTGCTGTGGAAAATTACCCCTGATGACCAAAAGGTTCCCGAGTAGGAAGAGTTGATCTGATTTGAATCTTTTAAATATGCATTTTAGCAGTATCTCTGTTCTGGGAGGATATTTAAGGGAAGGAACAAGAATCTGAAGCTCTCTTCTTTTCTCTCTCCTTTTCTGGGACCCACTCTCTCTTCTTTTTTCTCTCTCCTTTTCTGGGACCCACTCTCTCTCTCTCTTTTTCCTCTCCTTTTCTGGAACCCACTCTCTTTCTTGATTCTCTTTTTCACTCTCTCTCTCTCTCTCTCTCTCTCTCTCTCTCTCTCTTCTTCTTCTTCTTTTTCTTTGACTTCTTGATTTGTTTTACCATCATTTTTACACAACCGGTCTGTTACATTTTTGCTGCATTTTTACTCTGGACATCGCAATAAACTGGTATGTTATCCATTCCCCTTCAATATTAACTTGTTGAGACTTTTGTTTCTATGTGGAGAACAATCTGACATCAGATATTGATTTAGTCTTCAGTTATATGGTAAATTCATTTGAGTAATGCTTGTACTCTTTACCTCTGAGTTGAATAGAAAAGATTGAGTGTCATGTTTTTCTAACTGTTGAGTTGGAAGATATAAACCTCTGAATAGCTCAACCTAGATGTCTGGGCTGTTCTTCTATGTTAAGAAGGTCACTGAATGCTTTGTCTATATCTGCCATCACTGAACTAAGATAGGGATTAATCAGAATCCCAAAGACCTTAGTGATATGGTAAGTTTCACTGGACATTATTCAAACCCTTAACCTCTGAGTTGGTCAGATAAGATTGGGTATCATGTTCAATAACCTCTGAATACTCCAACCCAGACATCAGGCTATTCTTCCATGTTTAATGAACAAACTGAATAGTTTTGTTAATTTATAGAAGCCATCCCTGAACTGAAGACTAATGTCAGATCACGAGAATTTTATTATTATTGAGTCTATATTCTTAATTGTTAATCAAGTCTTTCTCTCAATCAAGATATAAAAGTAAAGTTATTATTATCAAATGGAGTCAGATTAGATTAATTATTATGTATTTTACTTTGAAATCCTCACCTTGACACCGGAACGACGGAATACGTATTGGGGAGATATTACTATTTGTGTCTAGATATTTCCTCCCCTACAATGGTCAGCCTTTAATATGGATTTTGAGACACAAATTGAAGTGATAAAAATGAATGTACTACCGAGACTGCTGTACCTTTTCCAATCCATCCCACATATGATTCCAGAATCACAATTCAGACACTGGGACAAACTCACTGGCATTAGTAGGAGACATAAGAACTAAATCAGCTCAACAAGACATAAGAACTAAATCAGCTCAACAAAGCCAAAATTACATTACATCTCATGGGCAAACCCCGGCCCGCTGCGTGTCTCTGTCCGGCCCGCGTGAGGCCAGTCATAACCCCCCAACACCGCACCCCCCGAAATTCTCTCTCTCTCTCTCTCTCTCTCTCTCTCTCTCTCTCTCTCTCTCTCTCTCTCTCTCTCTCTCTCTCTCTCTCTCTCATCATTTGAGGCTGCCGCTTATGCTGCGGCACTTCCTGCCGCTGCTGCAGGATTTGCTCGCTTGCTATTTCGGCAGCTGAATGAAGTCTTAACCTTGCATTCGCCCCCTGGTGGTTGGATGACTGAATGTGCTTGATTTGACATGTACGGTAGCCTGCTTTTTAAATGTTAATATCGCCGACGATCACCTGAATTTAATCGTGACTGCCAATATCGTGATCGTGATTAAAATTCGATTAATTGTGCAGCCCTACATCAAACTACTAATGTGGCCTTCTCTTGATCCCAGATTTGAACCAGGAACCACAGACATTGAATACAGACGATGGTGGGATAGGAGTATAACTGCAGTATGCACACTCGTTCACAAGGGGGTTTTAAAAAGTTTTGGAGAGTTGAAAAAGGAATTTGGACGAGGAAACAAAGATTTCTTTCGATACATGCAATTAAGAGATTACTATGATAAAAGAATCAAACCAACATCATCTGGAGAGGGCAATATAGTGATAGATATTCTGATCGAAGCCTGTAAAAAGATGAAGAGAAAAATAATTTCTAAAATCTATCAGGGCCTTCAGAAACAGAACAGCAACAAACGCAGGATACATCAAAGCCAAATGGCAGAAAGAACTAAGCATGGAAATATCAGAGGAAGGTTGGCGTTCCATGTGGGATGCACAGCATTCATCCACAAGTTCAAAGAAGTGGTGAACAATTGGTTGGAAAAATTTGATCGGTTTCTTCATATAAAAAGTAAGGGTGTCAACGTCGCTTTATCGCCGACAATTTTTTTTATCGCGCGATTAACGCACACGGTGCTTTTTGAACCTTTGGCCGCTCCGTAGATTGTGGAAACGGGAAATGAATTGACTCACAGCACACAGTCACACGCTTGCAGCCGGCTTGTAAGCACAACAAAAAAAAGAAAAAGACACTGAGCGTAGATGAGCACTAGGAAGGACTAACATGGATAAGGCGTCAATTGGAAATGGAAAGTTCCACTTCAAAACCCTGCCAGATGGCAGTCTTGACAGGACAAAAGTGATATGCATTTACTGTAAAGCTGTATTTAGTTTCCACCGGAGTACGAGCAGTCTTACGTTTCACTTGTCTGCGAAGCATACAGCTGACGCGGAGAGCCCTCCGCCCCCTTCTGAGGTAAAGCAAACCACGTTGGATGGTGTGGCACGGAGACCACTGGCCGCGTCCACCACACGCCAACTTTCAACAGCGGGGGCTAAATGGGTGTGGCTACGGCTTGCAGGCCAATTAATGTGGTGGAGGACGAGGGTCTGCGCGATATCATATATATTATACTGACTATGGATGAATATGACACTGACTGGATGATTATGGCACTGACTGTGGATTACTATGGATGCTGAACAGCTGTTATAGGCTATACTGCCTAACTGCACTATATCAGTTGAGTCCTGTACTGTATTGCACTGCCCCCTGTTTAATGCACACTTTATTTATTGTTTTGATTTAATTTAATTTATTTTGTGCATCACAGTTTGATGCAATGCATAAGTGTCATCCTTTTGTCTTAATGGCTGCTGAAAAAGGGGATGAATAGTTCAAGTTGGAGTTGAAAAGTAAAATAGAGAAATTTTGGTAGTACTAGTAATCATTACTATGTAATGTTACAGTTATGCCCATCTGTTATCTTTGTTGGGCTTGAGTTTATGATTATTTTTTTTACCCTGTGCATCTTTTGTTTTGTTAGTAGTACTTGTCATTGCTCCAACACGAATAAACATGCTGCATCCCACTAGATGGCGCATTTGCCTTATTTACAAGCACCACGTCATCGGAGCTGATTGCTGCCACTCTCAGCAGCGTGCGTCTACTAAGGTCTACTAAGATTCCACAATCTATTACACCTCGTGAACAAAACAGGCTACAGGTAAAATTAAACATCTTCAGTTGAGCAACTCAGGCAGGTTAAACTGATTTAAAAACAAACAAACGCTATAATACTAGGAAAAGAATCCTCTATATGTCAATAAATACAACAGATTGAGTATTCATAAAAAAAAATGCTTACTTTAAATAAGAAAATCCAACAAACCAACAAGTGCAACACTAAAAAGCAAACCAACAATCAAAATAATGCTTAATTGCCTTAGTTTCGTCCCACACTTATCAGCTTAGCTCCTAAGAATAACACACATTCACCTGGACAGAAGGAGGTTCTGAGGAACGTGTTGGTCCTGGAGCTTCCTGGTCAGGATGTTCGGGAGATCCCTCTGGCTCAATGTCTGGAGCGCCAACATATTTTAGAATTGCTCCTGCAGAGACAAAGCTCATTAGATCATCAAGCAAAATAGATCAGAAGTGCATTTTCCTTTTTTTTTTTTTTTTTTATTACAGTGATGTTGCAGTAATATAGGAAAATTAAAAATGAATTTGTTTTTAAATTAAACATTATGGTTGCAGTGTCCCTTTAAAGCTTTTACCCAATTACAAAACTGTCATTTTTAAGAGTTTTTGGCATTACTTTACACACTGTACTAGTTAAAGTAATAAAACTAAGATAAATGACCCACTGCCACAACAGTCTAAAATAGTCAACACCATGCCAAATAAAATATTTCCATATTTCTTTGAATTATAAAACAGTAGCACATTTCTAATGAAGGGCCTACAAAATACAAACTCAGTAAATTCATCCTAAGTTAAGGCTAAAATAACATTAAGAGTCAAACGTGTGAGAGACAACTTCCACTGAACAATAACAGGGGACTGACTACAACAACAACGACAACATGCCCTCCCTCCCTGTTAGAATGTGAATAAACGAGTGTGGAGTCAATCAGTCATTCCCATGGCAGGATAGGCCAACATGGCAGGATATGGTCAACTTTCATAAAACAAACAAAAACGCTGATTCATGACGAACAAATATTAGCCAGCCAGCTAACATTTATCCGACGCTAGCTAGCTGGCTAGCAGGACAAATAAACAAACTTGGGGGGGCGGGGGGACGTTTCCCCTCCACCTCTCCAGCCCACATCACAAACAAATAACTTACCTTTCTCCTTTGCAAGTTTTTCTTGATCGGTTTTCTTTTCCTTCCGTTTTTCCGCACCGCTGGGATAACTCCTTTTTGATGCCATTACGGTTTTTGTTTTTAATCCTCTTGCTAACGGGAACGAATGGTAGCTGTCAATCATACCTGTTGGCGTCGCCTGCCCTCCACGTCACTAACTGCGTGACAGTGCGGCAAGCCCCCAGATGGCGTCCCATTCCTTTCAATGAAGTTGCTCACCCAGCGCATGGCTCCCAAAAACTTTTTGACTTCCGCATTGATGAGATAATACAGCATGCGCAGTTGTGTCAGTGTGGAGACCATCACTGACAGAAGTGCGCGCTCACGAACCATACAAAATTCCACGTGGAAATGAATGTATTTTTTACGGAACAACTGACGATGTTTCGAAATTTTATGAATAATAATAATAATAATAATAATAATAATAATAATAATAATAATAATAATTATTATTATTATAATTATTATTATTATTATTATTATTATTATTATTATTATTATTATTAATATTATTATTATTATTATTATTATTATATTAATAAAATAGTATTATTATCATAATATACTATTATTTGTGTATTAAACAGGTGAGCAATGTGCCACTGAATAATAAATAATAATTCTTTGAAGCAACTCTCTATGGACCATAACAGCACTGCCACATATATTTTTTTAATTAATAACCTCTTTGGAAAGCAGACAAAGTAATGAAATGATTGGTCTATTTATTTCATCAGAACTAAAAAATAAAAAATAAAAACTGAACGATCTTGAAAGTTCCTCCCTTTCTCTTGCACCTGTCGACCGGTCAACTTTTGGCTTCTCTACAGTGTTCGAGAAAATGCCGACCTGTGCTGCAATTAACTGTGTCACCCGATCAACAGGCTAAGGGTGCAAAGGACCCACGTTATTTCGGTAAGAATGATTAATGAAATGACTGTAAGGCACTTTTATGCCGCTGACGTTTTTACGTATGTATGTCCGTGTGTGTGTAGCTAACACAAATTTGCAAATATTTTGTCGTCCTCATGGAATTAAACAGCACACCATGTTAATTTATCAGCGAGTGCTCTCTCTTTTCATGCAATTCATCACGCTTAACATGTAATGCTGAATCATGAAAGCTATGGAGCAAAAAATAATAATTACATAAACCACGAGTGAAATAAAATGTGTCATTCATTCAATAAAGATTTCATTCATTCATCTTCTATACCCGCTTATTCCTATTCAGGGTCACGGGGGTCTGCTGGAGCCTATCCCAGCTGTCTTAGGGCGAAGGCAGGGTGACACCCTGGACAAGTCGCCAGTTCATCGCAGGGCCACATAGAGACAAACAACCATTCACACTCACATGCACACCTACGGACAATTTAGAACGTTCAATTGACCTCACATGCATGTTTTTGGAGTGTGGGAGGAAGCCGGAGAGAACCCACGCAGACACAGGGAGAACATGCAAACTCCACACAGAAAGGTCCCAGGTCCAGGCCCCAGAATCGAACCCACGACCTTCTTGCTGTGAGGCGGCAGCGCTAACCACTGCACCACCGACTATTTTATTACTTAGTTGAAAATGCCATTTTATTTTATTTAACAAAGCATATCATTATTTCATCATGCATTTAATTGTTTTGTGGTCCTGTGTTTTAGTGCTTCATAATTGTATTCTGTTGTCAAATTTGCCCATCAAAGTCAGATTAGTAATCCTGTACATCAGTTTAAGGAAAACCAATTCTAGGTAATGGATTGCAGATCTTGTAGTGACCTGTTACAATGGAAAGAAATGTATACATAATAAGTACGTCTGTGTGCCCGATATTTTAGCTAACACTAAACTGTCTGCATTGTGCTTTTTCTTCGGCCACAGAGAACAGAAAGGTCTGTAGTTCTTTGTTCACCCATGGTACAGTTTCATAAGCTTTTCAGTTTTTAATACGTGTTAATGTAAAAATCCACACGCGAGGCATTTAAAAATGGCGGTTTTGGTCTTTCGTGAAAGACTGCCTTTGGCCAATCAGTGTCCTGAACGTTGCTACGTCACCCTTATGGTCTCAGCTCTGCTCGCTTCAAAACCCCAACGAGGCAGGTACCAAAATCCTAACCCCTGGGAACGTGACAATTGTTTTTTTCAATTGAAGTTTTCGTTATTTTGTTCGTTTTCGTTAACTATTATAACCGTGGTCAGGACCTCCAGTGAGAAGATCCACTGGAGGACATTTAGAGCAAACAGTCAGACAACAGCAGCTTCACCACATCAGCTGAAAAATGGAGTTTGGATGCTTTCAGCTTCAAGTCGTGGACAGAAAATGATGCTCACACTGTCACACTGATGTTTTCTTCTCCAACCTTCTCTCAGCTCCAGAGGTTGGTGGTCTGCAGGAGCTTCTACAGCAGCAGAAGATCAGTCTGGAGAGGAGATGTGAACGTGTGACTGAAGGTGAAGAAGCAGGAAGACAAACTCTCCTCAACAGCATCTACACTGAGCTCTACATCACTGAGGGACTGAGTGAGGAGGTCAACAGAGAGCATGAGGTCAAACAGCTGGAGACCAAGAAGACCAAGAAGACCAAGGAGATCCTCCACGACCGTCCAATCAGGTGCAGCCAGATCTTTGAAGCCTCACCTGAGCAGCAGGGACTCGGGGAGTCAGAGTGGTGCTGACCCGGTCTCTGGGCTGGACTGGGAAGCCTTGGGGTCCCACTGGAGGAGCTGGAGGAGGTGACTGGGTCCAGGGAAGTCTGGGGGTCTCTGCTGAGGCTGCTGCCCCCGAGACCTGACTCCGGATACGGCAGTAGAAGATGGATGGATGGATGGATGGATGGATGGATGGATGGATGGATGCCAGGTGATAGAACATTTCATAAAAACAGACTCTGCATTATAACTTCTATTACACTCTAAATAACTCACTCCAATATAACTGCACTCGTCCTTCTCTCACATTACATTGGATCACAATGACCAAACAACACAACAAAGACAATGATCCAACTGTACTGCCACGTCCAGACTCAGTGTAGGTCTGTAGGCCTCTTGGACCTTCATGTGAACCACTGCGTGTTGACTGGAGGTGAAACATGACTGACTGCTGTCCTCCTACCTGGACAATGCAATCTCACTTTCATTCTGCTGCAGATGGCCATTTTCATTTTACACCGTCCAAATTTACAGCTCAGGGCGCTGGGACGAATTCCAAATTGTGTGCAGATACAGGCCTACACTTCAAATAATTATGAGAAAAATCCAACGTAAAGAGAGCACTTCCATTAGGAAATAGTCAACATGAAATTTTGTCTTCTACTGACACCTGCTGGTCAAATTGAATAGTTGCAAATATTGTGAACAAGTTGTCATCTAATTCTAATCCTAAACAATATGGCCATTCCAAGTCAAGTATTAAGACAATTAATCAGGTTTGTACTGCTTGATTGAACACATTCATCCCGTTCCAGTGCACTAAAACCCACTTCCCTTCAGGACCGTGTCAGCGAAGCCAAAACTTCCTTGAGTGACGCTGTTTCCCAGCATGCAATGCGAGCTAGCGATTCACAATACTATTCCATCACAAACATGGATGTAAAAAATAAAAAGGGACGAAAAATGAAACTTCAGGAACACCAACCATTGCAATACAAGCAGAACTGGGCCGAAGTTTTATATTATGTACACCATAATACAGCCTTCTGGTGGACAAGCCATACTATTTAATCCGTGTCTTCCTATGGCACTTCCGTGGGTAGAAACTCATCGTAGAGGTCACGTGCCACCAACCACCTCGGGGAAGGTCTAACAGGAGAAGCTTGCTGGCGGAAATGATGCACTACAAGTGGATGTGACGCTCATGAGTGTGATGGATGAGGGAGAGCAATGCTCCACAACCCGATTCAGACTACTCTCCCTCCACTTTTTTTGTTTTGTATGAGCATTTAAAAAAAACAACATAATGATAATCGAATAAGCTTTAGTTTATTAATCAGAATTAAAACAAGTAGGTTTTGCCCTTACAAGGTTGTAGATTTGTTATAGATGAGTTCCTTTGTTGTAGCTTGAAAAACTATATATGGGATGTACCATGACCTGAGGGATTTCCTCATCCCATCCCAGCTTGGTTCTGATGCTGAATGTGAATGTATCTTGCTGTACATTCCACTGAGCTCCAAGGGCCCTCTCCATAGGGAGCTGGTCTCTGTCAAGGTTAATTGTTTTTACCTCTTTAGCTCTCTGCTCTTCAGGAATGGCGGCCAGCACCGAGCGATGATTGCTCACCCACTTATTGAGCTTAAATCCACCTCTACCGCACAGGTCTGTTAGCTGCTGGTACAGATGTATTGCTTGTTCTACCGTGCTGACGGCCTTTAGAATATCATCCACGTAGAAATTTTGACGAACAGTGTTTATAACCTCGGCTGGGAAGTCATGCTGATTGTCGTCGAATGAAGCACAGCTTGGAGATGACACTGCTCCAAAGATGTGGACCAGCATCCTGTGCTCTTGTAGGTCCTTTGTAATGTCCCCATCTGGCCACCAGAGGAAGTGTAAGAAGTTTACATCCTGGTTGGAAACTCTTACTTGATGAAACATTCCCTCAATGTCAGTCATGAATGCTACAGGGCCTTGGCGAAAACGAAGCAGCACACCTAGCAGTGTACTTGTCAAATTGGGACCCTGCAGGAGCTCTTTATTTAATGATGTTCACTCACTTTCAATCTCACAGCCACTAAAAAACCTGATTGTGATTGAGAGGTCCTCAGCAGCCAATCACTGTTGGGAGTCCAGCCTTCAAACACTCCTCCTGAATCCACAGTCACATCTGTGAGCATCTGGAACTTTGGCCCTGATCCTCCACACCACACAACTTGGGATGACAGCGCCACCTACCTGTATCCTTTCAGCAGCCAGTCCATCCTCTGACCCGTTTCCACTGTGGCCTGTTGTGTCATCTGGACCGGAGTCTGGATCATCAGTGTCCAGGTTCATGGAATCTGTCAGAGTGCCGCCGTCCTGTGATGTAATGATAGAGAATCACTCTATTTATACTAATGTGCAGAACCACTAGAGTGTCATTTCTTCACTGCTGTCAGCAACAAGCATTTGGTGTCACACTGGTGTACAACACTTATGGGCTAATTAATAAGAAATTATGTATTTATGAATCACCCACAATGCCCAGATTGTTGCTGCTTATCTGCTGATATGAGCCGTCAACTGTTGCAATATAGAACCACGCGCAGGAAATTACAATTAGTGTAGAGTGTATTATAATTTAAAAGTTTACTAACGGTAGTTCTTTAAAGAATTTAGCAGGGATGGAACAGGCTAATGTGACGACGTCACCTGTAACACGGTAGGAGCTCAACCTGCTGTCACGGCGAAAACTCTGTGTTACGTCCCGTCTAGGGGGACCGAGACGCAACGTGTGGGACACCTTCCCCGACTCCCAAGCCTCATTAATTTTTCACTGCAGTTGGCAGTTTCAACAAAAAACATTTTATTAATCAGTAAATGAAATAAACAAAACAACTTAACCGGTGGGCAGCAAAGGCTTCAGGGTGGGCCCAGGCCAAAATAATAAACCAAACTCCAACTAGCTCGCCTTAAGAACTAACTAAAGAAAGAAAGAGAACCCAAATACAGAAAGGCTAACCTCCCTACATACTTAATAAACAGGAGAAAAGAGGGGACAAAGAAAATGGCAGCCCACACCCTACGGCTGCGTGCTCTAACACCATTTCAGAAGTGACTAACTGCAGAGTTGGGAGCGGAGGAGGGATGACCGTCAGGCTGGCTCGACTGCTCCTCCTTCTCAGCCGTGGCGCGTCCAATCAGCAGCCGACATCCATGACCACACCTGCAAGGCGTCATCCAATCTCTCACACACAGACACACACACACACACACGGACACAAAGATAGAGGCACCTAGACCCACCTGTGGGTCATAACACCCCCTCCCTGAAGAACTAAACCCTATTAACATACCTACAAATAAAACTAAACAAGAAAAACCTCACTTCCCCCGAAATCAGAATTCCGCAGCTAATCCACATGATAACGCACCTGCCAACACATTATCAACCCCCCTTCCTGTGGCAAATCTGGAGATTGAAGTCTTGTAAGAGCAGAGACCACGACATCTTCGAGGGCATTATGGTCTGTAAAAACCTGACCCCAAATTAACATCAAGATGGGCATTGTCAGAAGGAGAGCCAAAGCTTCTTTCTGAACTTCCCAATATTGACTCTGTGTGCGTGCTGCTTACTTGTGGCATATCCCTCTACTTCTATGTCATGGTGCAAAACTGACGTACGGCGGGGGTGGTCAGAAAACAATAGTGGGTGGCTCTCAATTAATTTAACAATATCATGACGGGCTGATGCAGGCAAATGGGACAAAAACGATCTTAAATTATTCATAATTTCAGAGTTTCCCAGGCGTGCCGAAGGAACACCGATTTTTTTTTTTTTTTTTTTTCAATGAGCCCTCCCTCCGCCAATGGGCACGGAGGGGGCGGAGGCTCAGGCGACACATTTTTCCGAGCAACGTAACGGCCGGTTCACACTGGACGGGGAAGCGCCACGAAGCGCCGAGCGCTTCCATTCGGCGCCCATGTTAATCAATGTAGTAGTTCACACCAGACGCGAACAGGCGCGCGGCTCCCCTCGCGGATCGCGCCATGCATTTAACGTCAGTTCACTGGACGTGGAAGCGAAGCGACGCCGAGCGCTTCCATTCGGCGCCCACGTTAATCAATGTGGTGGTTCACAGTAGACGCGAACAGGCACGCGGCTCGCGGCATGCATTTGTTGTTTTGGCGTTTATTTATTTTATTTTAAAGAAAAAAAAAAGAAGCTCAAGTGGGAGTGAAAAAAAGACTGCAGCTGAGCAGAAGCGCTTGTCGACCGTCGCGGAGCCTTTCGCGTCTGGTGTGAACCAGTTGGAGCCTCGCTCGTGAAATTCGTCGGCGCTCCGCTTCGTGGCGCTTCCGCTTCCATTGAAATGAATGGCACGAGCCGCGCGCCTGTTCGTGTCTAGTCTGAACCACTACATTCAGTGCCTTTACATGGCACTAGAGAAAATCGAATTATTGCCTTAGTCCGATTATGATCGGAGAACTCACGTGCGTGTAAACACCTTACTCCGATTATGATTGGAGTTTGAGAACTCCGATTGGAATCGGAGAACTCCGATTGAGACACCCAGATAATGCGATTGGAATTCAAATTTCTCTGCCATGTATACGCCTTAATCGGACTATTAACTGGACAATGCGAGTGAGCATGCGCCACGCCTCGCTCTCGCAACTCATGACCGCACAACTACATCGTCTAACAAAACAGACGGCGCGAAACAACCTGGCAAACGCGAATAAGAATGTTGACATTTGGAGAGAGGATGAGACCGGGGCGATGCTTTCTCTTCTAAAAGAGATGGACATATTAAAATAACGCGCAACGGAGACCTTTTTAAAAAGGGTAGCGCAGCAAATGCAGGGCTCCGGCTTTGCGCAGCCCTAAACAAATACGTATTCCTTCGTATTTATATTTCTACCTTTTCGTTCACATTTTTTGTAAGTTAGAAGAATTTTAACTTTGTAAATAAAAGCACAGCAAAGACATGTTTTTCTGATTTGTTTTTATTTTGGTAATTTCGCTGTTATTCTGCTGGAAACGGCGGGCAGCGGCACCAGCTTCCTCCACGGTCGGCACTTTAATGAGCGTGTGTATAACTGAAGACACCGTTCCTTTGCAAAACCTGTACACAAACTCTCCCAGCAGTCTGCGCAGAACCCGAATCCAACAAGAACGAGAGTTTGGGGTCTGTAGCGATGGCACAAAGCGTAGCATTGAAGTGTTGTTGTAGCCCTCCAACAGCAAACAACGTTCTTGTCTGCCTTTTAAAATAACCATGAGCACAAGAAATAGGGTACACCTTATCTGCAAAGCAAGTAACATGTACATTATGAACTATCGTTCCATATCACAATAGATTTAATATGTCAACCGAAAGCAGCTGACTATATATATATATGTATATATATATATATATATATGTATACATATATATATATATATATATTAATTAACCTCTGTCATTGAACTCCAAAACACACATGGTCAATATCCATATTATTAGTATGTTGTTGTTTTTTTCCTGAATCAGATCCCCTGCAAGGGCCCCGAGGGGTGACGCACAACCAGCACGTGACCTCTACGATGAGCTTCCACCCACGGAAGTGCCATAGGAAGACACGGATTAAATAGTATGGCTTGTCCACCAGAAGGCTGTATTATGGTGTACATAATATAAAACTTCGGCCCAGTTCTGCTTGTATTGCAATGGTTGGTGTTCCTGAAGTTTCATTTTTCCCTTTTTCCCTTTTTATTTTTTACATCCATGTTTGTGATGAAATAGTATTGTGAATCGCTAGCTCGCATTGCATGCTGGGAAACAGCGTCACTCAAGGAAGTTTTGGCTTCGCTGACACGGTCCTGAAGGGAAGTGGGTTTTAGTGCACTGGAACGGGATGAATGTGTTCAATCAAGCAGTACAAACCTGATTAATTGTCTTAATACTTGACTTGGAATGGCCATATTGTTTAGGATTAGAATTAGATGACAACTTGTTCACAATATTTGCAACGATTCAATTTGACCAGCAGGTGTCAGTAGAGGACAAAATTTCATGTTGACTATTTCCTAATGGAAGTGCTCTCTTTACGTTGGATTTTTCTCATAATTATTTGAAGTGTAGGCCTGTAGTTGATGAGGAATCATGGTGTGCTAACGCTACTCAAACAGCTTTGATGAAAAAAGGGAGTGTGATTTGGGTTTGTGGTACATTATGACAATCTTGGACTTGCAAGACTGAGGCGACGGTTCAATTCCCATCAATGTGTATTATATATGTGTTATTTAGCTCATCTATTCTACATTTTAAATAGATCACATTTGACATCTGACCCACTGAACACTTACTATTGAACATATTTTCAAACTATGGGCTATTTAGTCTTGTTTTAGGATATAATATAATTCATTGCACAAACTGTCAGGCTAAGTATAAGAGCTATAGTCTACTACAATCAGTCGTGCCAAAAAAGAGACATTGTCTTTATTTTTCATTTTTATCTTATTGTGTCAGCATTGAACCATACAAGCATGTAGTGTTGTCCAACAAGAATGCATGGCGAATCAAATCCCAAACAACCTATGAAACAATGAACACGTTTCCATTGCACTTCATTTTATTGAGCACCAGATGACCTCCTCGAGCACTGTGTCATTGAAGCCTCGAGTAATGAACCATTTTTTGAAACAAGTGTCGAAGCTTCAACAAAGCCTCGATCGGCCATCACTACCTATGGCTGCGTGCTCTAACACCATTTCAGAAGTGACTAACTGCAGAGTTGGGAGCGGAGGAGGGATGACCGTCAGGCTGGCTCGACTGCTGCTCCTTCTCAGCCGTGGCGCGTCCAATCAGCAGCCGACATCCAGGACCGCACCTGCAAGGCGTCATCCACTGTCAGACACACACACACACACACACACACACACACACACACAAAGATAGAGGCACCTAGACCCACCCGTGGGTCATAACACTCCATGTGGATCTTTTCACTCTGGCATTGAAAGGGGGTGCTAGCGCTAGCCGTTTGCTAAGCTATGTACAGACAGCACCACCGCTTGCCAAACCACATAGTCACACCGTTTATATACAACAACTCGTCATCAATATCTCTAAAGTAGAAGTCAAGAACTTTTTTCAAAAACGATAACTAACTCAAACTTTTACGAACAAAACAAACTAAAACAAACTTAAATTGCAGTCATATTTCACTTCGTTTACGTCTGTCAAATGAATATTTGCCCAGGAAAATCTTTTAGTTTTACGCAGCAGCACCTAAATACACCTCGCGTTCTGTGACGTCACCCCTCTTTCACAGCAGTATGTTGACGAGCGACTCGCGGCGGGAAAGTCCGATATACCACTTTTTCCCAATACGACGAAGAGAGTGACAAAAGCCAATGTCTTGTGGTGGAAAGACACAAAATATGTGGCTTGCTTCTAAAAAGGGAAAACCCCCGACAAACCTCCATTTAAGAAGCAGCAGTGGTGAACATGTTTATTGAGACTGGGAAGTAGACACGACAGTATGACTCAGTTGACTCAAATGTCCTGTGGCGATGAGAGAGGTTATGGCTATCTGATAAAGCAAGATTTAATATTGGGAATTTAACAAAATGAAAAGGAACCGACAACGCCACCCTGGGAATTTCACCCAGGGAGTTCTACTAAACACAAAAGTAATAATTAGGCACACAGGTAAGTTCTACGAGGAAGGAGTAGGAGACGTGGTTCAGAATGTTTAAAATATGAAACAAACTTTTATTCAACATTTAAAAATAAAAGGAACAAACAGACCAACACTTAAAACGGAGCTACTGAGCTCCTTATTCTTGCTGTAGAAACTGAGGCTTACCGATGAGGGGGCCAAACGGGGGAGGAACCAAAGAAAACAAGGAACACCCCACTCACACGTGACACACCTGCAAAGAAAGTGAAGTGCAAAAAAAAAGAAGAAAACAACCACAATCCCGGGTCACAGCACTCGAAGTGGCCCACCACCCGGGACACCGCCACCACCAGCAGCTCTCAGCGACTACAAAAGAAAAGATAAACAGTTGGTTACTAAAAGTTCCCTAAAATCTGTCACATGTACTGAAATAGCAAGAAAAACAAACAAACAATGCAATTACACACACACACACACACACACACACACACACACACACACACACACACACACACACACACACACCAACCAAGTTCCCACCAACCACACACACGCATGCACACCACTGTAGCTGGACCGGCGACTTGATAGTGTAACGTCTGCTGTCTGAGGGTCAGTAGTGGCGACGTAAGCAAACGAAGAAAAACACAACGAGAACGGAAAAACAACAAGTAAAACCAAGGCGGGACGGAAGCAACATGCACCGTCCACCGTCTGTACAGGGCGGCTAGCACAATCAAGTGCGGGCGAAGCGGCAGTGTTCCTGCACTTATCTTATAGGACCGAGTTTTGGGCCACAGGTCTTGATCACCAAGCGTC
The DNA here is from genome assembly GCF_046127955.1 of Nelusetta ayraudi. Lineage (NCBI taxonomy): Eukaryota > Metazoa > Chordata > Actinopteri > Tetraodontiformes > Monacanthidae > Nelusetta > Nelusetta ayraudi. The sequence continues at coordinate 3,897,065 of NW_027466053.1, read as the reverse complement.
CTCCAGGTGAGGAGAACAACGAGGAGGCTCTGCGCAGCTTTGTGCTCGCAGGCGGCTGGAGTGTGCCGGTGAGGTGTTCAGGAAGCACTGTAAAAAGAACGGACAGGTGAGGTACTACGTACCTATGCTAATAAGCCATAATAATTTAAATGCTAAAATGTCCGCACCTGATCCTCTTAAAACTCGGGCACACAAAGCGGATGTTCAGTGTCCCATTGACCACAATGGACCACTAAACGAAGCTTTTAAGAAAAATGCGAAATGAAGCCACTGAGAGCTAAAACAACATGCAAACAATGCCACAGTGCAGCTTTTCTCAAACGGGTCAATTTTGAAATCATTTTAATCAACTCTGTCTTCATTGATCAGAAGGTTTTTGCAGATTTGGAATTAAAAACATTTAACTGCAGGAATCATAAAATCGTCTCATCAGTGACGTTTATAGAGCCATTCAAAAATGTAATATGTGCTGAACAGACAAACGGAGGTGGAAGAGGCCTGTGTGACCAGCAGGGGGCAGCAGAGGACCGACAGCCGCAAGTTCCTCCTCAGAGAGGCCTGAGAAGGTTCTGCACCTTCAGCTCCTCCAGGAGGACCTCAGCAAAGTGTCAGAGTTTGTTGGTTTTTTACCTCGGTCGGCAGAGTCACAGTATGAAACTTGTAGCCAGGGGGCGCTGCAGCTCACTCAACACCTACAAGGTTTGAAAAGGAAATTGAGTGGAATTCATCTGGAATGAAAAGAAAAGCACAACTACAGCAGAAAAACTGAACACAAAGACGCACAAAGTTTGAACTGCACACTGATTTTCTTCTTCTGTTGATTCAAATGAATTTGACGGAAATAATATCTGAAAAAATAGAAACCAAATGTTAAATTTCGACATTTAAAAAATGGACAGATTCATTTACACCCAGTAAGATAAGAAGATATTTAGCTCTCAGCCAATTAGAGCTGCTGCTCCTGTGTGTGTGTGTGTGTGTGTGTGTGTGCGTGCGTGCGTGCGTGCGTGCGTGCGTGCGTGCGTGCGTGCGTGTGTGTGTGTGTGTGGATGTGGTGGTGTGTGTACCTGAATGTGGGAGTGGGTGTGTTTAAGTACGTCACTGGAAGTAGGCTGCCAATTAGTGCGGCCTCCGAGGCCGCAACCGCCCCACGCCAGCGACGAGTCCAGGGCGGGGGGGCCCGGACACGGCACACCCGCTGCAATGCTGGCCAGGAAGAGGCCCGGAGCAGCAGGCCCCCGGACCGGAGGGCACCCGCCCCACGAGGAGCCAGGGCAAGATGACAGGGAGGCAGATACCCCAAGGAGAAGGGACACCACCCAGGGCGAACAGACAGCAGAGCCCGTCCTCCGGACGGGGCCCCCCAGGGTAAGCGAGACCGAACTCATCCCCATGACAGGACCCATCCCCTTCACCCACCGGGAGGATCGGTACCCAAGGCAGGCCCGGGCACCCAGATGCCCCCCCCCTACGGACCCAGTATGGCGCATCGCTGCAAGTGGCGAGGTCCCCATAGGCCCAGCCGGTCTCGCACCCCAGGGGCACCGGACTGCACAGGGCCCATCCAGAGTGGGAAAGATGCCGGATCCCGCCCCCGCTAGCAGGCCGACCCCACTGTGTGTAGGGGTGTCAGTGTGTGTATATGTGCACTTGCTGGTGTGTTGAACTATGGTGCGTTTAAAATGGAGGGGTGGTAAGGCCCTGGGGCAACCACACTGCTGCTGAGCAGGGCGGCGGCCGCAGTGCACGAACCACCCCCCCAGGCCCTAAGTGTCTATAATGCTATTAAGATTGGAGAGGTTCTTAAGGCCAGAAGGCCGGGCAGCGACCACCCAAGACACAAATCCCCCGAAACAAAAGAAAATAAATTAATTAATTAAAAATTTAGGGAAAAAAAAACAAAAAAGAAAAACACCTATTATGTGACCAGGGGGGACTCCCGGTCAGGGCGCCCCCTCAGCGACATCGGGGCCGGGGACACCACAGGGATCCAGGAGCCAAAGGGGGCCCGCCCCCCACCGCACCGCACCACCCGGGCACACAGGAGCGGTAGCCGGCGAACGCGCAGCCCCACCCCAGGCATGCGACCCCACCGCGTACGATCCAGCGCCAGTCCCCAGACACAGGGACGGACCAGCCCTCCCACCAACAAGGGGGCCCCCAGACCAGAGCCAGGGACGCCCCCCCCCCCCTCCCGGAGCACCACCCCTGGAGCACCACCCACCCAACCCCCGACCCCCCACCACGGCTGCCCACATCAACCAGCAGCCTCAGCTATTGATTGATTACTAGTTAGTTATAGGATGAAGCAGACATTCCTACCAAGGAGGTGTGGTCTAACAGTAAGTTCCTATATTGTGCAATGTGCAGGTGTTGTTTTGTTTTCCAGTTTGTGAGGATTGTTTTCTTAGCGATAGATAAGGAGGTGATCAGCATGCAAGATTCTGCCTTATCTGATGTGATATCACTGAGGTCCCCTAAGAGACAAAAAGAAGGAGTGGCTGTGATGTTGTAACCAACCTGTGCTGATAGATCATTGCATACTACGTGCCAGAATTTATTTACTGGTGGGCAATGCCATACAGCGTGTAGGTAATTATCTGGGACATTAACTGTGCAGTGTGAGCAGGTCTGAGAGGCGGTCATGCCCATCTGAAACATCCGCTGTCCAGTGTAGTGGATCCTGTGGAGTACTTTAAAATGTATTAATTGTAGAATAGGTTGTTTTATCAGTGAAAAGGTGTTCAGGCAGATTGTTCGCCAAAAATTAGAGTGAGGCTGGAGAGACAGGTCTCTTTCCCACTTAACAATTGGGATAGAAATCGTGCGATCTGTGTTTGTAAGCAACTCACTCCAATAGAACTGCACTCGTCCTTCTCTCACATTACATTGGATCACAATGACCAAACAACACAACAAAGACAATGATGCCACTGTGCTGCCACATCCAGACTCTGTGTAGGTCTGTAGGCCTCTTGGACCTTCATGTGAACCACTGCGTGTTGACTGGAGGTGAAACATGACCGCAGAAATGCTTTTTCATTTTAAGAACGAAGCTGCATTATTTGACTCATAAAAAAAATCGTTAATAAATAATCCAAACTGCATTTTCATTTTCTTATTCATGACTGCTCATTCTTGTACTTAATTCAAATGAAGGAAAACACATTTGAGATTTAATTTTCAAAACATGCACCAGCAAAGAGTTACCAAAATTCAATATGAAATGTAAAATTCAAAAATGAAAAAGCAATAGCAGAATGCTTTTTCATTTTAAGAACGAAGCTGCATTATTTGACTCATAATTAAAATCATTAATAAATATTGCTATATGCATTTTCATTTTCTTATTTGTGTCGCACCTTTTATGACACAATCAAAAAGAAAACTGAGGGCATTGTTTTTTAATTTTCGTGGTCCTGCCCTGCACAAGAGTTACCACAACTCGAAAACGAAATCGCAATCTCAAAGTAAGCGCGCGGCGCAGGAAAGTGACGTCAGCAGCTCTCCACCTGTGGGTATGGCGGTATAACGCCAAGTGTCATTTGCCTCCTGTTATGTGTAAATTCTAATGTTTGTGAATTTAATGAATTCAGCGGAGGTGGAGAGCTGCTGACGTCACTTTCCTGCGCCGCGCGCTTACTTTGAGATTGCGATTTCGTTTTCCAGTTGTGGTAACTCTTGTGCAGGGCAGGACCACGAAAATTAAAAAGCAATGCCCTCAGTTTTCTTTTTGATTGTGTCATAAAAGGTGCGACACAAATAAGAAAATGAAAATGCATATAGGAATATTTATTAATGATTTTAATTATGAGTCAAATAATGCAGCTTCGTTCTTAAAATGAAAAAGCATTCTGCTATTGCTTTTTCATTTTTGAATTTTACATTTCATATTGAATTTTGGTAACTCTTTGCTGGTGCATGTTTTGAAAATTAAATCTCAAATGTGTTTTCCTTCATTTGAATTAAGTACAAGAATGAGCAGTCATGAATAAGAAAATGAAAATGCAGATTGAATGACTTATTAACCATTTTAATTATGAGTCAAATAATGCAGCTTCGTTCTTAAAATGAAAAAGCATTTCTGTTATTATATTCTTATTTTAATTTGGATTATGGTAACTGCTTCCATATAAAACAAATACATCCATAAATATATACAATGTGAGAATTGTTTCTTGCAAGAGCTGCACTTCAACCCATGACCATCGATAAAAGTGTACACATCTAATCGTAAACAATCTGCTGCAACCTGAATTTCCACTTCTGTGTCTATAAACCAGTCACAGCTTGACTGATGGCTCTGAAGAAGCAGTTTCCATCAGCCTCTACATTCTCATTTGTACACGGCGAACCTAATGGGCCTTTGCAATCAGAAATTGGAAAACTTGCACGGTCCAAATGAATCTTCAAGTTTTTGCTAAGGTCTAAACAAACATCAACATCAAGGGGAGAGAAGTTACACTCTTCATTGGTCACAGCACTGACAAACTCTACGTCAGAATTATCCATGTCAAAGTGAGGAGTTTTGCTCTTCTGAAGTGACTCACTGTTGCCAGCTGGTGCTGGAATTTTAAACCGTGACCGGTTTCGCCTTGATGAAAAGAACCATGCAGAACCTTGGCTAATCTAATACCAGTGCCATGATCTGCCACTGCATCTTCACTAGTACTAACTGATGGTTGGATCACAAATCACATGTGCGAGGCGTAGAACGAGCGGAGCAGTCAGAGGCAACAGAAGAAGAAAGAAAAGCCTCCTTAGCTTAGTTGATCTTCTGTGTTGCCTCCTGGACGGTGCTGGCCTCCTCTGGCTTGGTGCTGGCAACCACGGGAGCCACAGGAACCACGGGCACAGCTCTGGTTATCTGTGGCGTCGCCTCCACCTGATTAAAATAAGAAAGATGTGATTTTATGCCAATAAACATAGAAAGGAAAGCACTAGGCTTTACACGATCACGATTTTTGTGCCGATCACCAATCAGTGAGTTTAAATAAACCGATCACCGATCGGATCACGTTAGGGGCAATAAATACTTGTTTCTGTACACCCCTTGCCTTCTCAGGTTCACCGTCTAAAGTTGTTTGCTTTAGCATCCGTTTCAGAGTTTGCTTTTCTTTTTCTTTCTCCGCGCTGCGTTTCTTAAACTCGACATGCTCCTCTGTGTGTATCTTTTCCAAGTGCCTGATTAAATTTGTGGTGTTGAAATTTTTTTACCAAAGTTCCCCCGCAAAGTACTGTAGCGTTGCATATATTGCAGATAGCTTGTGCTATGTCTGTTTCTCTCACTTTGAAAAACTTCCACACTCCCGACACGTTTGTTTGTGTCGCCCATGGATGTTGCTGTCGTGAAGATTCAAAGAAACTTTATTGTCCGTCACATAGCGACAGTACTCAAAACAGGAAGAGGCACGAAGACGAAAATGAAGGCCTTTGAATCATGAATCATTATGTCTCGGATACAAACAAATAAACATGTCGATGCTGTGAAACTACTTTGGAGGAAATGAGACAGATTAAAAAAGTTTCAACACGACCATGACGTCATTGATCGGTGATTCATGACATGACGCCCGATCACGAACGTTTCAAAAAATGCCAAATATCGGCCGATCCGATACAGCCGATAAGATCGGTGTAAAGCCTAGAAAACACACACAGGTGATGAAGTGGAAATGAATAAGTACAAACCTGCTGCACTGCTGTGACATTGCTGGAGGCAGACTCAGTCATGTGGACAGTTGAACGTGTTGCCCACACCTGCAAATACAAGGACACAAAGTAACGTTTAAAGAACTGCATTTATTGTCCTATCACAAAGATGCACACAATGAAATACACATATCCCAAATACCAACATCTCACTTGTTTGTTTTGGTTTTTGAGGCAATGTGTGCTGATCGACGTCTCAGGCTGGACATCTGGAAGAACATAAAGAAATTAATTCATAAACAAAGTAACACACTAATTAAACTGTACATGTACTGTACATATGTGATCTTGTGTTGATAATAGGGGTGGGGCGATACGGCTAACCCACGATTCGATACTGTGACGATATTTGGCCCACGATAATGACAACATCACGACACACGATATCTTCGAAATTTTGCAGACGATATTGTCATAACCCGGCTCAAGAGTTATGACAATAACGGAAGGGACACTGCGGATTGCAATTAATCAAAAGGTTTATTATAACAAAATAGATAATTGTAAGCAAAATAATGAAATATATGGTGTGTGTTTGTCAGTATTCATCAGTAATGTAAGTGTGGATGAGTGAATAATAGGATGTGGGGTGTTGTCAGGTGCAAAACAGAACAGAAGAAGCTGAGAGTCGGCCAGACGCCCATGGCTGCTGGATGGAGAATGGGGAAGAGACCGGGCGGCACACGCAGTCGGCCTTTTATCCTGCGGGGGGCATCGGCACAGGTGTCCTAATCGGAAGATGCCACTCCCACATCCACCGCTACCTAGAAATGGGAAAACAGCTGGGAGCCACAACAAGTTATATAGAGACAGGGTCGTCACAATATGTGACTGAAAAAGAAAAAAATACCCATAAAAAGGAAAATGCCTGTGATCTTGCATTTATTCCAAAACTTTGTATAATGTACAAACAAACGTGCACTGCACAAGCAAACATATTAAAGTGCATGAACATTAATAACTTTCATGTAAACAAGGACAGTGCTTTCTGGTAATGTAAAGTCAGTAGCAACTTGTCTTATCGCAACTTGGGGACTTGGGATATACAAACCGACAGGAAGATGAAAGAGGGAAAAAAATCCTTTCACTGCCCCGATTCTGAAAATCAATAAAAAAAAATGATGCAGACAAAATAAATAAATAAATAACCGCGTCCCCAAAATATACGGGAAAAAGTGAAGTGCGTCCCCCATCAGTTCATTACGGGACAGGCTTTTTAGTTGCCAAATATGGGACAATCGCGTATTTTACGGGAGGGTTGGCAACCCTATCTAGACCACAGACGGAAATTAAATGAGGTTTTGTCATTTTCCATAAAAAACGGGACAAATTGTGTCCTGGGAGAGATTTTATCTTTCCCGGGACAGGTGGACAGGTGGTGTTTGGAAAAAAATATTGATATTTGCCGTCAGTGTATCGATTATTTATTGCGACAGAAAGCACAACAATATATTGCAATATTGATTTTTTTTTTCACCCACCCCTAGTTGATAAGTGTATGAATAATTGTGTGAATGTTACCGTGGCAGCTGGGGAAACCCTGCCAGATGACTCCACGACGGTCTCCATGTGGTCCAGCAGCACAGCCTCACTGAACCACACGGGATTGGACGGGATGTCTGTGTGAAATGCAGTCTCAACAGCTGTTGGTACTGTCTATAAAAAAAAGAGGAGAGGAAATCAGAGTCAACGTAGGATAAGTGTTCATTTTTAAAATAAAAAGTTGCACAGTTTGACAAATACACGATTGGGGGGAAAAAAAAAAAAAGAGGGATGAACAGGTTACCTCAACCTCCTGTCCAACAAGAGTCCATTCAGGAGCAGGTCCATACACTGGCATGTGGACAGGACCTGTCACAACCACTCTGGGAGACACCCTGGGCGATGATTGGTTGTGGCACAACACCCCTGGCCTAGGTGAAGGGGGTGCGAGCTGATGGAGCACTGCAGCATGCAGACGCTCCACCAAAATCAGTCCTGAGGTGCACGTAAACAGAAAACAACATGTTAACACATATTTGTCATATCAAATGAAGAGCAAGTAAGGCTGAAGAAGGCAAAACTTACACCATCATAACACCACCATGTACAGCTGACGAAGGGGGAGGTGATCGGCCATATACACAAATGTTAAACCTGGAAGAAGTGTCACATAATCAATTATGTAATCACACAATTCTAAGAAATATCTGTTAGCACAGTGTCACTGAAGAGAAAAAAATACAACAAAAATATGTATTTTACACACCCATGCGTGCAGCAACACGATGATATACTTGACGTAGCGCTGTTTGTAGTTCTGGCTTGACAGTCAGGCGAGGTGGAAAGTCAAGCACAAAACACCTACAAAATAGTTGTATATATATAAAAAAAAAACAAACAAACATAAAAATGCAAAATAAATTCATGAATATTCTTGTTATTGAACTATGGATCATGGAATTACTTGATATTGATAAAACAAAGTGGCGATGACGTTCATGTGTTCAAATTTGTTTGTCACAGCAGATAAACAAACCTTGGGCCAGCGGTCCAACACAGTTGCCAGTAGCGCAGCAAAATCCTGGGCGGAGTCTGTTACAAGCCCGTGTTCAAGGTTGTTGCCCGGGGCGAGAACACAAAACCATCCACAAGTGGACAGAGATGTGAGTCTCCCACCACCAGAACAAAAACAGAAAGAAACTCGTGGCTTGACAAAATCACGACCCATACCTTCTTGTCTGGTTGCTGGGCCTTAAGAACGAACTTGCACTGTTTTGTCAGTCAGGAGCAAAACGGGCCATCTTCGCACCCAGGTCGCTGACCAGTACCGCGCCCTGTGTAAATTGACAAAAAAGAAAAATCTAAATATGTTTTTGTAAGATTTATTTGGAATACAACATAACAACACAGGCAGAACATGAAATCATGAACGTGGAAGTACTCACGACGTTCAAAGTCCTTCCGAGGTGGAAAAGGTGTCCAATCCCGTTTTTGCTCCAGGCGTCGTTTCATGGCCAGAGAGCGACGGAATGCCTTGGTGTTCGGCATCTGAACAATGAGATGAAAGATTGTGTCATTTTCAATGAAGGACAATGATAACACAAGTTTACAGAAAAAAGTGATGTTTTCTCACACACGACATCAAAACACAGAAAGGTTTCTGTACCTTTGCAGCTGGAGACGATGAGCTTAAATCAAAAAAGCAAAAGAAAATGTGTATGTGTACTCTTGGACCCTAACCCTAATGCCATACAAGTCTATGGGGTGAAATTTCAACTTTGTCCTACAGATATGGGGCCACTTGCTTTTTCATCAGGAGCCCCCAAGAAGCGCCCACGCCAAATTTGGGGCTTCTAGTACTTGAGGAACCCCGAAACCCTAACCCTAATTTCAGCTAACCCTAACCCTAACCCTAGTTTCAGCCTTATTGTTAACCCTAATTCAATGCAAGTCTATGGGGTGAATTTTCAACTTTGTCCTAGAGACATGGGGCCACTTGCTTTTTCATCAGGAGCCCCCAAGAAGCGCCCACGCCAAATTTGGGGCTTCTAGTACTTGAGGAACCCCGAAACCCTAACCCTAATTTCAGCTAACCCTAACCCTAACCATAGTTTCAGCCTTATTGTTAACCCTAATTCAATGCAAGTCTATGGGGTGAATTTTCAACTTTGTCCTAGAGACATGGGGCCACTTGCTTTTTCATCAGGAGCCCCCAAGAAGCGCCCACGCCAAATTTGGGGCTTCTAATACTTGAGGAACCCCGAAACCCTAACCCTAATTTCAGCTAACCCTAACCCTAACCCTAACCCTAGTTTCAGCCTTATTGTTAACCCTAATTCAATGCAAGTCTATGGGGTGAATTTTCAACTTTGTCCTAGAGACATGGGGACACTTGCTTTTTCATCAGGAGCCCCCAAGAAGTGCCCACGCTAGATTTGGGGCTTCTAGCCAATGAGGAAAAATTTGGAGCAGACACGACAGGGTTACAGCTGAGAAGGCACTTAAGATCCTCAAAGGACTGTTGCCACTCACTAGACCAAACAAATGGTTTCAATGGACTGGTTAATTCTTCTCTCGTGGCCGGCAGCTCCACTGCCTTAGTGCTGGAGATGAACGCTCAGGGGTGCCGCCAGGAATTTTGGGCCCCCTTCAAAAAAACAAAAACAAATGGGCCTCCTTTGCGCAGCGCTTGTCAAAAGCTTCACATCACTCAAAAAATACAGTATAGTTCAATAATAGTGCTTGAGTCCATCTTTGACAGTGTCAATGTATTTTTATTGTGAATTCTCCTAAAAAGCAAACTCTTAACATTGATGAATGATTCATGAAAAAAACACTTGATGTTTCTCGGACAAAGTTGAGCTTTGACCTTCATAGACTTGCACTGCATTAGGGTTTAGCGATAAGGCTGGAATTAGAGTGAGGGTTTCGGGGTTCCTCATGGGCTAGAAGCCCCAAATTTGGCATGGGTGTGTCCAGGAGGATCCTGATGAACCTGAAAGTGGCCCCATGTCTCTAGGACAAATTTGACCTTTGACCTCCATAGACTTGCATTGAATTAGGGTTAACGATAAGGCTGAAACTAGGGTTAGCTGAAATTAGGGTTAGGGTTTTGGGGTTCCTCAAGAACTAGAAGCCCCACATTTGGCGTGTGCGCTTCTTGGGGGCTCCTGATGAAAAAGCAAGTGGCTCCATGTCTCTAGGACAAAGTTGACCATTGACCCTCATAGACTTGTATGGCATTAGGGTTAGCGATAAGGCTGGAATTAGAGTGAGGGTTTCGGGGTTCCTCATGGGCTTGAAGCCCCAAATTTGGTGTTGGTGTGTCCAGGAGGATCCTGATGAACCTGAAAGTGGCCCCATGTCCCTATGACAAAGTTGACCTTTGACCCTCATAGACTTGTATGGCATTAGGGTTATCGATAAGCGATACAAACCTGGTGAGTTTAAGACTTAGTGACTCTACGTACATGAATGTATGGGGTACCCCGTCCTTACTTTGTTCCAACCTTCCCTCCACAAACCTGGCTGTCCAGTGCAGAAGTCAAAGTGAGAGAGAGAACAAAGAAGGAGGAGGGCCTGTGACGCCGCTGCTGATTGGCTCGTTGGTCGGTTGAATGAGCCAATTCTAGAGCTCCCCTCGGTGTCCACACACTGCAAAATATATCTAAGAAATAAACACTTAAATTGAGAAAGAACAGGCTAGAAACAAGTCAAATTATCTGCCAATGCAGTAAGATATTTAGACTTGGTAAGATTTCTTAAAATAAGACGATATATCTAGGCATTTGAAGAATGGAAAATCTCTTGAAATAAACAGTAAAGCACTCATTCCAAGGACTGTACTAAGTCAAATAAACTTGATACTAGCTTCTCAATTCTTTTTTCACGTTTGCTTCTTTCTTAATTTGAATGAAAAGATCTTAAAACCAGACCTACTAACAGTGCAATTCTTCTTAATTTAAGTGTTACAATATTAGCTTTTTTTTCTCAAAATGAGACAAAGCATCCACCCCCCCTACGCCCATCCCCCCCCCCCAAAAAAGATAATTCAGCAAACAGAATTAATATTGTCAAAAACTATTTATTCACTTAAATTGCTGACAGTGCCTTCACTAACTTGTAATAAAAACGTCACTAAGGCATTGCATCTTAAAACAATCTCAAGCAATCATTTCTAGAACGCAAGTAATGTTGTGTTGTTACAATATTCACCGTCATCATTATTGAATATTGATTCAGATTCCCTGACACAAAAAAAACAAAAACAGTACGGGGACAGCATATAGTGTTGTGTTCCTATCACCACTGATTACATGTTTGTTCCAACAGACTCCCACCCACCCTCAAGTTACAACTACCAGGGGAGTGTATCACTACCTATGCCTAGTACACAGCTCTACTCCCCAATAAAATCTTTCCATTCTGCCATGGTCTTTTTTGTATGAGGCTGTGGTGTCTCACTCATGGATAGTATCCTGTAGCACTTCTGTCTGAATGACAGAGAGAAGGGTTGCCACACACTTTTGGATATGTGAGGTGCAGGGCATAGTAGTAATCCATCAGATGAAGCAGACCGTCACTCAAGTCTTCCTTGGCAAGCGTGGTGGCGGGAGTGGCTCCAAGACAGATGAGACAGCGGGTCCCATCAAACAGCAACACAGGGGTGCAGAAAGACCTCTTCTGCGAGTACATTGTGGGATCTTCTGTTGGCTAAAGAAAAAGAAGAAGGAAACGCCACATCCATGCATGGAACTATGAAGTGTTGAATGTGAGAAAATGCGAACAAACTTTCACCTGAATGACATGAAGCAGTGCCTCACTGGCATGTCCCACTCACCTACATCCAGCGTTATGCGTGGCTTCATCACTTCATTTTTTTTCCAAACACCATAAAATTACACATTGGTGCAGAAGTCTTCCCATCTCTTTTTTAGTTCATCAATTAATTTTCTGTTGCCCTTATCCAGAATGTGCCGCAGCTCATTCATCGCCTATAATGCAAGTCAGTGTTAAAATCTGCAAAAATGCTTGCTTTTCATCATAAACCAAAACAAGTTAATCACTTACACGATAAAGATCCTTGACACATGGATATGCATCCAGGATCTTTGTTGGCCTTGTCCTGTTCTTTCAGAACATCACTATCAATGAAGGATCTTCTTGCTTGAAACTGCAGGTCAAGAATTTGGGAGACAGCATCTTGGTTGGGTTTTGGTTTCTTGTACAGCTCCTGCAGGGTCTGATAATGTCTGGCCTGTGCTGTCAGACCATCTTTGGCTGATGAAATGGAGGAGACAAATCAGTAAATCAGTCAAATGGATGAAATTGTTTGGAGCATCAAAATATATCAAATGACAATTCAAATGTAAAAATGCCTGTGATATATCATGATATCCAAAACTATCAAAACATTGCCTAGCTTTCATACATTATCATTATTATTAAAATGGACATGTTTCTACTTACGTGAAGTGTGGCCATTATCAGAACTGCGCCCTGGTGTGTGACACAAAATAATTGTTGATCCACCAATTGAGTCTGCATCATGATCTTCTTCTTGGTCACTTGCTGAGAAGTCAATGCGATGCCTTTTCTTCTTGTGGCCCCTCCCTGGTGAATCTCTTGTGAAGATTCTTGTAAGTGCTCTCCTGTGGTAAATAAAATTTCACTCATGGAAAGAACAAATAAAGATGGAAAGTGAACATGCACAGATAAAAAAAAGTATCAGCCAAAAATAACCACACGCTTCAAAATCTAAGTGCGCAAAATAATATAATCACTTACATGTTTCATTGTTTTGTCTTAATCCTTCAGCATGGGATAATACTCCACTAGTCTTTGAGACATTGCAGTGACTTCATGCTTAGAAGGGTACCGGACCCCCTCTCCTTGCTGACTGGCTCTCAAGATAGAAATCATGCTGGTGACAGTGTTTCTCACCAGCCTGCGTCTCAGCTCTTTGAACATGACACATTTCCCCTCACTGGCAGTGCGGGCCATCTGGAAGTAGTGCTTACGAGCTTGTGAAGAGAGAGAGAGAGAGAGAGAGAGAGAGAGAGAGAGAATTTCGTGTATACAATATAATACAAAGTACTGTAAATACGGCAGGGATTGACAGAAAAAAAAAGATAACCTTAATCAACCGATGTAGTTTGTCCTAATAGAGTTGCCGTATGTGACGTTGTTGGCATTCGCCCACTGGACAGAGGCGACTGCCAATTACGTCACATACGGCAACTCTATAAACGTACCGCGATCTATCCATATATCACGTTCGAACGCGATGTAGAGGTATGTCCCAATGGAGTTGCCGTATCGGCAGTCACTTCTGCCCAGAACAATTCTGCACCCGGACTAATTCTGTACCTACACCTCGTTGACGCGGAGGAAGCACGCTATCGCTATTGCGCTACACTAACTCGGCAAAGTTACGTGCCAACAAAGTTTCGTTGGGGGGTGCGGTGTTGGGGGGTTATGACTGGCTTCACGCGGGCCGGACAGAGACACGCAGCGGGCCGGATGTGGCCCGCGGGCCGGGGTTTGCCCATGTCTAGTATAGACAACATATTGTGGAGGAGCAGGAAGCTGTAGGGTCCTCTTTGGGCTGCTTTTCACCAAAGGAGTGGATGTCTGAGGACAGATTGGAGATGTTCCTCCTGGTGAAGACACAGTTCCTGGCTTCAATCGGGGCAGCCTTGTCTGGTACGGTGGAATTCTCAGCCGAGAGGAAACCAGATCCAAAACATTATGAACAAGAGAGAAACAATAGACACAAAAGAAAAAAAAAGTGTTATGCTCGATGTTTTCAGAGCAAAGTAGGTAACCAATCACATCTACACTAATAAGGGCCAAAATCCGTTTCCTCCTGAGAAAGTGTTCTGGTCCAGGAAAAAGGTCTCTCAAATCATCACGACTGAGGGAGTGGAGCAAGACTTCATCGATGTTGGCAGCTATAAAGACAGTCCAATCATTAACAAACCTTTTACACTTAACAACTCATACATTTTTTCACTAATGAATTTAATTCAACTTGACAAGTCAAACCAAGTTTGTTTTGTGCCAATTTCTGTTATCAGAATTAATTGTAAATGCAATTCAGTTTAGACATTTTGTCTCAAATTTGTAAAATACTTCTTTTTGAAATCAGTGTCAGCATACAGTTATTTTAATTACTTAGCGGACCAATCAAAGTCATGGAAATTTTTTCATACCTACACATGACATACCATTTAAAATTGATACTGTGACATCATCCAGCTCATCCATTATTGGCCCCGGTTTGGATGTCCATTTCATTTCTCCTCAATCTGGCAGGGAAAAAAAAATCATCATATTAAGGTCACAATTAGGACAAGCTAGCCTTCCGACTCAAGATCCGTTTTTTTACAATGCCCATCTGCCATGGATCCCAAAGTTCCCATGCAATTAAAAGTTGTGACACCTTATCTGAATGATAACCCTAGACAGCTCAACGGATTGCTAGTCATACAGACAACAATCAAAATTGGAGTGAAACTTGTAACCACAATGCCTGCAACATGGTGGTACTTATGGTAATAATCAACAAATACCAGTGTTCTTCGTGACAAAATGACAACATCTGATAGGATTGTGCCACCTTGAACTGCAATCAACTTAAATTTTGATAAAAAACAAGCAAATTGTACCTAAACTACATCTTCAATCAATCCAATTTGAGCACCCTCTACCCCATAAACTGAAGAAACTGCAATACAAACTTGGTAGTACAGTATTTCGTCATGCCACATATAACTAGGAATGCTAATTGCTTGTTCACATGACTAGAATTGCAGTACATCAATCCAATACAAAATACACACTTGTCATCAAGCTCATAAATCCATTGAGTTGAGATGAGCACGTGCAAGGAGTCGGACTCCGTGAGTTCACGTAAACAGAGCATTGCGTTTGCGTAAATTATGCACAGCTATCGAGCTAGAAGCCGAGTCCGATTTGGTGCACACAACCACACTATAATGCCTCTCAATGTCCTAACCCATGCCACGCAACAAACGTGAAGAACCGATTTGAGTTTCTCATGGGACCAGCAGTGAAGTCACAACCGCCGCCCCAAATGAAATGTCGCAGCAGGAGCCTGAGGATTTTCTGAGTCAACATGCTGATCAACAGGTAACGTAATGTTGGCTTCCTTGACGACATTAGACAACTCCCTGTTTATATTTTATTCATATTTTAGTACAAAGCCTCCTTGTTTTATGATCTTTGACTTGTTCGGTTTTTGTTTTGACATTATGCTGTTAGTGTTTATTTCAAATTAACAAGAAGTACCGGTACAGATAGGAGGAACTTAATATAACACTTGCGTCAAACAAAGAATAACTAACTGTACATATCATGTCTACAGGAAGGAGCTGGTACATTAAGTGAGAATATTCAAGAATATTAAGAGAAGATATATTCAAGGTTGTCCTGAGGTCAACTGTACCAACCATTGCCAGAGCTTATGGAGCAATTTGATGTTATTGTACAGTAAAAATGGAATATTGGAGCTGTTGGGAAAAAAAAAAAAGAAAAAGAAAAAAAAAAAGCCAACTTTAAGGCTTAATATCTCCAAAATGATACTGTACATATGCTTGATAATGACTGAGGATATAGTCAGGGTGTTCCTCAGGTCAACTGTACCAACCACTGACAGAAATTATGGAGCAAAGCAATGTTACTGTACAGTAAAAAATTGAGTACTGGGCCCTTTTTGCCTGTTTGAAAAGCTAAAAAAAAAAGGAAAACAACAACTTTGAGGCTTAATATCTCCAAAATGGTACATTAAATATGCCTTATAATGAATGAAAATATATTCAAGGTTGTCCTGAGGTCAACTGTACCAACCATTGACAGAGCTTATGGAGCAATTTGATGTTATTGTACAGTAAAAATGGAATATTGGAGCTGTCGCAAAACAAAACAAAAAGCCAACTTTAAGGCTTATTATCTCCAAAATGATACAGTAATCGATCACATTTAGAAATCAAATGTTTCTAAATGTCAAGTCAGTAATGTCAAGTCAGTGCTTGATGTGTCATCAGCAGGCGTCGGCGTCAGTAATGGGGCATCGGCGGGTTTCAGGGCGGAATCGCCAGGCGTTGGGAAGCGTCGGCGGGTGTCGGGGGCTTGTGGCCAGGTGGCGGACGTCACGGCAGGCAGTGGCCAGGTGGGCTCAGTCCCGCAAACGCTGCTTACAGCTTTAATTTTGTATTGCTTTGATAACATTGTTTAAGTTGAGTTTAAATTTACACTATTTTTTTTTTTCTTAGCTGCTAATTGTTCAAAAATGCTGATGTTAAAAGTGTGTTTGCACAGTAAATGTTATGGCACTTTAATTCATATGGCAGTACATTTAAAATAACTGGCCGTCAAGTTCCAGGAACTGACAAACTGCACTGAGTTGAGTGAGATTCTCCAAAGGAACTCCAGTATAAATGTGGACTTTACATTCTAGTCCCCTGTGAAGAAAAACCCAAAAGTGAACGTTTTTGTGCCTCACCCTTTCTAACTGGGACATTTGCAAGGGAACGCAGACTGGTTATGCTGCTCCCTGATAAAAGAAAAATGTTTCTGCTGTTACCTCAGAAATTGCCTGTTATTATTGTGGCTCAGGATTTTGGAGGTAGATTTTTTTTTATTTTTCATAAGGAACAGGATAACAGTAATGCCCTGGCATTGGCAATAAGCTTTAATTTTGTATTTGCATTTTTTTTAACTTTAGATTTACATTAAAAATGTTTCTGTGTAAAGTGCTGATGTTAACTGTTTGCACGATAAATGTTATGGTGCTTTCGTTTATATGGCAGAACATTAAATTAAAGTGTATGAAAGACTTCTTTTAAATTCATTATTGGCTTTTGCGTATACGACGTGATTAATCGTGATTGATCAGGTAAATCATGCGATTAATTGCGATTAAAATTTTTAATCGTTGCCCAGCCCCAGTAAAAACATTTTTCTGGTGCCAGCATTTCGTCAGGCAGAAGTTGATTCATACTTCAGTGCCTTGGAGCGAATAGCTTCGCCACTCAACTGGCCAAGAGACATGTGGCCTGTCCTTCTCCAATGCAAGCGGGTGGGAAAAGCACAGGAGTTGGTGTCTGCTCTTTTCTTAGAAGACAGCCTGCAATATGATGTTGTAAAGGAAGCAATTTTTCCTGCTTATGAGCTTGTTCCTGAGCCCTACCAGCAAAAATTTAGGAACCATAGAAAATCCAGTGGTCAAACCTTTGTCGAGTTTGCATGGGAGAAAAGCAACCTCTTTGATAAATGGTGTGCAGCTAATGATGTCAAAAATGACTTTGAGTCACTCCGTGAGCTCGTTCTTTTAGAAGATTTTAAAGACTCTTTGCCAGAGAAGGTGGTAATGTTCTTGAATGAACAGAAAGTGTCGTCATTGTCCAAGGCTGCTGTCCTCGCAGATGAGTTCCCCCCCGATCGGACACGCCTTCTGCTTCTCGTCCCACAAGAGCCGAGTCTAGCCACCTCCCCCTTGAAAAGGCTAGAGGGAAGGGACTTCTGGTTTGGCCATAAAGCGGTAGACTGCGCGACACCAGGGCTCTCGACCATCCAGGGTAAAAACTCCCCGAAAACTTGAATAACTATTGTCAGATATCATATTAACTACAAAGTGATCAGGGGAACGTTGGAATGGGAAGGAAAACTCGATTCAACCAAAACAGAAACACGGTAACAGACAATATGGCGGAACTACCAGCTTGCTCTGAAACAGAGGGAGATGGCGAAACAAACTCCTCGTGACTAACGACGCGAAAAAGGGCTCGGACATAGAAATTATTAGCAAGGAGATACGGGATTTAAAAATGGAATCAAAAGAAGTCCTTCGCACGTTTGGAGAAACACTGAGGAACGACGTGGAAAAAGACTTGGACGACTTCAAAGACGAAATAAATCAACAACTTGCGAAAGTCATCACCGAACAGGAGCTCCAAACCAGCAAGATCAACGAGGCTGAGTCGCGGATTGAAAAGCTAGAACGTTGGGCACAGGAAGCTAATGACACTCTGGTCATATCACTGACAGAACAAAAAGCTCTTCAGGACAAGTTAACTGACCTGGAGTCCAGGCCGAGGAGAAACAACCTACGTATCTATGGAGTCACTGAAGGAGAGGAGGGAGAATCTGTGGCCAAGTTTGTGGAAGACCTGCTGAAAAGCAAACTGCACCTGCCAGCACATTTTAATTTCCAAATTCAGAGAGCACACCGCTCATTTGCACAGAAACCAGCGGACGGTGCCCAACCGAGACCCATCATTGTTAACTTTCTGGAATTTACTACCAAAGAGAGGGTCCTGAGAGAGCTATGGACAAAGAAAATAGAACTGGGGAATAAAGTACCCTCATTCCATCATGATTACGCGACAGAGATGGTCCAAAAGAGAAAGGAGTACAACACTGCTAAAAGAATCCTGAAGGAGAAGGGCATCTGGTTCCACACGCCATTCACCAAGATGAGGACCCACTGGGATACGGAAACTCGAACCTACAACAGCGCAGAGGAGGTAAAGGAGGAATTGGCGAGACGCGGCCTGGCGTAGAAGACGGCGGTGGCGACGGGTGCGGAGGGGCCTGCAGCACTCGGTGCCCCACACTACGACGGAGTGGCAGTGCAAGGAGGGATCCTGGAGGGCTACGCATCAGCACGACGCATCAATACGCATAGATCATCATCTATCAAAAAAAGACTAGATGTGGCGAGGGGGAGGGTCTGGCGGAGGTGGAGACAATTCAGATGGTGGGTATAAAGGAAAATTGGGGGGGGTGGGGGGGGTTGCCTGACAATGCCACCTGGGGAGTTGCACCCCAGGAAATAAACTATAATAAAATTCCTCGGGCTACACAGGTTCGTTACGCTTTGAAATTTAAGAGGACGAGACGGACTTCCAATGAAACAGCTTTATTTGACAACAATTTAAAATAGACCAGGTTTAGCTGCCTGAGTGTCGAGGAAATAAGTACCATACCAAAAAGACTTCGGCTTTAACAGCCAAGCGGTGAATGCACAACGATCACGCACAAACAGCACCACCTCCCGATGAACGGGCACCCGGCAGGGTTCCTCCTCCAGCTGCGCTTATGGCCCAGCCCGCTCTGGGATTGCTAGCCGAAATGCTAAGAAGAACTGCAAAGTTCTCAGCGTGGACACGCCAGAGGACAGAGTGCTGACTCCAGCCTGCGCTTCTTTTTAAAAGAGCTGCTTTCACTCTGCACTCTGGCGCAGGTGTAATCAGTGCGTTTACATGCAGAGCTTAATCGAACTAAGCAATAATTCGGTTTTCTCGTCCAATCGGAGTTCTCACCTTGTCCCCCTATACATGCAGCTGAGAAATTTGAATTACTGACGGGAACGTGTCCTTCTCCCAACAGTAGGGGGTGGAGTGAGCCTTTTCAGCTGGTCAGCTGCTTTCGGTTGACATAGTACATCATTATGATATAGAATGATAGTTCATAATGTACGTGTTACTTACTTTGCAGATAAGCTGTACCCTATTTCTTGTGCTCATGGTTATCTTAAAAGATAAGATAATGGTTATCTTAAAAGATAACCATGAGACAAGACAATTCTGATGGTGGGTATAAAGGAAAATGGGGGTGGGGGGGTTGCCTGACAATGCCACCTGGGGAGTTGCACCCTAGGAAATAAACTATAATAAAATTCCTCGGGCTACACAGGTTCGTTACGCTTTGAAATTTAAGGGGACAAGATGGACTTCCAATCAGTCAGCTTTTTTAACAGGTAGGCAGACTCAAGAAGACATTAGACGGGTCCTATACATAATAGATCAGATCCAAAAGCAGGGCCTGCGAGCTGTTACTGGTGAGCCTTGGCTGTGTGAATTGGAGATTTCTGTATCAAGTTCTTGGGAAACTGGGGTTCCAAGAAAAGTTAATACAGTGTATTCAAGGTCTCTACCAAGAACCTACGGCAAGAATAAAGATTAATGGTACTCGTCAAGGATGTTGCCTATGCGCTACATTGTTTGCTATGTTCATTGAGCCGCTGGCACAAATGATCAGACAAAGTAACAATCTAAAAGGAATACATATAGGAGAGCAGGGACATCTAACAGGGCTTTTTGCTGATGATATTATTTTGGTTCTCCAAGACTCGGACAGAACCTTACCTCATTTCATGTTGATAATAGAAACCTATGGTAAATACACAGGCAACAAGTTAAACATAGCAAACACTCAAATTCTCACGCTGAATTATCATCCAGGCCGAGAAATTAGAGGAAAATATAAAATCAAATGGAATTCCAAGGTTATCAAATATTTGGGTGTGCTATTGGCAAAAGATCTTTTGAAAAGGTTTGAAATCAATTAGAATGCTATTATCAATAATCTATAAGAGATCTAAGAAGAGTTTATGATTATTTTTTTTTTACCCTGTGCATCTTTTGTTTTGTTAGTAGTACTTGTCATTGCTCCAACACGAATAAACATGCTGCATCCCACTAGATGGCACATTTGCCTTATTTACAAGCACCACGGTCATCGGAGCTGATTGTTGCCACTCTCAGCAGCGTGCGTCTACTAAGGTCTACCAAGATTCCACAATCTATTACACCTCGTGAGCAAAACAGGCTACAGGTAAAATTAAACATCTTCAGTTGAGCAACTCAGGCAAGTTAAACTGATTTAAAAACAAACAAACACTATCATACTAGGAAAAGAATCCTCTATATGTCAATAAATACAACAGATTGAATATTCATAAAAAAAAAAAATGCTTACTTTAAATAAGAAAATCCAACAAACCAACAAGTGCAACACTAAAACGCAAACCAACAATCAAAATAATGCTTAATTGCCTTAGTTTCATCCCACACTTATCAGCTTAGCTACTAAGAATAACACACATTATTCACCTGGACAGAAGGAGGTTCTGAGGAATGTGTTGGTCCTGGAGCTTCCTGGTCAGGATGTTCGGGAGATCCCTCTGGCTCAATGTCTGGAGCGCCAACATATTTTAGAATTGCTCCTGCAGAGACAAAGCTCATTAGATCATCAAGCAAAATAGATCAGAAGCGCATTTTAATATTTTATTATTACAGTGATGTTGCAGTAATATAGGAAAATTAAAAATGAATTTGTTTTTAAATTAAACGTTATGGTTGCAGTGTCCCTTTAAAGCTTTTACCCAATTACAAAACTGTCATTTTTAAGAGTTTTTGGCATTACTTTACACACTGTACTAGTTAAAGTAATAAAACTAAGATAAATGACCCACTGCCACAACAGTCTAAAATAGTCAACACCATGCCAAATAAAGTATTTCCATAAAATATTTCTTTGAATTCTAAAACAGTAGCACATTTCTAATGAAGGGCCTACAAAATACAAACTAAGCTTAGTAAATTCATCCTAAGTTAAGGCTAAAATAACATTAAGAGTCAAATATGTGAGAGACAACTTCCACTGAACGATAACAGGAGACTGACTACAACAACAAAATGTCCTCCTTCACTCCCTCCCTCCCTGTTAGAATGTGAATAAACGGGTGTGGAGTCAATCAGTCATTCCCATGGCAGGATAGGCCAACTTGGCAGGACATGGTCAACTTTCATAAAACAAACAAAAACGCTGATTCATGACGAACAAATATTAGCCAGCCAGCTAACATTTATCCGACGCTAGCTAGCTAGCTGGCTAGCAGGACAAATAAACAAACTTGGGGGGGGGGGGGACAACAGCGTTTCACCTCCACCTCTCCAGCCCACATCACAAACAAATAACTTACCTTTCCCCTTTGCAAGTTTTTCTTGATCGGTTTTCTTTTCCTTCCGTTTTTCCGCACCGCTGGGATAACTCCTTTTTGATGCCATAATGGTGTCTGTTTGTTTTTAATCCTCTCGCTAACGGGAACGAATGGTAGCTGTCAATCATTCACATCATACCTGTGCGTCGCCGGCCCGCAACGTCACAACCTGCGTGACAGTGCGGCAAGCCCCCAGAGTCCAAGATGGCGTCCCATTGCTTTCAATGAAGTTGCTCACCCAGCGCATGGCTCCCAAAAACTTTTTGACTTCCGCATTGATGGGATAATAGAGCATGCGCAGTTGTGTCAGTGTGGAGACCATCACTGACAGTCGTGCGCGCTCACAAACCGTACAAAATTCAACATGGAAATTAATGTATTTTTTTTACGGAACAACTGACGATTGTTGTTTCGAAATTTTATGAATAATAATGATGATGATGATGATGATGATTATTATTATTATTATTATTATTATTATTATTATTATTATTATTATTATTATTATTATTATCATATTAATAAAATAGTATTATTATAATAATATACTATTATTTGTGTATTAAACAAGTGAGCAATGTGCCACTGAATAATAAATGATAATTCTTTGAAGCAACTCTCTTTGGAAAGCAGACAAAGTAATGAAATGATTGGTCTATTTATTTCATCAGAACTAAAAAAATAAAAAATAAAAACTCAACGATCTTGAAAGTTCCTCCCTTTCTCTTGCACTTGTCGATGTGTGTAGCTAACACAAATTTGCAAATATTTTGTCGTCCTCATGGAATTAAACAGCACACCATGTTAATTTATCAGCGAGTGCTCTCTCTTTTCATGCAATTCATCACGCTTAACATGTAATGCTGAATCATGAAAGCTATGGAGCAAAAAATAATAATTACATAAACCACGAGTGAGATAAAATGTGTCATTCATTCAATAAAGATTTCATTCATTCATCTCCTATACCCGCTTATTCCTATTCAGGGTCACGGGGGTCTGCTGGAGCCTATCCCAGCTGTCTTCAGGCGAAGGCAGGGTGACACCCTGGACAAGTCGCCAGTTCATCGCAGGGCCACATAGAGACAAACAACCATTCACACTCACATGCACACCTACAGACAATTTAGAACGTTCAACTGACCTCACGTGCATGTTTTTGGAGTGTGGGAGGAAGCCGGAGAACCCACGCAGACACAGGGAGAACATGCAAACTCCACACAGAAAGGTCCCAGGTCCAGGCCCCGGAATCGAACCCACAACCTTCTTGCTGTGAGGCGGCAGCGCTAACCACTGCACCACCGACTATTTTATTACTTAGTTGAAAATGCCATTTTATTTTATTTAACAAAGCATATCATTATTTCATCATGCATTTAATTGTTTTGTGGTCCTGTGTTTTAGTGCTTCATAATTGTATTCTGTTGTCAAATTTGCCCATCAAAGTCAGATTAGTAATCCTGTACATCACTTTAAGGAAAACCAATTCTAGGTAATGGATTGCAGATCTTGTAGCACCTGTTACAATGGAAAGAAATGTATACATAATAAGTACGTCTGTGTGCCCGATATTTTAGCTAACACTAAACTTTCTGCACAACTGTCTGCATTGTGCTTTTTCTTCGGCCACAGAGAACAGAAACGTCTGTAGTTCTTTGTTCACCCATGGTACAGTTTCATAAGCTTTTCAGTTCTCAATACGTGTTAATGTAAAAATCCACACGCGAGGCATTTAAAAATGGCGGTTTTGGTCTTTCGTAAAGGACTGCCTTTGGCCAATCAGTGTCCTGAACGTTGCTACGTCACCCTTATGGTCTCAGCTCTGCTCGCTTCGAAGCCCAACGAGGCAGGTACCAAAATCCTAACCCCTGGAACGTGACAATTGTTTTTTTCAATTTAAGTTTTTGTTATTTTGTTCGTTTTCGTTAACTATTATAACCGTGGTCAGGACCTCCAGTGAGAAGATCCACTGGAGGACATTTAGAGCAAACAGTCAGACAACAGCAGCTTCACCACATCAGCTGAAAAATGGAGTTTGGATGCTTTCAGCTTCAAGTCGTGGACAGAAAATGATGACACTGTCACACTGATGTTTTCTTCTCCAACCTTCTCTCAGCTCCAGAGGTTGGTGGTCTGCAGGAGCTTCTACAGCAGCAGAAGATCAGTCTGGAGAGGAAATGTGAACGTGTGACTGAAGGTGAAGAAGCAGGAAGTCAAACTCTCCTCAACAGCATCTACACTGAGCTCTACATCACTGAGGGACTGAGTGAGGAGGTCAACAGAGAGCATGAGGTCAAACAGCTGGAGACCAAGAAGACCAAGAAGACCAAGGAGATCCTCCACGACCGTCCAATCAGGTGCAGCCAGATCTTTGAAGCCTCACCTGAGCAGCAGGGACTCGGGGAGTCAGAGTGGTGCTGACCCGGTCTCTGGGCTGGACTGGGAAGCCTTGGGGTCCCACTGGTGGAACTGGAGGAGGTGACTGGGTCCAGGGAAGTCTGGGGGTCTCTGCTGAGGCTGCTGCCCCCGAGACCTGACTCCGGATACGGCAGTAGAAGATGGATGGATGGATGGATGGATGGATGGATGGATGCCAGGTGATAGAACATTTCATAAAAACAGACTCTGCATTATAACTTCTATTACACTCTAAAAAACTCACTCCAATATAACTGCACTCGTCCTTCTCTCACATTACATTGGATCACAATGACCAAACAACACAACAAAGACAATGATCCAACTGTACTGCCACATCCAGACTCAGTGTAGGTCTGTAGGCCTCTTGGACCTTCATGTGAACCACTGCGTGTTGACTGGAGGTGAAACATGACTGACTGCTGTCCTCCTACCTGGACAATGCAATCTCACTTTCATTCTGCTGCAGATGGCCATTTTCATTTTACACCGTCCAAATTTACAGCTCAGGGCGCTGGGACGAATTCCAAATTGTGTGCAGATACAGGCCTACACTTCAAATAATTATGAGAAAAATCCAACGTAAAGAGAGCACTTCCATTAGGAAATAGTCAACATGAAATTTCGTCTTCTACTGACACCTGCTGGTCAAATTGAATAGTTGCAAATATTGTGAACAAGTTGTCATCTAATTCTAATCCTAAACAATATGGCCATTCCAAGTCAAGTATTAAGACAATTAATCAGGTTTGTACTGCTTGATTGAACACATTCATCCCGTTCCAGTGCACTAAAACCTACTTCCCTTCAGGACCGTGTCAGCGAAGCCAAAACTTCCTTGAGTGACGCTGTTTCCCAGCATGCAATGCGAGCTAGCGATTCACAATACTATTTCATCACAAACATGGATGTAAAAAATAAAAAGGGACGAAAAATGAAACTTCAGGAACAGCAACCATTGCAATACAAGCAGAACTGGGCAGAAGTTTTATATAAGTTTTATATTATGTACACCATAATACAGCCTTCTGGTGGACAAGCCATACTACTTAAGCCGTGTCCTCCTATGGCACTTCCGTGGGTGGAAGTTCATCGTAGAGGTCACGTGCTGGTTGCGCGTCACTCCACCGATCACCTCGGGGCCCTTGCAGGGTATCTGATTCAGTTGAGTATATGGAAAATATGGGTCGATGGTCAGTTGTAACAAGAGAAGCTTGCTGGCAAAAATAATGTACTAAAAGTGAATGTCACACTTTATTTTTGTTTTGTATGAGCATTTAAAAAAAACAACATCATGATAATCGAATACAGACACACACCCGAATCCAACAAGAACAAGAGTTTGGGGTCCGTATCGACGGCACAAAGCATAGCATCGAAGTGTTGTTGTAGCCCTCCAACAGCAAACAACGTTCTTGTCTGCCTTTTAAAATAACCATGAGCACAAGAAATAGGGTACACCTTATCTGCAAAGCAAGTAACACGTACATTATGAACTATCGTTCCATATCATAATAGATTTAATATGTCAACCGAAAGCAGCTGACCGGCTGAAAAGACTCACTCCACCCCCTAGTGTTGTGAGGAGGACACGTTCCCGTCAATAATTTGAATTTCTCAGCTGCATGGATACGGGGACCAAGCTGAGAACTCCGATTGGACGAGAAAACCGAATTATTGCTTAGTCCGATTAAGCTCTGCATGTAAACACACTGATTGATTAACATGGGCGCTGAATGGAAGCGCTCGGCGCTTCGCGGCGCTTCCACACACGCACATATATATGTATATATATATATATACGTATATATATATGTGTGTATGTATATATATATGTATATATGTATATGTATGTATATATATATGTATATATATGTATATATATATATATGTATATGTATATGTATATATATGTATATGTATATATATGTATATATATATATATATATATATATATATATATATATATATGTATATATATATATATATATATATGTATATATATATATATATATATATATATATATATATATATATATATATATATATATATATGTATATATGTATATATACATATATAAATAAACCTCTTTCAATGAACTCCAAAACATACATGGTCAAAATCCATATTATTATGTTGTTGTTGTTTTTAAATGCTCATACAAAACAAAAAGAAAGTGTGACATCCACTTGTAGTACATTATTTTCGCCAGTAAGCTTCTCTTGTTAAGACTGACCACATACAAAACAAAGAGAAAGTGTGACATTCACTTGTAGTACATTATTTTCGCCAGTAAGCTTCTCTTGTTAAGACTGACCACATAGACGCACGTTTTCCATATGTTCACCTGAATCAAATCCCCTGCAAGGGCAACGATCTTATCTCAGACCTTCCCCTGGAGTGACGCACAACCAGCACGTGACCTCTACGATGAGCTTCCACCCACGGAAGTGCCATAGGTGGACACGGCTTAAACAGTATGGCTTGTCCACCAGAAGGCTGTATTATGGTGTACATAATATAAAACTTCGGCCCAGTTCTGCTTGTATTGCAATGGTTGGTGTTCCTGAAGTTTCGTTTTTCCTTTCGTCCCTTTTTATTTTTTACATCCATGTTTGTGATGAAATAGTATTGTGAATCGCTAGCTCGCATTGCATGCTGGGAAACAGCGTCACTCAAGGAAGTTTTGGCTTCGCTGACACGGTCCTGAAGGGAAGTGGGTTTTAGTGCACTGGAACGGGATGAATGTGTTCAATCAAGCAGTACAAACCTGATTAATTGTCTTAATACTTGACTTGGAATGGCCATATTGTTTAGGATTAGAATTAGATGACAACTTGTTCACAATATTTGCAACTATTCAATTTGACCAGCAGGTGTCAGTAGAAGACGAAATTTCATGTTGACTATTTCCTAATGGAAGTGCTCTCTTTACGTTGGATTTTTCTCATAATTATTTGAAGTGTAGGCCTGTAGTTGATGAGGAATCACGGTGTGCTAACGCTACTCAAACAGCTTAGATGAAAAAAGGGAGTGTGATTTGGGTTTGTGGTACATTATGACAATCTTGGACTTGCAAGACTGAGGCGACGGTTCAATTCCCATCAATGTGTATTATATATGTGTTATTTAGCTCATCTATTCTACATTTTAAATAGATCACATTTGACATCTGACCCACTGAACACTTACTATTGAACATATTTTTAAACTATGGGCTATTTAGTCTTGTTTTAGGATATAATATAATTCATTGCACAAACTGTCAGGCTAAGTATAAGAGCTATAGTCTACTACAATCAGTCGTGCCAAAAAAGAGACATTGTCTTTATTTTTCGTTTTTATTTTATTGTGTCAGCATTGAACCATACAAGGACATACAATGAGGATACTCATTATAATATTGATGAAGTGTTGTTGTTTCATGTTTTGTTGGCTGTTTCAAGGGTTTATTTAGTTTGTTGTGACACAATCTAAGGTTCAATTTGTAAAGAAATAAAAGTTTTTGTGAAAAAAGATAGTGGTCAAAGTGATTGATATTTGTGTTTGTGTTTTTTGTAGTCTTGTCTGGATTTGTCCTGTTCGTTTCTGGTCTGTGTTTGTGTTCCCACTCTTGGCCTTCACCTTGTCGTGGTGAGTGGGCTTTTAACTAAGACAGGCCAATTATATATATTGTGTGAAGCCAGCAAAACAGTCATTATTATGAGAATTACAACTGAAGCACACTAAATAATACACCATAAGTCACATTTTGCTTTTCTGTTATTAATCTAATGTGTGTTATGTCAAGCCTCCACAGTGGCGTGCTGCAGTCAGGATGAGACGAACAAGGTGAATGGATGGACGGATTGATGAGCCCAGCGAGCCTCCACCATCCACAGACAAGCCAGTCCCATCTTCTACCCAGAAGGATGTCTCTTCCATCTATCTTTGCCTGCCAGGGAAATGCAACCAAACATAGTAATTACAGATGGTGTTGTCTCTGTTAAAGTGACACATGGAAAAAAAAATATATATATATGTTTTGTGATTCATGTTCATGACAATAACAATCGAACAGATTTTCTTCATTCTTCCAATGAGTTTCGCAAACAAACATGGAATTTTCTTTGGATCATACAAATACGTTTGTAGATTATATAAAGACAATTATAAAACACATTTGTTGTGGTTTTATATTAAAGCAGATAGTCAAACGTAAATGTAGCATGGTAATGTTGCGAAGACACATTTATTTTTGTTTTTCTTTGTTTCTTTAGAAGCTTTTATTTTGGTTTTCTGTGGAAGCACAACAGACAACACACATGTTAACGTCCGCTACTACGGTTCGCTCCGCATAGGTCTCACGAGCCACTTGAGAGACTTCCTCTCGAGCGTTATCTACTTTTTACATTTCAAAACACAGATCCATACCCGACTTCGACTTGAACTTATTAATCATGTCGTTTCCCACATTTCCCACATCACTCAGAGACGATACATTCAAAACGTAAATTTAACTCACATACCCTCGATCTCAGACTTCAATTACGAAACAGCCACACATACATTTGCTCTTATTTTCAACCATTTCCCCTTCTCACCTGTGGAAGCACAACAGATAACACACACGTTAACGTCCGCTACGATGGTTCGCTCCACATAGGTCTCATGAGCCACTTGAGACCTCTCTAGCGTTATTCCCCAGGGCGAACACGACCTCCACTGGTAGAAGTGGGTAACTGCACCCTGCTCACTGATCACTCTCACACACGCCACAAACCACAACAAAAGCAGGAACAGTGCTTTGCCACAATTATGCTACATAAACACGTCCTGGTCCCCTCTGGATCCTCTTTTCCGGTCCTCGCGATCACCCTCTTGGCTGCGGTGGGCATGGTTCTGCCCGCGGTGTCTCCCTTTGTCAGGGCATTCTCTGGCCCAGTGACCCATTCAGCCGCAGATGTGGCACGCCCCCTTTTCGCCTCTGTCTCCGCTAGTCGCCCTTCGTCGGTTGTCGTTGTTCCTGTAGGGCCGTCTCGCCGTGTCACTGAGGTGCTTCATCATGGTGAGGGAGGCACGCTTTATCTTCTTGTCCTCTGCATCGCTGGCCTCCTGCAGAAGCCTCTCAGCGTGCACTGCATGACGTCGGACCTCTGTCAGCCGGGCATCTTCAATCCCCACGCAGCAGCTTGTGTTAACTGCTTTGGCGATCTGGGGGAGCAGCCCTTGTCTGAAAGCAGTGATGAGGCTGGCCGTTTGGTTGACGGCAGTCCTGATGAACGTGGCGACGCTGCGGCGTCGGTGCTGGAGTGCGCAGGGTTGTACGGTGGTAGCGTTGGATGAGGGCAGGCGGGAGGAGGGAAGACAGGCATGTCCAGGAGAGGGTCCCTCGGGCCTGTAAGAGAAGGATACAGACGATTTGATGCATTTGAATGCTCGTGTGTGAGCGGCTCCTTTTCTCCCTCCTCTGGGGAGTGTGTGTGAGTGTGTGCACCCTCTGCCGTTATCTCTGTCACCCCTGTGCTCCAGCGCCCAGCGCTGTTCACACGTTTGTTTTTGTTTTTTTTACTTGTTTCCTGTCCCTGACTTCTGCTTCAGGTTTCCAAAATGAAAAACACCTTTCATGATCTTTGATGATCTGAATTGCATATTTGTTTTTTTTTTCTTTTTTGTAACCTTTCCCTCTGCTATCTTCAATTTATCCTGGAGGTTTCTCAATTCCTCCAAACTCAGTGATCCCCCTGCTGGGAAATCATACTTTTCAACCCAAATTCCCAACATGTCAAGACAATCTGGACCATATTTTTTCCTCATGTCGTCCACAATTGGTCCCCCCTGGGGAACAGCAGCAGCCACTTTGCTCTGGTTCTTCCCCAGCACTGTCTAGCTAGACTTATTACTCTGACTTTTCACTAAGTTTTCACAAAATTCCAAGTCAGAAAATACACAGGCGTCCCCGTGCACCCCTTTTTCTTACTCTAGCAAAAAGGTGGAGAAAAAACTCACCCCTCTGGTAGTTTACCTACCAGAAGCTTCCGGCTCACTTGTGGAGCGGGAATTTCAGTGTTGATTCAGAATCAACACCGACCTGACAGGCACGGTTAACGTATGCGCTCCGTCCTGCCCCGGGACCGTTCGTAGACGACAAGGAAAACAACCCACTGGTCACTGATATGTCTGAGACAAGAACAATTACTTCTCACCCGATCTCTGAATCAGCATTTCCCTTCCAGGTTCGCTTGGATAGACGTGAAGCCGATCAGATCCACTCTTAGACGCCGATCCTCTCATCTCTGAATGCTTGGTTCGAGGTAGACGGGGAACGAGGAGTTTCCTCCGTTCCTGGTCCCGGGCCCTCAACGTCCCAGAGTTCCACTGACGGGTCTCCAGCAATCCTGTTTGTGACGCCAAATTGTTGTGGAAAAGAGCGAAGAGGAATACTGGGATAATAAGTAATTTAATGAACAAACAATAAAAAAATGGATCGGAGCTCCGAGGCACAAAACACAGTAAAATGGGAGTGCGAGTGCGAGGTGGGAAGGAGGAAGAAGGTCTCTTATACAAAGGACTGGGAGGGGATAAGATAAGGAATGAACAGGGAGGAGAACAGAGAGAGACAAACCAACGACTATACGATAGTTGACCGATTTCACAGCTCATATCCTGTACAGGGAGAGGACGAGCACATCAGTGGCAGGCCATAAAACAAAGTGAAATACGATGCGTATATGTTAGCCTAGGATTCTAACAGTTTACACGTGCTACTAGTGATCATACAATATAAACCAAGATAAAGAATAACACAAGAATACTCTATCATGTTCGACCCATCTTAATAACCGAGATTTTTTTTCCAGGTGCGCTTTGCTCATCTCTTTGTACCAAATATTTAGGGGAGTTTTTATAACATCACATAGATTATTAGAGTATATAGTCTTGAAAGCTTTGTCACCCAGCAGAGATTGAAGTGGGATATCTAGTTGGTCAAATTCTAGCTCCTTCCATTTTGTATCGTAACCCGCCCTGCACCAGTAGACTATATACTGCAGTTGTGCTGCTTTATAGTAGTCCTCCAAGCATGGGAGTGACATCCCTCCCTGTTAAGTGTAATGTTTTGTAGCATACCCTTGGTTTCTTGTTCTGCCATATGAATCTAGAAATGATCCGATTCCATTCACTGAATTTCTTATTGGGTATTTCTACAGGTAGCGATTGGAGTAGAAATAACAATTGTGGTAAAATAACCATTTTTTAAGTATCTATTCGGTTGTAAAAATCAAGTACTAGGGGGGTCCAACTGTCCAGATCATTTTTAATTTTGGTTGTGATGCTACCGTAGTTTACACTATATAAATCTTTGGGGGTCTTGGGAATATGAAGACCTAGGTATTTCAAAATTCTGGATTTCCATTTAAATTTAAAGGACTTACGTAAGTTTTCTTGAGGTATGTAATTAAAAGTAAGAGTTTGAGTTTTCTAAATGTTCAATTTGTATCCCGAATATGAACCACATTGGTCGAAGTAGGGCATTAATTTAGGGAGACTGGTATCCGGGTCGGATAAAGTCACCAGGATGTCATCTGCATATAAACATGTCTTATATTCTTTCCCCTTGAATAGTATTCCCGTGATTTCTGGGTCTTCCCTAATCTTTTGAACAAGTAGCTCTATAAATAGAGCAAACAAGATGGGGCTCAGTGGGCAGCCCTGTCAGCAACCCCTCTCCAAACGGATTGTACCTGAAAGACTGCCATTTATTCTGATCCGGGCCACAGGTGAATTATATTTAGATTTTAAACATTTTATAACTGTATTGTTAAAGCCAAAACATTGCAGGACCAGGTTTAAAAATTCCCATAGAACAGAGTCAAAAGCTTTTTCTGTGTCAAAGCTAATTGCTAAGGACATTGTGTTTCCTTTGCTCATTATATGTAACAGATGTATAGCTCGCCTAACATTGTCTTGTGTTTGTCTATTTTTAACAAAACCTGTCTGGTCCGTGTCAATTAGGTTAGGGATAATATTTTCTAGTGTGTTGACAATAATTGAAGTGAAAATTTTATAATCAGTGTTTAAAACTGAGATAGGTCTGTATGAGCTGCAATCTGTCCTATCTTTCCCTGGTTTCAGTATTACAGATAATATGGCCTGTTTCCAAGATGGTGGGGTCTCGCCACCTTTTAAGACATAGGTAAAACAATTTAATAAATAGCAGTGGGGTCACAGAGTCCCTAAAAGTCTTATACCATTCTGCTGGTAGTCCATCTCCCCCGGCTGCTTTGCTTGTTTTCAGTTTAGAAATTGCCTTGTCGACCTCTGCATTTGTAATCTCTGTAGTTAAGCACTTATTTTGTTCTGTGACAACAGATGGCAGGTCTAGGGATTTCAAAAAATTGATTGACTGTTACTGCTTCTGCTAATTCGGGTTGAGTGTATAAATTCCTGAAGTAGGATTCAAAAGACTTATGTATTGCTTCTGGCTTATAACACATCTGGTTGGTGACCGGGTCCTTTACTTTATATATGGATCTTCCAGACTGTTGTTTTTTAAGTCTCCAGGCTAAGAGTTTTTTAGCACGGGGTCCATTTTCATAGTGGGTTTGTTTGATATACTTAAGTGTAAGTTCCTCCTGGTCGTTCAGTTTCTTATTTAGTTCTGATTTTACTACGGTTATTTGTTCCAATAAGGTGGGGTCGTTAGTCTCTACATGCTTCTGTTCCAGTGAGTCTAATTGACTTGTCAAGTCGTTAAGGTGTTTAAGTTTTTCTTTTTTCCTTTGTGATGCCCAACTTATAATCTTCCCACGCAATACTGCTTTTCCAGCATCCCATAAAATAATCTGTGACGTCACTGTGCTACCGTTAAGGTCTGTATATTCCTTCATTTCTTTCCTAATGTAATCTTCAAATCGGGTGTAATTTAATAGGGAGGTGTTGAGTCTCCAAATAGTGTTTTTGTGTGGGTGACCTACATTTATTTTCACATATACACCTGAGTGATCTGATATGTCGCTAACACCAATTCTACAATCTAAAACCCTGTGTCTGTCTGTTCTGAACATAAAGAAATAATCGATCCTCGAGTAAACTGAATGAGGGTGAGAGTAAAAAGTCAATTGTTTAGTGGATGGATGAAAATCCCTCCATACATCAAACATACCAATCCTTTTAATCATCTTCTTAATATTTAGTGACTCAGGATTTGTTTTCTTTGTCGGGTTTGATGAGTCTAGAGTGGGATGCAGCTGTACATTCCAAGGGGACTCGTGCCACGCAAAGCTTATTCCGACCTGGCGATCCTGTTTGAATCCATTAGCAACCAGCTACATTACCCCGGGCAGCTTCACGGGTACAGGTGGATGTATGCTAAATGCAGAGAAAATGGACTGCGTGTGAGAAAAGAGTCTGTGCGTTTGGTTTTGAAGGAGCTGCATCCAAGAGGAGTGTCATTAAGGCAAGCGGGGCGTCTCAGACGGAGGAATTACTTCTCAAACTTCTCAACTTCATCTGGCACCTGGACTCATATGATGAACTGAAGCCATATGGTATTTGTGTGAATGGATGTATCGATGGCTTTTCAAGAAAAATAATCTGGCTCAATGCTTACACAACAAGTAGTGACCCAAAAGTAATTGGAGGGTGCTACATAGAAGCGGTACAGCGTTTTGGGGGGTGCCCTAGAGTTGTTCGAGGCGACCTTGGAACCGAAAATGGCCATGTTAGAGGCTTCCAGCGTTTCCTCGTCCCTGTTCAACCAGACGACACCCTCAATAGTTACTTGGAGGGGGCCAGCACCGCCAATCAAAGAGTGTACATGGAGTTCTGGTTAGCCTTGTTATCAGACCTCAGAGACAACGGGCATTTTGATGGCGAGTTTCTGGACAAAAGTCTCCTGCAGTTTTGTTGTATGGGCCTCCATACAGGTGAGTTCATGAATAATGTTTTATTTTCATTTTGTGCGCATGTGTATGTGAGTGAGAGAAAGGGGAGGGAGGACAGAAACGGGAAAGGGGGTGTTGGTAAGACAGACAGACAGAGACGGGAGGAAAGGAAAAAGAATGCTAAAGAGAAGGGGTAGAAAAGGGAAAGGAACAGAGATGGGAGGGGAGAGAGATGGAACAGAAGGGTAGAAACAGAGAGGATAAGAGATGGGGAGAAAGAAGGGGGGGGAGGGAGGGATGAACAGAGACAGGGAGGGAGGGAGCGGGTGGGGTTGCTCATGTGTGAATGCTGTAATTTAGTGTTTTATTTATGTTCTGCTGGCACAGCTCTTCCTAAATGTATACATTTTCTACAGGAGGAGTTGGATGACACTGCACAGGTGTGGAATGAACACAACATCAGGCCATCAAGAAACCTGAACGTCCCCAGCGGTCGGCCTAATGTGACGCATGCTGTTCCTGAACTTGACCGAACAACAGATTTTCTCTCCCCTGTTGAAGATGAACACATTCAACTGTGCAAAAATGAATGTGTCTTTCGGCTGGCTGTACCATGTAATCCAGATATTTATGAACTCTGTATCGTCTTTATGCCTGAGTCCCATCTTGCTCCACCAACAGATCCGTATCAGGCTGTGAACTTGTATTTGCACCTAAGAGAGGCCATCACTGCATCTCTCTAAACCACCCGACCCTCTCCACAGGATGGACACTTATTCCACTGCAGTGCGCCTCCCCCTGACCCTAGCCAGAGAATGGACACTAAATTGTTGTGAACCTCCTGTTATTTTGTGTATTGTTAAATCTCTAGTGTTCCTTTTAAAAATACACAGGGATATTGGTTATTTACTGCACTCCTTTGTTTCTGTTATTACGCAATCCTTATGGTGATGCTATTTACTGAATTTACTTTTTGACCTGAAGGTCGTGTGTGCAAAGAGCTGTTAAATAAAAGTAGCCATGTGAAAGAACTTAACTATGTTGTTGAAACATTGAGAAACACAGAAGCACAAGGTTACTTTAAGATTTACTTTAATTATTCTTCACTTCCATGAATTAATGAACATTAACGTGATTCTTTAAAGTCAACAATTCCTGAAAAATTAAACCGGTGTTGGACACCTCGTTCTGAATGCTTGGTTAGAGTAAACAGATGGACCTGTAAGCAGTCATTTTCAAAACAACATTTTCACTTTCAACAAAAAAAAAAAAACACCCTCATAAAACTCTGCTGAAGCATTTACTATTCTGTAACACAAGTGTAACTATGGAAGCAGATAGTTACCATAATCCAAATAAAAATGCAATAGCAGAAATGCTTTTAAATTTTAAGAACGAAGCTGCATTATTTGACTCATAATTAAAATCATTAATAAATATTGCTATATGCATTTTCATTTTCTTATTCGTGTCGCACCTTTTATGACACAATCAAAAAGAAAACTGAGGGCATTGCTTTTTAATTTTCATGGTCCTGCCCTGCACAAGAGTTACCACAACTCGAAAATGAAATCGCAATCTCAAAGTAAGCGCATGGCGCAGGAAAGTGACGTCAGCAGCTCTCCACCTGTGGGTATGGCGGTATGACGCCAAGTGTCATTTGCCTCCTGTTATGTGTAAATTCTAATGTTTGTGAAAAAGAGAAAGATATATATATATATATATATATATATATATATATATATATATATATATATATATATATATATATATATATATTTTTTTTTTTTTTATTTAAAAAGAAAAGAAAAGAAAAAAAAGGTATGGCGGTCTGACACCACTTTGCCATCGTTACTTCTTTCACGTCATTGAAGTTGCCGGTAATCGAGATTTAAATTGGCGAAAAACGTGGACCACTGACAGATCTCGCACCAGCATCTGCCACCAGTCGACGGATTGATCTGTTGCTTCGCATCCTTCGTCGGATGAACTGGTGGCCGACGCCGAACAGCTGTTACTCCACCCATGTAACAAATAGCTTTAGCTTTGATGTTGTGCTGGTGCATCAAGGTGTTCCATAACTGACAACAGGTTGGCTAGGGCAACCTTGTTTGCGTCCGTATCTGGGACGGCAGAATACCTGCTCAACTCGGTCCCGAGCATCAGATTCAGATACACTATTCAACTCCACCTGGGAAGCTAAATCCAGCAGGGTTTGAACAATTGTGTCAATGTGCGCCATGCTCAAATCTGTCCGACCAACGAGATCCGTCAGTGGTCCACGTTTTTCGTCGATTTAAATCTTGTTTACCGGCAACTTCAATGACGTGAAAAGTAACGATGGCAAAGTGGTGTCATACCGCTATACCTTTTTTTTGTTTTGTTTTGTTTTTTTAAATATACAGTATATATATACATTTATTAAATTCACAAACATTAGAATTTACACATAACAGGAGGCAAATGACACTTGGCGTCATACCGCCATACCCACAGGTGGAGAGCTGCTGACGTAACTTTCCTGCGCCACGCGCTTACTTTGAGATTGCGATTTCGTTTTCCAGTTGTGGTAACTCTTGTGCAGGGCAGGACCACGAAAATTAAAAAGCAATGCTCTCAGTTTTCTTTTTGATTGTGTCATAAAAGGTGCGACACGAATAAGAAAATGAAAATGCATATAGCAATATTTATTAATGATTTTAATTATGAGTCAAATAATGCAGCTTTGTTCTTAAAATGAAAAAGCATTTCTGTTATTATATTCTTATTTTAATTTGGATTATGGTAACTGCTTCCATAAAAAACAAATACATCCATAAATATATACAATGTGAGAATTGTTTCTTGCAAGAGCTGTACTTCAACCCATGACCATCGATAAAAGTGTTCACATCTAATCGTAAACAATCTGCTGCAACCTGAATTTCCACTTCTGTGTCTATAAACCAGTCACAGCTTGACTGATGGCTCTGAAGAAGCAGTTTCCATCAGCCTCTACATTCTCATTTGAACACGGCGAACCTAATGGGCCTTTGCAATCAGAAATTGGAAAACTCGCACGGTCCAAATGAATCTTCAAGTTTTTGCAAAGGTCTAAACAAACATCAACATCAAGGGGAGAGAAGTTACACTCTTCATTGGTCACAGCACTGACAAACTCTACGTCAGAATTATCCATGTCAAAGTGAGGAGTTTTGCTCTTCTGAAGTGACTCACTGTTGCCAGCTGGTGCTGGAATTTTAAACCGTGACCGGTTTCGCCTTGATGAAAAGAACCATGCAGAACCTTGGCTAATCTAATACCAGTGCCATGATCTGCCACTGCATCTTCACTAGTACTAACTGATGATGGATCACAAATCACATGTGCGAGGCGTAGAACGAGCGGAGCAGTCAGAGGCAACAGAAGAAGAAAGAAAAGCCTCCTTAGCTTAGTTGATCTTCTGTGTTGCCTCCTGGACGGTGCTGGCCTCCTCTGGCTTGGTGCTGGCAACCACGGGAGCCACAGGAACCACGGGCACAGCTCTGGTCATCTGTGGCGTCGCCTCCACCTGATTAAAATAAGAAAGATGTGATTTTATGCCAATAAACATAGAAAGGAAAGCACTAGGCTTTACACGATCACGATTTTTCTGCCGATCACCGATCAGTGAGTTTAAATAAACCGATCACCGCTCACTGATCCGATCACGTTAGGGGCAATAAATACTTGTTTCTGTACACCCCTTGCCTTCTCACGAGCACCGTCTAAAGTTGTTTGCTTTAGCATCCGTTTCAGAGTTTGCTTTTCTTTTTCTTTCTCCGCGCTGCGTTTCTTAAACTCGACATGCTCCTCCGTGTGTATCTTTTCCAAGTGCCTGATTAAATTTGTGGTGTTGAAATTTTTTGCCAAAGTTACCCCGCAAGGTACTGTAGCGTTGCATATATTGCAGATTCAAAGAAACTTTATTGTCCGTCACATAGCGACAGTACTCTAAACAGGAAGAGGCACAAAGACGAAAATGAAGGTTTTTGAATCATGAATCATTAGCTCTCGGTGTTATGCCCCGGCCTAGGGGGAACCAGGACACAGCTCTCAAATTAGACAAAGGTGCTTCGTCCACAGGATGGTTTTTATTAAACGTCACCATCATTGCACTGGCGTCAGGGAGGGCATGGCCAAAACAACAAACAAAATGGCTCTCTTATGGATCTTACCTATGAAGAAAACAATCAAATAAATGACAGTCAAACTAACCTCCTTAACTAAAACACAGGAGAAAATGGTCACAACACAAATGGCTTCCCTCCCCTACGGGCTACGTGGACACAAAGGGAACTGAAATAGATTACAAAACAGAATTGATGGCTGAACACAGAATGCTGCTGCTGCGGCACATGGCCTCTGGTTGGGAGCTGGGAGAAGGACAAAGAGACCGAGGTGTTGAAGTCCTCCTCCTTAAATATTGGCACCAGCCAATCACCTTTCTGCACCTGGAACAAGCAAAAAAAAGGGAACACAGGATCTACTGCGCCATCTAGTGCCCAAACGGACACACAGCAGACAAAAGGAACTGACAACAATGTAAACCCAAATCTATAGATTTACATAACATTCGGATACAAACAAATAAACATGTCGATGCTGTGAAACTACTTTGGAGGAAATGAGACAGATTAAAAAAGTTTCAACACGACCATGACGTCATTGATCGGTGATTCATGACATGACGCCCGATCACGAACGTTTCAAAAAATGCCAAATATCGGCCGATCCGATACAGCCGATAAGATCGGTGTAAAGCCTAGAAAACACACACAGGTGATGAAGTGGAAATGAATAAGTACAAACCTGCTGCACTGCTGTGACATTGCTGGAGGCAGACTCAGTCATGTGGACAGTTGAACGTGTTGCCCACACCTGCAAATACAAGGACACAAAGTAACGTTTAAAGAACTGCATTTATTGTCCTATCACAAAGATGCACACAATGAAATACACATATCCCAAATACCAACATGTCACTTGTTTGTTTTGGTTTTTGAGGCAACGTGTGCTGATCGACGTCTCAGGCTGGACATCTGGAAGAACATAAAGAAATGAATTCATAAACAAAGTAACACACTAATTAAACTGTACATGTACTGTACATATGTGATCTTGTGTTGATAATAGGGGTGGGGCGATACGGCTAACCCACGATTCGATACTGTGACGATATTTGGCCCACGATAATGACAACATCACGACACACGATATCTTCGATATCTTCGAAATTTTGCAGACGATATGTGACTGAAAAAGAAAAAAATACCCATAAAAAGGAAAATGTCTGTGATCTTGCATTTATTCCAAAACTTTGTATAATGTATAAACAAACGTGCACTGCACAAGCAAACATATTAAAGTGCATGAACATTAATAACTTTCATGTAAACAAGGACAGTGCTTTCTGGTAATGTAAAGTCAGTAGCAACTTGTCTTATCTCAACTTGGGGACTTGGGATATACAAACCGACGGGAAGATGAAAGAGGGAAAAAAATCCTTTCACTGCCCCGATTCTGAAAATCAATAAAAAATTATGCAGACAAAATAAATAAATAAATAACCGCGTCCCCAAAATATACGGGACAAAGTGAAGTGCGTCCACCATCAGTTCATTACGGGACAGGCTTTTTAGTTTCCAAATATGGGACAATCGTGTATTTTACGGGAGGGTTGGCAACCCTATCTAGACCACAGATGGAAATTAAATGAGGTTTTGTCATTTTCCCTAAAAAACGGGACAAATTGTTTCCCGGGAGAGATTTTATCTTTCCCGGGACAGGTGGACAGGTGGTGTTTGGAAAAAAATATTGATATTTGCCGTCAGTGTATCGATTATTTATTGCGACAGAAAGGACAACAATATATTGCAATATTGATTTTTTTTTTTCACCCACCCCTAGTTGATAAGTGTATGAATAATTGTGTGAATGTTACCGTGGCAGCTGGGGAAACCCTGCCAGATGACTCCACGACGGTCTCCATGTGGTCCAGCAGCACAGCCTCACTGAACCACACAGGATTGGACGGGATGTCTGTGTGAAATGCAGTCTCAACAGCTGTTGGTACTGTCTATAAAAAAAAGAGGAGAGGAAATCAGAGTCAACTTAGGATAAGTGTTCATTTTTAAAATAAAAAGTTGCACAGTTTGACAAATACACGATTGGGGGGGGGGGGGGGGAGAGGGATGAACAGGTTACCTCAACCTCCTGTCCAACAAGAGTCCATTCAGGAGCAGGTCCATACACTGGCATGTGGACAGGACCTGTCACAACCACTCTGGGAGACACCCTGGGCGATGATTGGTTGTGGCACAACACCCCTGGCCTAGGTGAAGGGGGTGCGAGCTGATGGAGCATGCAGCATGCAGACGCTCCACCAAAATCAGTCCTGAGGTGCACCTGAACAGAAAACAACATGTTAACACATATTTGTCATATCAAATGAAGAGCAAGTAAGGCTGAAGAAGGAAGAAACTTACACCATCATAACACCACCATGTACAGCTGACGAAGGGGGAGGTGATCGGCCATATACACAAATGTTAAACCTGGAAGAAGTGTCACATAATCAATTATGTAATCACACAATTCTAAGAAATATCTGTTAGCACAGTGTCACTGAAGAGAAAAAAATACAACAAAAATGTGTATTTTACACACCCATGCGTGCAGCAACACGATGATATACTTGACGTAGCGCTGTTTGTAGTTCTGGCTTGACAGTCAGGCGAGGTGGAAAGTCAAGCACAAACACCTACAAAATAGTTGTATATATAAAAAAAAAACCCAAACAAACATAAAAATGCAAAATAAATTCATGAATATTCTTGTTATTGAACTATGGATCATGGAATTACTTGATATTGATAAAACAAAGTGGTGATGACATTCATGTGTTCAAATTTGTTTGTCACAGCAGATAAACAAACCTTGGGCCAGCGGTCCAACACAGTTGCCAGTAGCGCAGCAAAATCCTGGGCGGAGTCTGTTACAAGCCCGTGTTCAAGGTTGTTGCCCAGGACGAGAACACAAAACCATCCACAAGTGGACAGAGATGTGAGTCTCCCACCACCAGAACAAAAACAGAAAGAAACTCGTGGCTTGACAAAATCACGACCCATACCTTCTTGTCTGGTTGCTGGGCCTTAAGAACGAACTTGCACTGTTTTGTCAGTCAGGAGCAAAACGGGCCATCTTCGCACCCAGGTCGCTGACCAGTACCGCGCCCTGTGTAAATTGACAAAAAAGAAAAATCTAAATATGTTTTTGTAAGATTTATTTGGAATACAACATAACAACACAGGCAGAACATGAAATCATGAACGTGGAAGGTGTCCAATCCCGTTTTTGCTCCAGGCGTCGTTACATGGCCAGAGAGCGACGGAATGCCTTGGTGTTCGGCATCTGAACAATGAAATGAAAGATTGTGTCATTTTCAATGAAGGACAATGATAACACAAGTTTACAGAAAAAAGTGATGTTTTCTCACACACGACATCAAAACACAGAAAGGTTTCTGTACCTTTGCAGCTGGAGACGATGAGCTTAAATCAATAAAGCAAAAGAAAATGTGTATGTGTACTCTTGGACCCTAACCCTAATGCCATACAAGTCTATGGGGTGAAATTTCAACTTTGTCCTACAGATATGGGGCCACTTGCTTTTTCATCAGGAGCCCCCAAGAAGCGCCCACGCCAAATTTGGGGCTTCTAGTACTTGAGGAACCCCGAAACCCTAACCCTAATTTCAGCTAACCCTAACACTAACCCTAGTTTCAGCCTTATTGTTAACCCTAATTCAATGCAAGTCTATGGGGTGAATTTTCAACTTTGTCCTAGAGACATGGGGCCACTTGCTTTTTCATCAGGAGCCCCCAAGAAGCGCCCACGCCACATTTGGGGCTTCTAGTACTTGAGGAACCCCGAAACCCTAACCCTAATTTCAGCTAACCCTAACCCTAACCCTAACCCTAGTTTCAGCCTTATTGTTAACCCTAATTCAATGCAAGTCTATGGGGTGAATTTTCAACTTTGTCCTAGAGACATGGGGACACTTGCTTTTTCATCAGGAGCCCCCAAGAAGTGCCCACGCTAGATTTGGGGCTTCTAGCCAATGAGGAAAAATTTAGAGCAGACACGACAGGGTTACAGCTGAGAAGGCACTTAAGATCCTCAAAGGACTGTTGCCACTCACTAGACCAAACAAATGGTTTCAATGGACTGGTTAATTCTTCTCTCGTGGCCGGCAGCTCCACTGCCTTAGTGCTGGAGATGAACGCTCAGGGGTGCCGCCAGGACTTTTGGGCCCCCTTCAAAAAAACAAAAACAAATGGGCCTCCTTTGCGCAGCGCTTGTCAAAAGCTTCACATCACTCAAAAAATACAGTATAGTTCAATAATAGTGCTTGAGTCCATCTTTGACAGTGTCAATGTATTTTTATTGTGAATTCTCCTAAAAAGCAAACTCTTAACATTGATGAATGATTCATGAAAAAAACACTTGATGTTTCTCGGACAAAGTTGAGCTTTGACCTTCATAGACTTGCACTGCATTAGGGTTTAGCGATAAGGCTGGAATTAGAGTGAGGGTTTCGGGGTTCCTCATGGGCTAGAAGCCCCAAATTTGGCATGGGTGTGTCCAGGAGGATCCTGATGAACCTGAAAGTGGCCCCATGTCTCTAGGACAAATTTGACCTTTGACCTCCATAGACTTGCATTGAATTAGGGTTAACGATAAGGCTGAAACTAGGGTTAGCTGAAATTAGGGTTAGGGTTTTGGGGTTCCTCAAGAACTAGAAGCCCCACATTTGGCGTGTGCGCTTCTTGGGGGCTCCTGATGAAAAAGCAAGTGGCTCCATGTCTCTAGGACAAAGTTGACCATTGACCCTCATAGACTTGTATGGCATTAGGGTTAGCGATAAGGCTGGAATTAGAGTGAGGGTTTCGGGGTTCCTCATGGGCTTGAAGCCCCAAATTTGGTGTTGGTGTGTCCAGGAGGATCCTGATGAACCTGAAAGTGGCCCCATGTCCCTATGACAAAGTTGACCTTTGACCCTCATAGACTTGTATGGCATTAGGGTTATCGATAAGCGATACAAACCTGGTGAGTTTAAGACTTAGTGACTCTACGTACATGAATGTATGGGGTACCCCGTCCTTACTTTGTTCCAACCTTCCCTCCACAAACCTGGCTGTCCAGTGCAGAAGTCAAAGTGAGAGAGAGAACAAAGAAGGAGGAGGGCCTGTGACGCCGCTGCTGATTGGCTCGTTGGTCGGTTGAATGAGCCAATTCTAGAGCTCCCCTCGGTGTCCACACACTGCAAAATATATCTAAGAAATAAACACTTAAATTGAGAAAGAACAGGCTAGAAACAAGTCAAATTATCTGCCAATGCAGTAAGATATTTAGACTTGGTAAGATTTCTTAAAATAAGACGATATATCTAGGCATTTGAAGAATGGAAAATCTCTTGAAATAAACAGTAAAGCACTCATTCCAAGGACTGTACTAAGTCAAATAAACTTGATACTAGCTTCTCAATTCTTTTTTCACGTTTGCTTCTTTCTTAATTTGAATGAAAAGATCGTAAAACCAGACCTACTAACAGTGCAATTCTTCTTAATTTAAGTGTTACAATATTAGCTTTTTTTTCTCAAAATGAGACAAAGCATCCACCCCCCCTACGCCCATCCCCCCCCCCCAAAAAAGATAATTCAGCAAACAGAATTAAT
Organism: Nelusetta ayraudi; assembly: GCF_046127955.1. NCBI lineage: Eukaryota > Metazoa > Chordata > Actinopteri > Tetraodontiformes > Monacanthidae > Nelusetta > Nelusetta ayraudi. The sequence goes on along the minus strand of NW_027466053.1, from coordinate 3,853,023 downwards.
ATTGTCAAAAACTATTTATTCACTTAAATTGCTGACAGTGCCTTCACTAACTTGTAATAAAAACGTCACTAAGGCATTGCATCTTAAAACAATCTCAAGCAATCATTTCTAGAACGCAAGTAATGTTGTGTTGTTACAATATTCACCGTCATCATTATTGAATATTGATTCAGATTCCCTGACACAAAAAAAACAAAAACAGTACGGGGACAGCATATAGTGTTGTGTTCCTATCACCACTGATTACATGTTTGTTCCAACAGACTCCCACCCACCCTCAAGTTACAACTACCAGGGGAGTGTATCACTACCTATGCCTAGTACACAGCTCTACTCCCCAATAAAATCTTTCCATTCTGCCATGGTCTTTTTTGTATGAGGCTGTGGTGTCTCACTCATGGATAGTATCCTGTAGCACTTCTGTCTGAATGACAGAGAGAAGGGTTGCCACACACTTTTGGATATGTGAGGTGCAGGGCATAGTAGTAATCCATCAGATGAAGCAGACCGTCACTCAAGTCTTCCTTGGCAAGCGTGGTGGCGGGAGTGGCTCCAAGACAGATGAGACAGCGGGTCCCATCAAACAGCAACACAGGGGTGCAGAAAGACCTCTTCTGCGAGTACATTGTGGGATCTTCTGTTGGCTAAAGAAAAAGAAGAAGGAAACGCCACATCCATGCATGGAACTATGAAGTGTTGAATGTGAGAAAATGCGAACAAACTTTCACCTGAATGACATGAAGCAGTGCCTCACTGGCATGTCCCACTCACCTACATCCAGCGTTATGCGTGGCTTCATCACTTCATTTTTTTTCCAAACACCATAAAATTACACATTGGTGCAGAAGTCTTCCCATCTCTTTTTTAGTTCATCAATTAATTTTCTGTTGCCCTTATCCAGAATGTGCCGCAGCTCATTCATCGCCTATAATGCAAGTCAGTGTTAAAATCTGCAAAAATGCTTGCTTTTCATCATAAACCAAAACAAGTTAATCACTTACACGATAAAGATCCTTGACACATGGATATGCATCCAGGATCTTTGTTGGCCTTGTCCTGTTCTTTCAGAACATCACTATCAATGAAGGATCTTCTTGCTTGAAACTGCAGGTCAAGAATTTGGGAGACAGCATCTTGGTTGGGTTTTGGTTTCTTGTACAGCTCCTGCAGGGTCTGATAATGTCTGGCCTGTGCTGTCAGACCATCTTTGGCTGATGAAATGGAGGAGACAAATCAGTAAATCAGTCAAATGGATGAAATTGTTTGGAGCATCAAAATATATCAAATGACAATTCAAATGTAAAAATGCCTGTGATATATCATGATATCCAAAACTATCAAAACATTGCCTAGCTTTCATACATTATCATTATTATTAAAATGGACATGTTTCTACTTACGTGAAGTGTGGCCATTATCAGAACTGCGCCCTGGTGTGTGACACAAAATAATTGTTGATCCACCAATTGAGTCTGCATCATGATCTTCTTCTTGGTCACTTGCTGAGAAGTCAATGCGATGCCTTTTCTTCTTGTGGCCCCTCCCTGGTGAATCTCTTGTGAAGATTCTTGTAAGTGCTCTCCTGTGGTAAATAAAATTTCACTCATGGAAAGAACAAATAAAGATGGAAAGTGAACATGCACAGATAAAAAAAAGTATCAGCCAAAAATAACCACACGCTTCAAAATCTAAGTGCGCAAAATAATATAATCACTTACATGTTTCATTGTTTTGTCTTAATCCTTCAGCATGGGATAATACTCCACTAGTCTTTGAGACATTGCAGTGACTTCATGCTTAGAAGGGTACCGGACCCCCTCTCCTTGCTGACTGGCTCTCAAGATAGAAATCATGCTGGTGACAGTGTTTCTCACCAGCCTGCGTCTCAGCTCTTTGAACATGACACATTTCCCCTCACTGGCAGTGCGGGCCATCTGGAAGTAGTGCTTACGAGCTTGTGAAGAGAGAGAGAGAGAGAGAGAGAGAGAGAGAGAGAGAATTTCGTGTATACAATATAATACAAAGTACTGTAAATACGGCAGGGATTGACAGAAAAAAAAAGATAACCTTAATCAACCGATGTAGTTTGTCCTAATAGAGTTGCCGTATGTGACGTTGTTGGCATTCGCCCACTGGACAGAGGCGACTGCCAATTACGTCACATACGGCAACTCTATAAACGTACCGCGATCTATCCATATATCACGTTCGAACGCGATGTAGAGGTATGTCCCAATGGAGTTGCCGTATCGGCAGTCACTTCTGCCCAGAACAATTCTGCACCCGGACTAATTCTGTACCTACACCTCGTTGACGCGGAGGAAGCACGCTATCGCTATTGCGCTACACTAACTCGGCAAAGTTACGTGCCAACAAAGTTTCGTTGGGGGGTGCGGTGTTGGGGGGTTATGACTGGCTTCACGCGGGCCGGACAGAGACACGCAGCGGGCCGGATGTGGCCCGCGGGCCGGGGTTTGCCCATGTCTAGTATAGACAACATATTGTGGAGGAGCAGGAAGCTGTAGGGTCCTCTTTGGGCTGCTTTTCACCAAAGGAGTGGATGTCTGAGGACAGATTGGAGATGTTCCTCCTGGTGAAGACACAGTTCCTGGCTTCAATCGGGGCAGCCTTGTCTGGTACGGTGGAATTCTCAGCCGAGAGGAAACCAGATCCAAAACATTATGAACAAGAGAGAAACAATAGACACAAAAGAAAAAAAAAGTGTTATGCTCGATGTTTTCAGAGCAAAGTAGGTAACCAATCACATCTACACTAATAAGGGCCCAAATCCGTTTCCTCCTGAGAAAGTGTTCTGGTCCAGGAAAAAGGTCTCTCAAATCATCACGACTGAGGGTGTGGAGCAAGACTTCATCGATGTTGGCAGCTATAAAGACAGTCCAATCATTAACAAACCTTTTAGACTTAACAACTCATACACTTTTTCACTAATGAATTTAATTCAACTTGACAAGTCAAACCAAGTTTGTTTTGTGCCAATTTCTGTTATCAGAATTAATTGTAAATGCAATTCAGTTTAGACATTTTGTCTCAAATTTGTAAAATACTTATTTTTGAAATCAGTGTCAGCATACAGTTATTTTAATTACTTAGCGGACCAATCAAAGTCATGGAAATTTTTTCATACCTACACATGACATACCATTTAAAATTGATACTGTGACATCACCCAGCTCATCCATTATTGGCCCCGGTTTGGATGTCCATTTCATTTCTCCTCAATCTGGCAGGGAAAAAAAAATCATCATATTAAGGTCACAATTAGGACAAGCTAGCCTTCCGACTCAAGATCCGTTTTTTTACAATGCCCATCTGCCATGGATCCCAAAGTTCCCATGCAATTAAAAGTTGTGACACCTTATCTGAATGATAACCCTAGACAGCTCAACGGATTGCTAGTCATACAGACAACAATCAAAATTGGAGTGAAACTTGTAACCACAATGCCTGCAACATGGTGGTACTTATGGTAATAATCAACAAATACCAGTGTTCTTCGTGACAAAATGACAACATCTGATAGGATTGTGCCACCTTGAACTGCAATCAACTTAAATATTGATAAAAACAAGCAAATTGTACCTAAACTACATCTTCAATCAATCCAATTTGAGCACCCTCTACCCCATAAACTGAAGAAACTGCAATACAAACTTGGTAGTACAGTATTTCGTCATGCCACATATAACTAGGAATGCTAATTGCTTGTTCACATGACTAGAATTGCAGTACATCAATCCAATACAAAATACACACTTGTCATCAAGCTCATAAATCCATCGAGTCGAGATGAGCACGTGCAAAGGAGTCGGACTCCGTGAGTTCACGTAAACAGAGCATTGCGTTTGCGTAAATTATGCACGGCTATCGAGCTAGAAGCCGAGTCCGATTTGGTGCACACAACCACACTATAATGCCTCTCAATGTCCTAATCCATGCCACGCAACAAACGTGAAGAACCGATTTGAGTTTCTCACGGGACTAGCAGTGAAGTCACAACCGTCGCCCCACATGAAATGTCGCAGCAGGAGCCTGAGGATTTTCTGAGTCAACATGCTGATCAACAGGTAATGTAATGTTGGCTTCCTTGACGACATTAGACAACTCCCTGTTTATATTTTATTCATATTTTAGTACAAAGCCTCCTTGTTTTATGATCTTTGACTTGTTCGGTTTTTGTTTTGACATTATGCTGTTAGTGTTTATTTCAAATTAACAAGAAGTACCGGTACAGATAGGAGGAACTTAATATAACACTTGCGTCAAACAAAGAATAACTAACTGTACATATCATGTCTACAGGAAGGAGCTGGTACATTAAGTGAGAATATTCAAGAATATTAAGAGAAGATATATTCAAGGTTGTCCTGAGGTCAACTGTACCAACCATTGCCAGAGCTTATGGAGCAATTTGATGTTATTGTACAGTAAAAATGGAATATTGGAGCTGTCGCAAAACAAAACAAAAAGCCAACTTTAAGGCTTATTATCTCCAAAATGATACAGTAATCAATCACATTTAGAAATCAAATGTTTCTAAATGTCAAGTCAGTAATGTCAAGTCAGTGCTTGACGTGTCATCGGCAGGCGTCGGCGTCAGTAATGGGGCATCGGCGGGTTTCGGGCGGAATCGCCAGGCGTTGGGAAGCGTTGGCGGGTGTCGGGGGCTTGTGGCTAGGTGGCGGACGTCACGGCAGGCAGTGGCCAGGTGGGCTCAGTCCCGCAAACGCTGTTTACAGCTTTAATTTTGTATTGCTTTGATAACATTGTTTAAGTTGAGTTTAAATTTACACTATTTTTTTTTTCTTAGCTGCTAATTGTTCAAAAATGCTGATGTTAAAAGTGTGTTTGCACAGTAAATGTTATGGCACTTTAATTCATATGGCAGTACATTTAAAATAACTGGCCGTCAAGTTCCAGGAACTGACAAACTGCACTGAGTTGAGTGAGATTCTCCAAAGGAACTCCAGTATAAATGTGGACTTTACATTCTAGTCCCCTGTGAAGAAAAACCCAAAAGTGAACGTTTTTGTGCCTCACCCTTTCTAACTGGGACATTTGCAAGGGAACGCAGACTGGTTATGCTGCTCCCTGATAAAAGAAAAATGTTTCTGCTGTTACCTCAGAAATTGCCTGTTATTATTGTGGCTCAGGATTTTGGAGGTAGATTTTTTTTTATTTTTCATAAGGAACAGGATAACAGTAATGCCCTGGCATTGGCAATAAGCTTTAATTTTGTATTTGCATTTTTTTTAAACTTTAGATTTACATTAAAAATGTTTCTGTGTAAAGTGCTGATGTTAACTGTTTGCACGATAAATGTTATGGTGCTTTCGTTTATATGGCAGAACATTTAAATTAAAGTGTATGAAAGACTTCTTTTAAATTCATTATTGGCTTTTGCGTATACGACGTGATTAATTGTGATTGATCAGGTAAATCATGCAATTAATTGCGATTAAAATTTTTAATCGTTGCCCAGCCCAGTAAAAACATTTTTCTGGTGCCAGCATTTCGTGAGGCAGAAGTTGATTCATACTTCAGTGCCTTGGAGCGAATAGCTTCGCCACTCAACTGGCCAAGAGACATGTGGCCTGTCCTTCTCCAATGCAAGCGGGTGGGAAAAGCACAGGAGTTGGTGTCTGCTCTTTTCTTAGAAGACAGCCTGCAATATGATGTTGTAAAGGAAGCAATTTTTCCTGCTTATGAGCTTGTTCCTGAGCCCTGCCGGCAAAAATTTTGGAACCATAGAAAATCCAGTGGTCAAACCTTTGTCGAGTTTGCATGGGAGAAAAGCAACCTCTTTGATAAATGGTGTGCAGCTAATGATGTCAAAAATGACTTTGAGTCACTCCGTGAGCTCGTTCTTTTAGAAGATTTTAAAGACTCTTTGCCAGAGAAGGTGGTAATGTTCTTGAATGAACAGAAAGTGTCGTCATTGTCCAAGGCTGCTGTCCTCGCAGATGAGTTTGTGTTGACCCACAAAAATGTCATCTCATCTTCCCCCCCGATCGGACACGCCTTCTGCTTCTCGTCCCACAAGAGCCGAGTCTAGCCACCTCCCCCTTGAAAAGGCTAGAGGGAAGGGACTTCTGGTTTGGCCATAAAGCGGTAGACTGCGCGACACCAGGGCTCTCGACCATCCAGGGTAAAAACTCCCCGAAAACTTGAATAACTATTGTCAGATATCATATTAACTACAAAGTGATCAGGGGAACGTTGGAATGGGAAGGAAAACTCGATTCAACCAAAACAGAAACACGGTAACAGACAATATGGCGGAACTACCAGCTTGCTCTGAAACAGAGGGAGATGGCGAAACAAACTCCTCGTGACTAACGACGCGAAAAAGGGCTCGGACATAGAAATTATTAGCAAGGAGATACGGGATTTAAAAATGGAATCAAAAGAAGTCCTTCGCACGTTTGGAGAAACACTGAGGAACGACGTGGAAAAAGACTTGGACGACTTCAAAGACGAAATAAATCAACAACTTGCGAAAGTCATCACCGAACAGGAGCTCCAAACCAGCAAGATCAACGAGGCTGAGTCGCGGATTGAAAAGCTAGAACGTTGGGCACAGGAAGCTAATGACACTCTGGTCATATCACTGACAGAACAAAAAGCTCTTCAGGACAAGTTAACTGACCTGGAGTCCAGGCCGAGGAGAAACAACCTACGTATCTATGGAGTCACTGAAGGAGAGGAGGGAGAATCTGTGGCCAAGTTTGTGGAAGACCTGCTGAAAAGCGAACTGCACCTGCCAGCAGATTTTAATTTCCAAATTCAGAGAGCACACCGCTCATTTGCACAGAAACCAGCGGACGGTGCCCAACCGAGACCCATCATTGTTAACTTTCTGGAATTTACTACCAAAGAGAGGGTCCTGAGAGAGCTATGGACAAAGAAAATAGAACTGGGGAATAAAGTACCCTCATTCCATCACGATTACGCGACAGAGATGGTCCAAAAGAGAAAGGAGTACAACACTGCTAAAAGAATCCTGAAGGAGAAGGGCATCTGGTTCCACACGCCATTCACCAAGATGAGGACCCACTGGGATACGGAAACTCGAACCTACAACAGCGCAGAGGAGGTAAAGGAGGAATTGGCGAGACGCGGCCTGGCGTAGAAGACGGCGGTGGCGACGGGTGCAGAGGGGCCTGCGGCACTCGGTGCCCCACACTACGACGGAGTGGCAGTGCAAGGAGGGATCCTGGAGGGGCTACGCATCAGCACGACGCATCAATACGCATAGATCATCATCTATCAAAAAAAGACTAGATGTGGCGAGGGGGAGGGTCTGGCGGAGGTGGAGACAATTCTGATGGTGGGTATAAAGGAAAATTGGGGTGGGTGGGGGGGGTTGCCTGACAATGCCACCTGGGGAGTTGCACCCCAGGAAATAAACTATAATAAAATTCCTCGGGCTACACAGGTTCGTTACGCTTTGAAATTTAAGAGGACGAGACGGACTTCCAATGAAACAGCTTTATTTGACAACAATTTAAAATAGACCAGGTTTAGCTGCCTGAGTGTCAAGGAAATAAGTACCATACCAAAAAGACTGTTCAACAAAAGTAAAATAAGGGGAACAGGGCCAAAGAAACCAAAGAAAACTCAAAAAAGGGAATAAACAAAGCTAAGGGAATCACTACAAACCAAAATTCACGCTACGCCAACTCCTGTCCTAAAGAAAAGAGAGAGCTTTAACAGCCAAGCGGTGAATGCACAACGATCACGCACACACAGCACCACCTCCCGATGAATGGGCACCCGGCAGGGTTCCTCCTCCAGCTGCGCTTATGGCCCAGCCCGCTCTGGGATTGCTAGCCGAATTGCTAAGAAGAACTGCGAAGTTCTCAGCGTGGACATGCCAGAGGACAGAGTGCTGACTCCAGCCTGCGCTTCTTTTTAAAAGAGCTGCTTTCACTCTGCACTCTGGCGCAGGTGTAATCAGTGCGTTTACATGCAGAGCTTAATCGGACTAAGCAATAATTCGGTTTTCTCGTCCAATCGGAGTTCTCACCTTGTCCCCCTATACATGCAGCTGAGAAATTTGAATTACTGACGGGAACGTGTCCTCCTCCCAACAGTAGGGGGTGGAGTGAGCCTTTTCAGCTGGTCAGCTGCTTTCAGTTGACATATTACATCATTATGATATAGAATGATAGTTCATAATGTACGTGTTACTTACTTTGCAGATAAGCTGTACCCTATTTCTTGTGCTCATGGTTATCTTAAAAGATAAGATAATGGTTATCTTAAAAGATAACCATGAGACAAGACAATTCTGATGGTGGGTATAAAGGAAAATGGGGGCGGGGGGGTTGCCTGACAATGCCACCTGGGGAGTTGCACCCTAGGAAAAAAACTATAATAAAATTCCTCGGGCTACACAGGTTTGTTACGCTTTGAAATTTAAGGGGACGAGATGGACTTCCAATCAGTCAGCTTTTTTAACAGGTAGGCAGACTCAAGAAGACATTAGACGGGTCCTATACATAATAGATCAGATCCAAAAGCAGGGCCTGCGAGCTGTTACTGGTGAGCCTTGGCTGTGTGAATTGGAGATTTCTGTATCAAGTTCTTGGGAAACTGGGGTTCCAAGAAAAGTTAATACAGTGTATTCAAGGTCTCTACCAAGAACCTATGGCAAGGATAAAGATTAATGGTACTCGTCAAGGATGTTGCCTATGCGCTACATTGTTTGCTATGTTCATTGAGCCGCTGGCACAAATGATCAGACAAAGTAACAATCTAAAAGGAATACATATAGGAGAGCAGGGACATCTAACAGGGCTTTTTGCTGATGATATTATTTTGGTTCTCCAAGACCCGGACAGAACCTTACCTCATTTGATGTTGATAATAGAAACCTATGTTAAATACACAGGCAACAAGTTAAACATAGCATACACTCAAATTCTCACGCTGAATTATCATCCAGGCCGAGAAATTAGAGGAAAATATAAAATCAAATGGAATTCCAAGGTTATCAAATATTTGGGTGTGCTATTGGCAAAAGATCTTTTGAAAAGGTTTGAAATCAATTAGAATGCTATTATCAATAATCTATAAGAGATCTAAGAAGAGTTTATGATTATTTTTTTTTACCCTGTGCATCTTTTGTTTTGTTAGTAGTACTTGTCATTGCTCCAACACGAATAAACATGCTGCATCCCACTAGATGGCGCATTTGCCTTATTTACAAGCACCACGGTCAGAGCTGATTGTTGCCACTCTCAGCAGCGTGCGTCTACTAAGGTCTACTAAGATTCCACAATCTATTACACCTCGTGAGCAAAACAGGCTACAGGTAAAATTAAACATCTTCAGTTGAGCAACTCAGGCAAGTTAAACTGATTTAAAAACAAACAAACACTATAATACTAGGAAAAGAATCCTCTATATGTCAATAAATACAACAGATTGAGTATTCATCAAAAAAAATGCTTACTTTAAATAAGAAAATCCAACAAACCAACAAGTGCAACACTAAAAAGCAAACCAACAATCAAAATAATGCTTAATTGACTTAGTTTCGTCCCACACTTATCAGCTTAGCTACTAAGAATAACACACATTATTCACCTGGACAGAAGGAGATTCTGAGGAACGTGTTGGTCCTGCAGTAATATAGGAAAATTAAAAATGAATTTGTTTTTAAATTAAACATTATGGTTGCAGTGTCCCTTTAAAGCTTTTATCCATTTACAAAACTGTCATTTTTAAGAGTTTTTGGCATTACTTTACACACTGTACTAGTTAAAGTAATAAAACTAAGATAAATGACCCACTGCCACAACAGTCTAAAATAGTCAACACCATGCCAAATAAAGTATTTCCATAAACTATTTCTTTGAATTATAAAACAGTAGCACATTTCTAATTAAGGGCCTACAAAATACAAACTAAGCTTAGTAAATTCATCCTAAGTTAAGGCTAAAATAACATTAAGAGTCAAATATGTGAGAGACAACTTCTACTGAACAATAACAGGGGACTGACTACAACAACAACTACAACATGCCCTCCCTGTTAGAATGTGAATAAACGGGTGTGGAGTCAATCAGTCATTCCCATGGCAGGATAGGCCAACAATGGCAGGATATGGTCAACTTTCATAAAACAAACAAAAACGCTGATTCATGACGAACAAATATTAGCCAGCCAGCTAACATTTATCCGACGCTAGCTAGCTGGCTAGCTGGCCAAATAAACAAACTTGGAGGGGGGGGGGACAACAGCGTTTCAACCCCCACCTCTCCAGCCCACATCACAAACAAATAACTTACCTTTCCCCTTTGCAAGTTTTTCTTGATCAGTTTTCTTTTCCTTCCGTTTTTCCGCACCGCTGGGATAACTCCTTTTTGATGCCATTATAGTGTCTGTTTGTTTTTAATCCTCTCGCTAACGGGAACGAATGGTAGCTGTCAATCATTGACGTCATACCTGTGCGTCGCCGGCCCGCGACGTCACAACCTGCGTGACAGTGCGGCAAGCCCCCAGAGTCCAAGATGGCGTCCCATTGCTTTCAATGAAGTTGCTCACCCAGCGCATGGCTCCCAAAAACTTTTTGACTTCCGCATTGATGGGATAATAGAGCATGCGCAGTTGTGTCAGTGTGGAGACCGTCACTGACAGACGTGCGCGCTCACGAACCGTACAAAATTCAACATGGAAATCAATGTATTTTTTACGGAACAACTGACGATTGTTGTTTGGAAATTTTAGAAATAATAATGATGATGATGATGATGATGATGATTATTATTATTATTATTATTATTATTATTATTATTATTATTATTATTATTATTATTATATTAATAAAATAGTATTATTATAATAATATACTATTATTTGTGTATTAAACAAGTGAGCAATGTGCCCCTGAATAATAAATGATAATTCTTTGAAGCAACTCTCTATGGACCATAACAGCACTGCCACACATATTTTTTTAATTAATAACCTCTTTGGAACGCAGACAAAGGAATGAAATGATTGGTCTATTTATTTCATCAGAACTAAAAAAATATAAAAAACAAAAACTGAACGATCTTGAAAGTTCCTCCCTGAAAGTTCCACGCAGACACAGGGAGAACATGCAAACTCCACACAGAAAGGTCCCAGGACCCACGACCTTCTTGCTGTGAGGCGGCAGCGCTAACCACTGCACCACCGACTATTTTATTGCTTAGTTGAAAATGCCATTTTATTTTATTTAACAAAGCATATCATTATTTCATCATGCATTTAATTGTTTTGTGGTCCTGTGTTTTAGTGCTTCATAATTGTATTCTGTTGTCAAATTTGCCCATCAAAGTCAGATTAGTAATCCTGTACATCAGTTTAAGGAAAACCAATTCTAGGTAATGGATTGCAGATCTTGTAGTGACCTGTTACAATGGAAAGAAATGTATACATAATAAGTACGTCTGTGTGCCCGATATTTTAGCTAACACTAAACTTTCTGCACAACTGTCTGCATTGTGCTTTTTCTTCGGCCACAGAGAACAGAAACGTCTGTAGTTCTTTGTTCACCCATGGTACAGTTTCATAAGCTTTTCAGTTTTTAATACGTGTTAATGTAAAAATCCACACGCGAGGCATTTAAAAATGGCGGTTTTGGTCTTTCGTGAAAGACTGCCTTTGGCCAATCAGTGTCCTGAACGTTGCTACGTCACCCTTATGGTCTCAGCTCTGCTCGCTTCAAAACCCCAACGAGGCAGGTACCAAAATCCTAACCCCTGGCAACGTGACAATTGTTTTTTTCAATTTAAGTTTTTGTTATTTTGTTCGTTTTCGTTAACTATTATAACCGTGGTCAGGACCTCCAGTGAGAAGATCCATTGGAGGACATTTAGAGCAAACAGTCAGACAACAGCAGCTTCACCACATCAGCTGAAAAATGGAGTTTGGATGCTTTCAGCTTCAAGTCGTGGACAGAAAATGATGCTCACACTGTCACACTGATGTTTTCTTCTCCAACCTTCTCTCAGCTCCAGAGGTTGGTGGTCTGCAGGAGCTTCTACAGCAGCAGAAGATCAGTCTGGAGAGGAGATGTGAACGTGTGACTGAAGGTGAAGAAGCAGGAAGTCAAACTCTCCTCAACAGCATCTACACTGAGCTCTACATCACTGAGGGACTGAGTGAGGAGGTCAACAGAGAGCATGAGGTCAAACAGCTGGAGACCAAGAAGACCAAGAAGACCAAGGAGATCCTCCACGACCGTCCAATCAGGTGCAGCCAGATCTTTGAAGCCTCACCTGAGCAGCAGGGACTCAGGGAGTCAGAGTGGTGCTGTCTCTGGGGGTCTCTGCTGAGGCTGCTGCCCCCGAGACCTGACTCCGGATACGGCAGTAGAAGATGGATGGATGGATGGATGGATGGATGGATGGATGGATGCCAGGTGATAGAACATTTCATAAAAACAGACTCTGCATTATAACTTCTATTACACTCTAAAAAACTCACTCCAATATAACTGCACTCGTCCTTCTGTCACATTACATTGGATCACAATGACCAAACAACACAACAAAGACAATGATCCAACTGTACTGCCACGTCCAGACGCAGTGTAGGTCTGTAGGCCTCTTGGACCTTCATGTGAACCACTGCGTGTTGACTGGAGGTGAAACATGACTGACTGCTGTCCTCCTACCTGGACAATGCAATCTCACTTTCATTCTGCTGCAGATGGCCATTTTCATTTTACACCGTCCAAATTTACAGCTCAGGGCGCTGGGACGAATTCCAAATTGTGTGCAGATACAGGCCTACACTTCAAATAATTATGAGAAAAATCCAACGTAAAGAGAGCACTTCCATTAGGAAATAGTCAACATGAAATTTCGTCTTCTACTGACACCTGCTGGTCAAATTGAATAGTTGCAAATATTGTGAACAAGTTGTCATCTAATTCTAATCCTAAACAATATGGCCATTCCAAGTGAAGTATTAAGACAAATAATCAGGTTTGTACTGCTTGATTGAACACATTCATCCCGTTCCAGTGCACTAAAACCCACTTCCCTTCAGGACCGTGTCAGCGAAGCCAAAACTTCCTTGAGTGACGCTGTTTCCCAGCATGCAATGCGAGCTAGCGATTCACAATACTATTCCATCACAAACATGGATGTAAAAAATAAAAAGGGACGAAAAATGAAACTTCAGGAACACCAACCATTGCAATACAAGCAGAACTGGGCCTAAGTTTTATATTATGTACACCATAATACAGCCTTCTGGTGGACAAGCCATACTATTTAATCCGTGTCTTCCTATGGCACTTCCGTGGGTAGAAACTCGTCGTAGAGGTCACGTGCTGGGTGCTCGTCACCCCACCAACCACCTCGGGGAAGGTCGAACAGGAGAAGCTTGCTGGCGGAAATGATGCACTACAAGTGGATGTGACGCTCATGAGTGCGATGGATGAGGTAGAGCAATGCTCCAGAACCCGATTCAGACTACTCTCCCTCCACTTTTTTTATTTTGTGTGAGCGTTTAAAAAAAACAACATAATGATAATCGAATAAGCTTTAGTTTATTAATCAGAATTAAAACAAGTAGGTTTTGCCCTTACAAGGTTGTAGTTTTGTTATAGATGAGTTCCTTTGTTGTAGTTTGGCGCTTGAAAAACTATATATGGGATGTACCATGACCTGAGGGATTTCCTCATCCCATCCCAGCTTGGTTCTGATGCTGAATGTGAATGTATCTTGCTGTACATCCCACTGAGCTCCAAGGGCCCTCTCCATAGGGAGCTGGTCTCTGTCAAGGTTAAGTGTTTTTACCTCTTTAGCTCTCTGCTCTTCAGGAATGGCGGCCAGCACCAAGCGATGATTGCTCACCCACTTATTGAGCTTAAATCCACCTCTACCGCACAGGTCTGTTAGCTGCTGGTACAGATGTATTGCTTGTTCCACCGTGCTGACGGCCTTTAGACAATCATCCACGCAGAAATTTAGAGAAACAGTGTTTATAACCTCGGCTGGGAAGTCATGCTGATTGTCGTCGAATGAAGCACAGCTTGGGGATGACACTGCCCCAAAGATGTGGACCAGCATCCTGTGTTCTTGTAGGTCCTTTGTAATGTCCCCATCTGGCCACCAGAGGAAGCGTAAGAAGTTTACATCCTGGTTGGAAACTCTTACTTGATGAAACGTTCCCTCAATGTCAGTCATGAATGCTACAGGGCCTTGGCGAAAACGAAGCAGCAAACCTAGCAGTGTACTTGTCAAATTGGGACCCTGCAGGAGCTCTTTATTTAATGATGTTCACTCACTTTCAGTCTCACAGCCACTAAAAAACCTGATTGTGATTGAGAGGTCCTCAGCAGCCAATCACTGTTGGGAGTCGAGCCTTCAAACACTCCTCCTGAATCCAGAGTCACATCTGTGAGCATCTGGAACTTTGGCCCTGATCCTCCACACCACACAACTTGGGATGACAGCGCCACCTACCTGGATCCTTTCAGCAGCCAGTCCATGCACTGACCCATTTCCACTGTGGCCTGTTGTGTCATCTGGACCGGAGTCTGGATCATCAGTGTCCAGGTTCATGGAATCTGTCAGAGTGCCGCCGTCCTGTGATGTAATGATAGAGAATCACTCTATTTATACTAATGTGCAGAACCACTAGAGTGTCATTTCTTCACTGCTGTCAGCAACAAGCATTTGGTGTCACACTGGTGTACAACACTTATGGGCTAATTAATAAGAAATGACATATTTAGGAATCACCCGCAATGCCCAGATTGTTGCTGCTTATCTGCTGATATGAGCCGTCAACTGTTGCAATATAGAACCACCAGGAAATTACAATTAGTGTAGAGTGTATTATAATTTAAAAGTTTACTTACGGTAGTTCTTTAAAGAATTTAGCAGGGATAGAACAGGCTAACGTGACGACGTCACCTCTAACACGGTAGGAGCTCAACCTTCTGTCACGGCGAAAACTCCGTGTTACGTCCCGTCAAGGGGGACCGAGACGCAACGTGTAGGACACCTTCCCCCACTCCCAAGCCTCATTAATTTTTCACTGCAGTTGGCAGTTTCAACAAAAAACATTTTATTAATCAGTAAATGAAATAAACAAAACAACTTAACCGGTGGGCAGCAAAGGCTTCAGGGTGGGCCCAGGCCAAAATAATAAACCAAACTCCAACTAGCTTGCCTTAAGAACTAACTAAAGAAAGAAAGAGAACCCAAATACAGAAAGGCTAACCTCCCTACATACAGGAGAAAAGAGGGGACCAAGAAAATGGCAGCCCACCCCTACGGCTGCGTGCTCTAACACCATTTCAGAAGTGACTAACTGCAGAGTTGGGAGCGGAGGAGGGATGACGTCAGGCTGGCTCGACTGCTCCTCCTTCTCAGCCGTGGCGCGTCCAATCAGCAGCCGACATCCAGGACCGCACCTGCAAGGCGTCATCCATTCACTCACACACACACACACACACCAAATATAGAGGCACCTAGACCCACCTGTGGGTCATAACATCCTCTCTCTTAAGAACTAAACCCTATTAACATACCTACAAACAAAACTAAACAAGAAAAACAGCTCAGTTCCCCCAAAATAAGAATTCCACAGCTAGTCCACATGATAACGCATCTGCCCACACATTATCAACCCCCCTTACTGTGGCAAATCTGGAGATAGAAGTCTTGTAAGAGCAGAGACCACCACATCTACGAGGGCATTATGGTCTGTAAAAACCTGACCCCAAATTAACATCAAGATAGGCATTGTCAGAAGGAGAGCCAAAGCTTCTTTCTTAACTTTCCAATATTGACTCTGTGTGCGTGCTGCTTACTTGTGGCATATCCCTCCACTTCTATGTCATGGTGCAAAACTGACGTACGGCGGGGGTGGTCAGAAAACAATCGTGGGTGGCTCTCAATTAATTTAACAATATCATGACGGGCTGATGCAGGCAAATGGGACAAAAACAAGCTTAAGTTATTCATAATTTCAGAGTTTCCCAGGCGCGCCGAAGGAACACCGATTTTTTTTTTTTTTTTTTTTTTTTCAATGAGCCCTCCCTCCGCCAATGGGCACGGAGGGGGCGGAGGCTCAGGCGACACATTTTTCCAAGCGACGTAGCGCCCGGTTCACACTAGACGCGGAAGCGCCACGAAGCGCCGCGAAGCGCCAAGCTCTTCCATTCGGCGCCCATGTTAATCAATGTAGTAGTTCACACCAGACGCGAACAGGCGCGCGGCTCCCCTCGCGGATCGCGCCATGCATTTAACGTCAGTTCACTGGACGTGGAAGCGAAGCGCCGCCGAATGCTTCCATTCGGCGCCCACGTTAATCAATGTGGTGGTTCACAGTAGACGCGAACAGGCACGCGGCTCGCGGCATGCATTTGTTGTTTCGGCGTCTGCTCTATTTCGTGCGCGAGCCGCGAGCGATCCTCGTCTACAGTACAGGAAGTCGCTCAATAAAAACGAGAAAATCCGGTGAATTTTCAAAATAAACTAATTTCAAAATAAAAACCGAATGACAAATTCGATCATATATCATATTTGTATGTTATATTTGTCAGTACATTGTATCAAAGTGCGAGAGAGATTAAACACACACACACACACACACAGAGAGGAAGACTTGATCAAAATACGTCTGTTTGATCCTAGAGATGCCGGTCAATGATCATTATGAAAGAGGTCTTGTCTTGAGATGGACACCTGAGTGCGTGTTTCTATTTATTTACACACACACACACACACACACACACACTAAAATATAGAATTGCAGTAGGTTGGTTTTGTTGCTCTTGGTTGTCCGTTAGTTTTTTGAGAGTTAGTAGAAGATAGATCCCTAGATAGTAAGTTTGATAGATGGATAGAAATAGATAAGTTAGTTAAAGTTACAAACACACACACACACACATATATTTATTAACCTCTTTCAATGAACTCCAAAAGACTCACCTGAATCAGATCCCCTGCAAGGGCAACGATCTTGTCTCAGACTCTCAGACCCCCTTCCCGGAGGTGATCGCTGGAGTGACGCACAACCAGCACGTGACCTCTACCATGTGCTTCCACCCACGGAAGTACCATAGGAGGACACGGCTTAAATAGTATGGCTTGTCCACCAGAAGACTGTATTATGGTGTACATAATATAAAACTTATATAAAACTTCGGCCCAGTTCTGCTTGTATTGCAATGGTTGCTGTTCCTGAAGTTTCATTTTTCGTCCCTTTTTATTTTTTACATCCATGTTTGTGATGAAATAGTATTGTGAATCGCTAGCTCGCATTGCATGCTGGGAAACAGCGTCACTCGAGGAAGTTTTGGCTTCGTTGACACGGTCCAGAAGGGAAGTGGGTTTTAGTGCACTAGAACGGGATGAATGTGTTCAATCAAGCAGTACAAACCTGATTAATTGTCTTAATACTTGACTTCGAATGACCATATTGTTTAGGATTAGAATTAGATGACAACTTGTTCACAATATTTGCAACTATTCAATTTGACCAGCAGGTGTCAGTAGAAGACGAAATTTCATGTTGACTATTTCCTAATGGAAGTGCTCTCTTTACGTTGGATTTTTCTCATAATTATTTGAAGTGTAGGCCTGTAGTTGATGAGGAATCACGGCGTGCTAACGCTACTCAAACAGCTTAGATGAAAAAAGGGAGTGTGATTTGGATTTGTGGTACATTATGACAATCTTGGACTTGCAAGACTGAGGCGACGGTTCAATTCCCATCAATGTGTATTATATATGTGCTATTTAGCTCATCTATTCTACATTTTAAATAGATCACATTTGACATCTGACCCACTGAACACTTACTATTGAACATATTTTTAAACTATGGGCTATTTAGTCTTGTTTTAGGATATAATATAATTCATTGCACAAACTGTCAGGCTAAGTATAAGAGCTATAGTCTACTACAATCAGTCGTGCCAAGAAAGAGACATTGTCTTTATTTTTCATTTTTATTTTATTGTGTCAGCATTGAACCATACA
>NW_027466053.1:3762500-3830000 GCF_046127955.1 Nelusetta ayraudi | reverse complement strand
TACTCATTATAATATTGATGAAGTGTTGTTGTTTCATGTTTTGTTGGCTGTTTCAAGGGTTTATTTAGTTTGTTGTGACACAATCTAAGGTTCAATTTGTAAAGAAATAAAAGTTTTTGTGAAAAAAGATAGTGGTCAAAGTGATTGATATTTGTGTTTGTGTTTTTTGTAGTCTTGTCTGGATTTGTCCTGTTCGTTTCTGGTCTGTGTTTGTGTTCCCACTCTTGGCCTTCACCTTGTCGTGGTGAGTGGGCTTTTAACTAAGACAGGCCAATTATATATATTGTGTGAAGCCAGCAAAACAGTCATTATTATGAGAATTACAACTGAAGCACACTAAATAATACACCATAAGTCACATTTTGCTTTTCTGTTATTAATCTAATGTGTGTTATGTCAAGCCTCCACAGTGGCGTGCTGCAGTCAAGATGAGACGAACAAGGTGAATGGATGGACGGATTGATGAGCCCAGCGAGCCTCCACCATCCACAGACAAGCCAGTCCCATTTTCCACCCAGAGAGATGGCTCTTCCATCTATCTTTGCCTGCCAGGGGATACAACCAAACATAGTAATTACAGATGGTGTTGTCTCTGTTAAAGTGACACATGAAAAAAAAAAAAAAACAACAACTTGTGATTCATGTTCATGACAATAACAATCAAACAGATTTTCTTCATTCTTCCAATGAGTTTCGCAAACAAACATGGAATTTTCCCTGGATCATACTAATACGTTTGTATATTATATAAAGGAAATTATAAAAGTCATTAACACATTTGTGGTGGTTTTGTATTAAAGGAGATAGTCAAACGTAAACACGTCCAGTGTTACACTGTAGAATGGACATGTAAATGATTACAACTTTCTTGACTACTCTGCTTGTACACAAGTAAACGGGGTCCTGTTTTTCAGTCAATAAATACTGTTCAGAACCGAAATGATGAGTATGTCATCTGTGAAAGAGTAAAAAGCATGTTGGAGGCCAGATTTAGCACTTGGCCTACCACCTTAGCACAGTAGTACAGGAAATTAGTCATACAAACAATGGACATTGTCATACGCAATGCCCATACAATGACACTGTCCCCTTAATACGATGCTTTAGAGCAGGGGTGTCCAAACTACGGCCCACGTGCCAACTGCGGCCTGCAGTCCATTTTTAATTGGCCCGCAACAAATGTTATAAATAGAATAGAGTATGGCCCGCACTTCAACATTTGCCTGAGTGTATTGCACTTCTTCAGTTAAACACCAGGGGGAGCTGCTCAACACTGAGTGCAATGCAGTTCCCACTTTAAGTGAGTAAAAAATATATTCCACAGTACCCGTGTGTTAATAAGCATGCATGTGCAGGTACACACGCGACAAAAATCAATAATGCGCATTAATTCTGTCACTACCCTGCTTTTGCGCACCACTTTCTTAGATGCGTTTTTCTTGTTAACACAGAGTGCACACCGCTGTGCACAGCGTACACACTGCACACGCAAAGTCAGCTGATCTCATCTGATGCAGATTTCCTCCTTGATCAAGTGACATTTGTCAGGATTTTTGACACGAGTGGCGTCGGATCAGCACCGCAGCTGGATGGCCCGGTTTACACACCCAGCGCAGCTGACACTCACCAGAATAATGCAGCACTCCTGTTATTAAGTCCAGTTCAGTCTGTTAATGTTGACAACCGTTTCAAACGAACGTTAATAGCTGTGTTGCTAAGCCTAATAACTTAAATAACAAGCTTGAAATTTACCCGTCCCATTTTTCCCTTTATTGTTTTTTCTCTGTACTGTAAATCTTATGTCTAAGAAGAAATCTGAGGCTGCTGTTCTGAAAATGAGCTACCAAAGCTTTTTCTGAATAAATCAATAAAGATCCATTTATGGAAAGCTGTGATGAAGGCAGTTTTGTCTTTAATTATATTCAACAGTATAACATATTTGACCACTTTTAATTGATTTTTCTAACTTTAAAACACTAAAGTTAAGGCTGTATACCTAATTTCTAGTAAGTGGCCCAGCCCCTCCTATATTTTTATGTATGTGGCCCTCAGTGAAAAAAGTTTGGACACCCCTGAGTTAGATCCATTCCAAGAACGCTCCATGCCTCCTTCACCACAACTGGATGCAACACAGGTGCAGCTGTCTTGATCTTGTTGCTGCGCTGACATTGGGGACACTCCTCAACCTTTAAAACAAGCTGTTGTGTAGACTATGACAATCATTTCAATTCTTAGACACTACTGTATACTGCACTTTTAAAGCAATATGTGATTTAGCACATGACTCGCTTAAATACTTGACTGATTGTTTTGTGGGTTTTTTTTCCTTGGGAGTTCACCAGAACCAGAGAGCAAATGGTGAAAAATGCCTACTCCTTGTGACTTTATTAAGAAAGTCTTCTGTCACCCCCCCCCCCCCACCCCCCAAAAAAAAATATTATTGAATGATTTTAGGGGTATGCCATGCGCTAAATCAGAACAGTCAAGCATTCCTGTCCATTCATTAATAACTCAGTCAAGAGCTCTCACCCATTTTTTAACATCCTCGCACAAAGTCCCCCAATGACACGATGCCAGAACCTTTTCCAGGGTTCTCCTTGTGCCCAAGTGACCAGCATTATCGTGGCACTCATGAAGGATGTCTCGCAGGTGCTTCTGGTCCATCACCACCGGTCAGGGCTTTCCTTTCCAGTTGAAAAACAACTGATCATCTATTGCAACAGGAAAAAACACAACATCCTTTTCACATAGAATAGCTACAATGGTACATTGACACTGAAGCTTCAGTAAATGGAACTGCATTAAAATGTTGCAAACATAGGTCGACATGAACAGCTAATTGCGAGCATAGAACAAAGTTCCATTGCACTACTGAAGGGAGGTCCTAAATATTCATCAAATTATTACCTGTAAGACCATTAGCTATATAAAAGCTATACATTGAAAAGGGTTACTTACATATTTTTACACAACAATCAATGAAGAGCAGAACGGATGGCTTTTACAAAAGAACTATCAATAATAAGAATGATAAAAAAAAAAAAAAAGCTGAAAAGAACAAGCGACCTTGAGTCATATTTTAACTTGATCTACTGAACTTTGAATAGGCGCCGTGTGTTAATGAGAAAATAAAACTCACTCGCCATTGATGAAATGCTTTTTTGACTCCCTCCGAATCATCCGTTTTCTATTCCGCTCATTGTTGGAATTATGTGTGTGTGTGATATGTTTTGTGTTTTATGTAATTCTACATACTTCTACGAAATGTTTTACATAATTCTATGTAAAACATTTTGTTTTCCATTGTCCCACTGTCCATTTTTTTGCTCTTACTAATGCTTCCCAAACAACTCTCCTCACTCTCCATACATAGGGTTTAAGAGATTAAAGCAGTGGTCTTCTGTTAAGATTATATTTGCTTCTTTCTCCCAGGCACTTTTGACATATAATGTTGATGTCTTTTTGTGTGATTGTAGGCAGGAGTATATTCTGGAGACCACTTTATTATGAATTTTACCTTTATATGCACTTATTAGAATATCGATGAGGTCTGTGTCACCCCCTTTTTTTTTTATTAGAATTTGATATTTTTATTAAAGTGATGCCGAAGCTGCAAGTATCTGTAGAAGTCTTGTTTGTCTAGATTGTGGTTTGCTTGTAGTTGTTGGAAACTGTCAAGGCCTGAGACAGATGTAATTACACAGTATGAAGTAATGCCTCTACGAGTCAGCTCTTTAAATCTCAAGTCAAGTTGTGCTGGTTTGAAATCTCTATCATGTTCGACCCATCTTAATAACCAAGATTTTTTTTTCCAGGTGCGCTTTGCTCATCTCTTTATACCAAATATTTAGGGGAGTTTTTATAACATCACATAGGTTATTAGAGTATATAGTCTTGAAAGCTTTGTCACCCAGCAGAGATTGAAGTGGGATATCTAGTTGGTCAAATTCTAGCTCCTTCCATTTTGCATCGTAACCCGCCCTGCACCAGTATATTACTACCACTATATACTGCAGTTGTGCTGCTTTATAGTCGTCCTCCAAGCATGGGAGTGACATCCCTCCCTGTTAAGTGTAATGTTTTGTAGCGTACCCTTGGTTTCTTGTTCTGCCATATGAATCTAGAAATGATCCGATTCCATTCACTGAATTTCTTATTGGGTATTTCTACAGGTAGCGATTGGAGTAGAAATAACAATTGTGGTAAAATAACCATTTTTTAAGTATCTATTCGGTTGTAAAAATCAAGTACTAGGGGGGTCCAACTGTCCAGATCATTTTTAATTTTGGTTGTGATGCTGCCGTAGTTTACGCTATATAAATCTTTGGGGGTCTTGGGAATATGAAGACGTAGGTATTTCAAAATTCTGGTTTTCCATTTAAATTTAAAGGACTTACGTATGTTTTCTTGAGGTATGTAATTAAAAGTAAGAGTTTGAGTTTTCTCTATGTTCAATTTGTATCCCGAATATGAACCACATTGGTCGAAGGAGGGCATTAATTTAGGGAGACTGGTATCCGGGTCGGATAAAGTCGCCAGGATGTCATCTGCATATAAACATGTCTTATATTCTTTCCCCTTGAATAGTATTCCCGTGATTTCTGGGTCTTCCCTAATCTTTTGAACAAGTAGCTCTATAAATAGAGCAAACAAGATGGGGCTCAGTGGGCAGCCCTGTCAGCAACCCCTCTCCAAACGGATTGTACCTGAAAGACTGCCATTTATTCTGATCCGGGCCACAGGTGAATTATATTTAGATTTTAAACATTTTATAACTGTATTGTTAAAGCCAAAACGTTGCAGGACCAGGTATAAAAATTCCCATAGAACAGAGTCAAAAGCTTTTTCTGTGTCAAAGCTAATTGCTAAGGACATCGTGTTCCCTTTGCTCATTATATGTAACAGATGTATAGCTCGCCTAACATTGTCTTGTGTTTGTCTATTTTTAACTAAACCTGTCTGGTCCGTGTCAATTAGGTCAGGGATAATATTTTCTAGTGTGTTGACAATAATTGAAGTGAAAATTTTATAATCAGTGTTTAAAACTGAGATAGGTCTGTATGAGCTGCAATCTGTCCTAGCTTTCCCTGGTTTCAGTATTACAGATAATATGGCCTGTTTCCAAGATGGTGGGGTCTCGCCACCTTTTAAGACATAGTTAAAACAATTTAATAAATAGCAGTGGGGTCAGAGAGTACCTAAAAGTCTTATACCATTCTGCTGGTAGTCCATCTCCCCCGGCTGCTTTGCTTGTTTTCAGTTTAGAAATTGCCTTGTCGACCTCTGCATTTGTAATCTCTGTAGTTAAGCACTTATTTTGTTCTGTGACAATAGATGGCAGGTCTAGGGATTTCAAAAAATTGATTGACTGTTACTGCTTCTGCTAATTCGGGTTGAGTGTATAAATTCCTGTAGTATGATTCAAAAGACTTATGTATTGCTTCTGGCTTATAACACATCTGGTTGGTGACCGGGTCCTTTACTTTATATATGGATCTTCCAGACTGTTGTTTTTTAAGTCTCCAGGCTAAGAGTTTTTTAGCACGGGGTCCATTTTCATAGTGGGTTTGTTTGATATACTTAAGTGTAAGTTCCTCCTGGTCGTTCAGTTTCTTATTTAGTTCTGATGTTACTACGGTTATTTGTTCCAATAAGGTGGGGTCGTTAGTCTCTACATGCTTCTGTTCCAGTGAGTCTAATTTACTTGTCAAGTCGTTAAGGTGTTTAAGTTTTTCTTTTTTCCTTTGTGATGCCCAACTTATAATCTTCCCAGGCAATACTGCTTTTCCAGCATCCCATAAAATACTCTGTGACGTTACTGTGCTACCGTTAAGGTCTGTATATTCCTTCATTTCTTTCCTAATGTAATCTTCAAATCGGGTGTCATTTAATAGGGAGGTGTTGAGTCTCCAAATAGTGTTTTTGTGTGGGACACCTACATTTATTTTCACATATACACCTGAGTGATCTGATATGTCGCTAACACCAATTCTACAATCTAAAACCCTGTGTCTGTCTGTTCTGAACATAAAGAAATAATCGATCCTCGAGTAAACTGAATGAGGGTGAGAGTAAAAAGTCAATTGTTTAGTGGATGGATGAAAATCCCTCCATACATCAAACATACCAATCCTTTTAATCATCTTCTTAATATTTAGTGACTCAGGATTTGTTTTCTTTGTCGGGTTTGATGAGTCTAGAGTGGGATGCAGCTGTACATTCCAAGGGGACTCGTGCCACGCAAAGCCTATTCCGACCTGGCGATCCTGTTTGAATCCATTAGCAATCAGCTACATTACCCCGGGCAGCTTCACGGGTACAGGTGGATGTATGCTAAATGCAGAGAAAATGGACTGCGTGTGAGAAAAGAGTCTGTGCGTTTGGTTTTGAAGGAGCTGGATCCAAGAGGAGTGTCATTAAGGCAAGCGGGGCGTCTCAGACGGAGGAATTACTTCTCAAACTTCTCAACTTCATCTGGCACCTGGACTCATATGATGAACTGAAGCCATATGGTATTTGTGTGAATGGATGTATCGATGGCTTTTCAAGAAAAATAATCTGGCTCAATGCTTACACAACAAGTAGTGACCCAAAAGTAATTGGAGGGTGCTACATAGAAGCGGTACAGCGTTTTGGGGGGTGGCCTAGAGTTGTTCGAGGCGACCTTGGAACCGAAAATGGCCATGTTAGAGGATTCCAGCGTTTCCTCGTCCCTGTTCAACCAGACGACACCCTCGATAGTTACTTGGAGGGGGCCAGCACCGCCAATCAAAGAATTGAATATTGGTGGGGTTTCCTGCGTGGCCAGTGCATGGAGTTCTGGTTAGCCTTGTTATCAGGCCTCAGAGACAACGGGCATTTTGATGGCGAGTTTCTGGACAAAAGTCTCCTGCAGTTTTGTTGTATGGGCCTCCATACAGGTGAGTTCATGAATAATGTTTTATTTTCATTTTGTGCGCATGTGTATGTGAGTGAGAGAGAGGGGAGGGAGGACAGAAACGGGAAAGTGGGTGTTGGGAAGAAAGACAGACAGAGACGGGAGGAAAGGAAAAAGAATGCTAAAGAGAAGGGGTAGAAAAGGGAAAGGAACAGAGATGGAAGGGGAGAGAGATGGAACAGAAGGGTAGAAATAGAGAGGATAAGAGATGGGGAGAAAGAGGGGGCGGGGAGGGATGAACAGAGACAGGGAGGGAGGGAGAGGGTGGGGTTGCTCATGTGTGAATGCTGTAATTTAGTGTTTTATTTATGTTCTGCTGGCACAGCTCTTCCTAAATGTATACATTTTCTACAGGATGAGTTGGATGACACTGCACAGGTGTGGAATGCACACAACATCAGGCCATCAAGAAACCTGAACGTCCCCAGCGGTCGGCCTAATGTGATGCATGCTGTTCCTGAACTTTACCGAACAACAGATTTTCTCTCCCCTGTTGAAGATGAACACATTCAACTGTGCAAAAATGAATGTGTCTTTCGGCTGGCTGTACCATGTAATCCAGATATTTATGAACTCTGTATCATCTTTATGCCTGAGTCCCATCTTGCTCCACCAACAGATCCGTATCAGGCTGTGAACTTGTATTTGCACCTAAGAGAGGCCATCACTGCATCTCTCTAAACCACCCGACCCTCTCCACAGGATGGACACTTATTCCACTGCAGTGCGCCTCCCCCTGACCCTATCCAGAGAATGGACACTAAATTGTTGTGAACCTCCTGTTATTTTGTGTGTTGTTAAATCTCTAGTGTTCCTTTTAAAAATACACAGGGATATTGGTTATTTACTGCACTGCTTTGTTTCTGTTATTACGCAATCCTTATGGTGATGCTATTTACTGAATTTACTTTTTGACCTGAAGGTCGTGTGTGCAAAGAGCTGTTAAATAAAAGTAGCCATGTGAAAGAACTTAACTATGTTGTTGAAACATTGAGAAACACAGAAGCACAAGGTTACTTTAAGATTTACTTTAATTATTCTTCACTTCCATGAATTAATGAACATTAACGTGATTCTTTAAAGTCAACAATTCCTGAAAAATTAAACCTGTGTTGGACAACTCATTCTGAATGCTTGGTTAGAGTAAACAGATGGACCTGTAAGCAGTCATTTTCAAAACAACATTTTCACTTTCAACAACAAAAAAAAAACACCCTCATAAAACTCTGCTGAAGCATTTACTATTCTGTAACACAGGTGTAACTATGGAAGCAGATAGTTACCATAATCCAAATAAAAATGCAATAGCAGAAATGCTTTTAAATTTTAAGAACGAAGCTGCATTATTGGACTCATAATTAAAATGGTTAATAAGTCATTCAATCTGCATTTTCATTTTCTTCTTCAAAACTGCTCATTCTTGTACTTAATTCAAATGAACAAGGAAAACACATTTGAGATTTAATTTTCAAAACATGCACCAGCAAAGAGTTACCAAAATTCAATATGAAATGTAAAATTCAAAAATGAAAAAGCAATAGCAGAATGCTTTTTCATTTTAAGAACAAAACTGCATTAGTTGACTCATAATTAAAATCATTAATAAATATTCCTATATGCATTTTCATTTTTTTATTCGTGTCGCACCTTTTATGACACAATCAAAAAGAAAACTGAGGGCATTGCTTTTTAATTTTCGTGGTCCTGCCCTGCACAAGAGTTACCACAACTCGAAAACGAAATCGCAATCTCAAAGTAAGCGCGCGGCGCAGGAAAGTGACGTCAGCAGCTCTCCACCTCCGCTGTGGGTATGTCATTTGCCTCCTGTTATGTGTAAATTCTAATGTTTGTGAATTTAATAAAGATATATATATATATATATATATATATATATACATATATATATATATATTTTTTTTTATTTAAAAAGAAAAAAAAAAGAAAAAAAAGGTATGGCGGTATGACACCACTTTGCCATCGTTACTTCTTTCACGTCATTGAAGTTGCCGGTAATCGAGATTTAAATCGGCGAAAAACGTGGACCACTGACAGATCTCGCACCAGCATCTGCCACCAGTCGACGGATTGATCTGTTGCATCGCATCCTGCGACGGATGGACTGGTGGCCGACGCCGAACGGAAGCAATGATCCGTTGCATCGCATCCTGCGACGGATGGACTGGTGGCCGACGCCGAACAGCTGTTACTCCACCCATGTAACAAATAGCTTTAGCTTTGATGTTGTGCTGGTGCATCAAGGTGTTCCATAACTGACAACAGGTTGGCTCGGGCAACCTTGTTTGCGTCCGTATCTGGGACGGCAGAATACCTGCTCAACTCGGTCCCGAGCATCAGATTCAGATACACTATTCAACTCCACCTGGGAAGCTAAATCCAGCAGGGTTTGAACAATTGTGTCAATGTGTGCCATGCTCAAATCTGTCCGACCAACGAGATCCGTCAGTGGTCCACGTTTTTCGGCGATTTAAATCTCGATTACCGGCAACTTCAATGACGTGAAAAGTAACGATGGCAAAGTGGTGTCAGACCGCTATACCTTTTATTTGTTTTGTTTTGTCTTTTTAAATATACAGTATATATATACATTTATTAAATTCACAAACATTAGAATTTACACATAACAGGAGGCAAATGACACTTGGCGTCATACCGCCATACCCACAGGTGGAGAGCTGCTGACGTCACTTTCCTGCGCCGCGCGCTTACTTTGAGATTGCGATTTCGTTTTCGAGTTGTGGTAACTCTTGTGCAGGGCAGGACCATGAAAATTAAAAAGCAATGCTCTCAGTTTTCTTTTTGATTGTGTCATAAAAGGTGCGACACGAATAAGAAAATGAAAATGCATATAGCAATATTTATTAATGATTTTAATTATGAGTCAAATAATGCAGCTTTGTTCATAAAATGAAAAAGCATTCTGCTATTGCTTTTTCATTTTTGAATTTTACATTTTATATTGAATTTTGGTAACTCTTTGCTGGTGCATGTTTTGAAAATTAAATCTCAAATGTGTTTTCCTTCATTTGAATTAAGTACAAGAATGAGCAGTCTTGAAGAAGAAAATGAAAATGCAGATTGAATGACTTATTAACCATTTTAATTATGAGTCAAATAATGCAGCTTCGTTCTTAAAATGAAAAAGCATTTCTGTTATTATATTCTTATTTTAATTTGGATTATGGTAACTGCTTCCATATAAAACAAATACATCCATAAATATATACAATGTGAGAATTGTTTCTTGCAAGAGCTGTACTTCAACCCATGACCATCGATAAAAGTGTACACATCTAATCGTAAACAATCTGCTGCAACCTGAATTTCCACTTCTGTGTCTATAAACCAGTCACAGCTTGACTGATGGCTCTGAAGAAGCAGTTTCCATCAGCCTCTACATTCTCATTTGTACACGGCGAACCTAATGGGCCATTGCAATCAGAAATTGGAAAACTCGCACGGTCCAAATGAATCTTCAAGTTTTTGCAAAGGTCTAAACAAACATCAACATCAAGGGGAGAGAAGTTACACTCTTCATTGGTCACAGCACTGACAAACTCTACGTCAGAATTATCCATGTCAAAGTGAGGAGTTTTGCTCTTCTGAAGTGACTCACTGTTGCCAGCTGGTGCTGGAATTTTAAACCGTGACCGGTTTCGCCTTGATGAAAAGAACCATGCAGAACCTTGGCTAATCTAATACCAGTGCCATGATCTGCCACTGCATCTTCACTAGTACTAACTGATGATGGATCACAAATCACATGTGCGAGGCGTAGAACGAGCGGAGCAGTCAGAGGCAACAGAAGAAGAAAGAAAAGCCTCCTTAGCTTAGTTGATCTTCTGTGTTGCCTCCTGGACGGTGCTGGCCTCCTCTGGCTTGGTGCTGGCAACCACGGGAGCCACAGGAACCACGGGCACAGCTCTGGTCATCTGTGGCGTCGCCTCCACCTGATTAAAATAAGAAAGATGTGATTTTATGCCAATAAACATAGAAAGGAAAACACTAGGCTTTACACGATCACGATTTTTGTGCCGATCACCAATCAGTGAGTTTAAATAAACCGATCACCGATCCGATCACGTTAGGGGCAATAAATACTTGTTTCTGTACACCCCTTGCCTTCTCACGAGCACCGTCTAAAGTTGTTTGCTTTAGCATCCGTTTCAGAGTTTGCTTTTCTTTTTCTTTCTCCGCGCTGCGTTTCTTAAACTCGACATGCTCCTCCGTGTGTATCTTTTCCAAGTGCCTGATTAAATTTGTGGTGTTGAAATTTTTTTACCAAAGTTCCCCCGCGAAGTACTGTAGCGTTGCATATATTGCAGATAGCTTGTGCTATGTCTGTTTCTCTCACTTTGAAAAACTTCCACACTCCCGACACGTTTGTTTGTGTCGCCCATGGATGTTGCTGTCGTGAAGATTCAAAGAAACTTTATTGTCCGTCACATAGCGACAGTACTCAAAACAGGAAGAGGCACGAAGACGAAAATGAAGGCCTTTGAATCATGAATCATTAGCTCTCGGATACAAACAAATAAACATGTCGATGCTGTGAAACTACTTTGGAGGAAATGAGACAGATTAAAAAAGTTTCAACACGACCATGACGTCATTGATCGGTGATTCATGACATGACGCCCGATCATGAACGTTTCTAAAAATGCCAAATATCGGCCGATCCGATACAGCCGATAGGATCGGTGTAAAGCCTAGAAAACACACACAGGTGATGAAGTGGAAATGAATAAGTACAAACCTGCTGCACTGCTGTGACATTGCTGGAGGCAGACTCAGTCATGTGGACAGTTGAACGTGTTGCCCACACCTGCAAATACAAGGACACAAAGTAACGTTTAAAGAACTGCATTTATTGTCCTATCACAAAGATGCACACAATGAAATACACATATCCCAAATACCAACATGTCACTTGTTTGTTTTGGTTTTTGAGGCAACGCGTGCTGATCAACGTCTCAGGCTGGACATCTGGAAGAACATAAAGAAATGAATTCATAAACAAAGTAACACACTAATTAAACTGTACATGTACTGTACATATGTGATCTTGTGTTGATAATAGGGGTGGGGCGATACGGCTAACCCACGATTCGATACTGTGACGATATTTGGCCCACGATAATGACAACATCACGACACACGATATCTTCGATATCTTCGAAATTTTGCAGACGATATTGTCATAACCCGGCTCAAGAGTTATGACAATAACGGAAGGGACACTGCGGATTGCAATTAATCAAAAGGTTTATTATAACAAAATAGATAATTGTAAGCAAAATAATGAAATATATGGTGTGTGTTTGTCAGTATTCATCAGTAATGTAAGTGTGGATGAGTGAATAATAGGATGTGGGGTGTTGTCAGGTGCAAAACAGAACAGAAGAAGCTGAGAGTCGGCCAGACGCCCATGGCTGCTGGATGGAGAATGGGGAAGAGACCGAGCAGCACACGCAGTCGGCCTTTTATCCTGCGGGGGGCATCGGCACAGGTGTCCTAATCGGAAGATGCCACTCCCACATCCACCGCTACCTAGAAATGGGAAAACAGCTGGGAGCCACAACAAGTTATATAGAGACAGGGTCGTCACAATATGTGACTGAAAAAGAAAAAAATACCCATAAAAAGGAAAATGCCTGTGATCTTGCATTTATTCCAAAACTTTGTATAATGTACAAACAAACGTGCACTGCACAAGCAAACATATTAAAGTGCATGAACATTAATAACTTTCATGTAAACAAGGACAGTGCTTTCTGGTAATGTAAAGTCAGTAGCAACTTGTCTTATCTCAACTTGGGGACTTGGGATATACAAACCGACGGGAAGATGAAAGAGGGAAAAAAATCCTTTCACTGCCCCGATTCTGAAAATCAATAAAAAATGATGCAGACAAAATAAATAAATAAATAACCGCGTCCCCAAAATATACGGGACAAAGTGAAGTGCGTCCCCCATCAGTTCATTACGGGACAGGCTTTTTAGTTGCCAAATATGGGACAATCGCGTATTTTACGGGAGGGTTGGCAACCCTATCTAGACCACAGACGGAAATTAAATGAGGTTTTGTCATTTTCCCTAAAAAACGGGACAAATTGTGTCCCGGGAGAGATTTTGTCTTTCCCGGGACAGGTGGACAGGTGGTGTTTGGAAAAAAATATTGATATTTGCCGTCAGTGTATCGATTATTTATTGCGACAGAAAGCACAACAATATATTGCAATCTTGATTTTTTTTTTCACCCACCCCTAGTTGATAAGTGTATGAATAAATGTGTGAATGTTATCGTGGCAGCTGGGGAAACCCTGCCAGATGACTCCACGACGGTCTCCATGTGGTCCAACAGCACAGCCTCACTGAACCACACGGGATTGGACGGGATGTCTGTGTGAAATGCAGTCTCAACAGCTGTTGGTACTGTCTATAAAAAAAAGAGGAGAGGAAATCAGAGTCAACTTAGGATAAGTGTTCATTTTTAAAATAAAAAGTTGCACTGTTTGACAAATACACGATGGGGGGAAAAAAATAAAAGAGGGATGAACAGGTTACCTCAACCTCCTGTCCAACAAGAGTCCATTCAGGAGCGGGTCCATACACTGGCATGTAGACAGGACCTGTCACAACCACTCTGGGAGACACCCTGGGCGATGATTGGTTGTGGCACAACACCCCTGGCCTAGGTGAAGGGGGTGCGAGCTGATGGAGCATGCAGCATGCAGAAGCTCCACCAAAATCAGTCCTGAGGTGCACCTAAACAGAAAACAACATGTTAACACATATTTGTCAAATCAAATGAAGAGCAAGTAAGGCTGAAGAAGGCAAAACTTACACCATCATAACACCACCATGTACAGCTGACGAAGGGGGAGGTGATCGGCCATATACACAAATGTTAAACCTGGAAGAAGTGTCACATAATCAATTATGTAATCACACAATTCTAAGAAATATCTGTTAGCACAGTGTCACTGAAGAGAAAAAAATACAACAAAAATATGTATTTTACACACCCGTGCGTGCAAGCAACACGATGATATACTTGACGTAGCGCTGTTTGTTGTTCTGGCTTGACAGTCAGGCGAGGTGGAAAGTCAAGCACAAACACCTACAAAATAGTTGTATCAAAAAAAAACCCAAACAAACATAAAAATGAAACTCCACTAGTCTTTTAGCCATTGCAGTGACTTCATGCTTAGAAGGGTACCGGACTCTACCCCTCTTGCTGACTGGCTCTCAAGATAGAAATCATGCTGGTGACAGTGTTTCTCACCAGCCTGCATCTCAGCTCTTTGAACATGACACATTTCCCCTCACTGGCAGTGCGGGCCATCTGGAAGTAGTGCTTACGAGCTTGCTCCAACTCACTGTCTGTATAGAGGGTGGGCAAACTTTTTTAGCAACGGGCCACATGACAGACCTGCATCGAGTCGGCGGGCCACGGAAGGGGGGGTTGTAGGTAGGTACAGAATTAGTCCGGGTGCAGAATCGTTCAGGGTGTAGTGACTGCCCGATACAGCAACTCCATTGGGACATACCTCTACATCGCGGTCAAACGTGATATATGGATAGATCACGGTCAAAACGCTATTTCGCGGGTGATAGATAGATAGATTGTGAGAGAATTTTGTGTATACAATATAATACAAAGTACTGTAAATACGCCAGGGATTGACAGAAAAAAAAGATAACCTTAATCCACCGATGTAGTTTGTCCTAATAGAGTTGCCGTATGTGACGTTGTTGGCATTCGCCCACTGGACAGAGGCGACTGCCAATTACGTCACATACGGCAACTCTATAAACGTACCGCGATCTATCCATATATCACGTTCGAACGCGATGTAGAGGTATGTCCCAATGGAGTTGCCGTATCGGCAGTTACTTCCGCCCAGAACGATTCTGCACCCGGACTAATTCTGTACCTACACCTCGTTGACGGGGGGGAAGCACGCTATTGCTATCGCACTACGCTAACTCGGCAAAGTTACGTGCCGACAAAGTTTCGTTGGGGGGTGCGGTGTTGGGGGGTTATGACTGGCTTCACGCGGGCCGGACAGAGACACGCAGCGGGCCGGATGTGGCCCGCGGGTCGGGGTTTGCCCATGTCTAGTATAGACAACATATTGTGGAGGAGCAGGAAGCTGTAGGGTCCTCTTTGGGCTGCTTTTCACCAAAGGAGTGGATGTCTGAGGACAGATTGGAGATGTTCCTCCTGGTGAAGACACAGTTCCTGGCTTCATTCGGGGCAGCCTTGTCTGGTTCGGTGGAATTCTCAGCCGAGAGGAAACCAGATCCAAAACATTATGAACAAAAGAGAAACAATAGACCCAATTAGGAAAAAAGAAAAAAAAAAGTGTTATGTTCGATGTTTTCAGAGCAAAGTAGGTAACCAATCACATCTACACTACACTAATAAGGGCCCAAATCCTTTTCCTCCTGAGAAAGTGTTCTGGTCCAGGAAAAAGGTCTCTCAAATCTTCACGACGGAGGGTGTGGAGCAAGACTTCATCGATGTTGGCAGCTATAAAGACAGTCCAATCATTAACAAACCTTTTAGACTTAACAACTCATACATTTTTTTGACTAATGAATTTAATTCAACTTGACAAGTCAAACCAAGTTTGTTTTGTGCCAATTTCTGTTATCAGAATTAATTGTAAATGCAAGTCTCAAATTTGTAAAATACTTCTTTTTGAAATCAGTGTCAGCATACAGTTATTTTAATTACTTAGCGGACAAATCACAGTAATGGAAATTTTTTCATACCTACACATGACATACCATTTAAAATTGATACTGTGACATCATCCAGCTCATCCATTATTGGCCCCGGTTTGGATGTCCATTTAATTTCTCCTCAATCTGGCAGGGAAAAAAAATCATCATATTAAGGTCACAATTAGGACAAGCTAGCTTCCGACTTAAGATCCGTTTTTTTTACAATGCCCACCTGCCATGGATCCCAAAGTTCCCATGCAATTAAAAGTTGTGACACCTTATCTGAATGATAACCCTAGACAGCTCAACGGATTGCTAGTCATACAGACAACAATCAAAATTGGAGTGAAACTTGTAACCACAATGCCTGCAACATGGTGGTACTTATGGTAATAATCATCAAATACCAGTGTTCTTCGTGATAAAATAACAACATCTGATAGGATTGTGCCACCTTGAACTGCAATCAACTTAAATTTAGATAAAAAACAAGCAAATTGTACCTAAACTACATCTTCAATCAATCCAATTTGAGCACCCTCTACCCCATAAACTGAAGATACTGCAATACAAACTTGGTAGTACAGTATTTCGTCATGCCACATGTACCAACCATTGCCAGAGCAATTTGATGTTCTTGTACAGTAAAAATGGAATATTGGAGCTTTCGCAAAAAAAAAATTTAAAAAAAAAAATAAAAAAGCCAACTTTAAGGCTTAATATCTCCAAAATGATACTGTACATATGCTTGATAATGACTGAGGATATAGTCAGGGTATTCCTCAGGTCAACTGTACCAACCACTGACAGAAATTATGGAGCAAAGCAATGTTACTGTGCAGTAAAAAATTGAGTACTGGGCCCTTTTTGCCTGTTTGAAAAGCTAAAAAGAAAAAGGAAAACAACAACTTTGAGGCTTAATATCTCCAAAATGGTACATTAGATATGCCTTATAATGATTGAAGATATATTCAAGGTTGTCCTGAGGTCAACTGTACCAACCATTGACAGAGCTTATGGAGCAATTTGATGTTATTGTACAGTAAAAGTGGAATATTGGAGCTGTCGCAAAACAAAACAAAAAGCCAACTTTAAAGCTTATTATCTCCAAAATTATACAGTAATACAATAAAAAAAAAAAAGCATTTAGAAATCAAATGTTTCTAAATGTCAAGTCAGTAATGTCAAGTCAGTGCTTGATGTGTCATCAGCAGGCGTCGGCGTCAGTAATGGGGCATCGGCGGGTTTCGGGCGGAATCGCCAGGCGTTGGGAAGCGTTGGCGGGTGTCAGGGGCTCGTGGCCAGGTGGCGGACGTCACGGCAGGCAGTGGCCAGGTGGGCTCAGTCCCGCAAACGCTGCTTACAGCTTTAATTTTGTATTGCTTTAAAACATTGTTTAAGTTGAGTTTAAATTTACACTATTTTTTTTTTCTTAGCTGCTAATTGTTCAAAAATGCTGATTTTAAAAGTGTGTTTGCACAGTAAATGTTATGGCACTTTAATTCATATGGCAGTACATTTAAAATAACTGGCCGTCAAGTTCCAGGAACTGACAAACTGCACTGAGTTGAGTGAGATTCTCCAAAGGAACTCCAGTATAAATGTGGACTTTACATTCTAGTCCCCTGTGAAGAAAAACCCAAAAGTGAACGTTTTTGTGCCTCACCCTTTCTAACTGGGACATTTGCAAGGGAACGCAGAATGGTTATGCTGCTCCCTGATAAAAGAAAAATGTTTCTGCTGTTACCTCAGAAATTGCCTGTTATTATTGTGGCTCAGGATTTTGTAGGTAGATTTTTTTTATTTTTCATAAGGAACAGGATAACAGTAATGCCCTGGCATTGGCAATAAGCTTTAATTTTGTATTTGCATTTTTTTTTAACTTTAGATTTACATTAAAAATGTTTCTGTGTAAAGTGCTGATGTTAAGTGTTTGCACGATAAATGTTATGGTGCTTTCGTTTATATGGCAGAACATTTAAATTAAAGTGTATGAAAGACTTCTTTTAAATTCATTTTTGGCTTTTGCGTATACATTAATTGATTAATCGTGATTGATCAGGTAAATCATGCGATTAATTGCGATTAAAATTTTTAATCGTTGCCCAGCCCCAGTAAAAACATTTTTCTGGTGCCAGCATTTCGTGAGGCAGAAGTTGATTCATACTTCAGTGCCTTGGAGCGAATAGCTTCGCCACTCAACTGGCCAAGAGACATGTGGCCTGTCCTTCTCCAATGCAAGCGGGTGGGAAAAGCACAGGAGTTGGTGTCTGCTCTTTTCTTAGAAGACAGCCTGCAATATGATGTTGTAAAGGAAGCAATTTTTCCTGCTTATGAGCTTGTTCCTGAGCCCTACTGGCAAAAATTTAGGAACCATAGAAAATCTAGTGGTCAAACCTTTGTCGAGTTTGCATGGGAGAAAAGCAACCTCTTTGATAAATAGTGTGCAGCTAATGATGTCAAAAATGACTTTGAGTCACTCCGTGAGCTCGTTCTTTTAGAAGATTTTAAAGACTCTTTGCCAGAGAAGGTGGTAATGTTCTTGAATGAACAGAAAGTGTCGTCATTGTCCAAGGCTGCTGTCCTCGCAGATGAGTTTGTGTTGACCCACAAAAATGTCATCTCATCTTCCCCCCCGATCGGACAGGCCTTCTGCTTCTCGTCCCACAAGAGCCGAGTCTAGCCACCTCCCCCTTGAAAAGGCTAGAGGGAAGGGACTTCTGGTTTGGCCATAAAGCGGTAGACTGCGCGACACCAGGGCTCTCGACCGTCTAGGGTAAAAAGTCCCCGAAAACTTGAATAACTATTGTCAGATATCATATTAACTACAAAGTGATCAGGGGAACGTTGGAATGGGAAGGAAAACTCCATTCAACCAAAACAGAAACACGGTAACAGACAATATGGCGGAACTACCAGCTTGCTCTGAAACAGAGAGAGATGGCGAAACAAACTCCTCGTGACTAACGACGCGGAAAAGGGCTCGGACATAAAAATTATTAGCAAGGAGATAAGGGATTTAAAAATGGAATCAAAAGAAGTCCTTTGCACGTTTGGAGAAACACTGAGGAACGACGTGGAAAAAGACTTGGACGACTTCAAAGACGAAATAAATCAACAACTTGCGAAAGTCGTCACCGAACAGGAGCTCCAGACCGGCAAGATCAACGAGGCTGAGTCGCGGATTGAAAAGCTAGAACGTTGGGCACAGGAAGCTAATGACGCTCTGGTCATATCATTGAGAGAACAAAAAGCTCTTCAGGACAAGTTAACTGACCTGGAGTCCAGGCCGAGGAGAAACAACCTACGTATCTATGGAGTCACTGAAGGAGAGGAGGGAGAATCTGTGGCCAAGTTTGTGGAAGACCTGCTGAAAAGCAAACTGCACCTGCCAGCAGATTTTAATTTCCAAATTCAGAGAGCAAACCGCTCATTTGCACAGAAGCCAGCGGACGGTGCCCAACCGAGACCCATCATTGTTAACTTTCTGGAATATACTACCAAAGAGAGGGTCCTGAGAGAGCTATGGACAAAGAAAATAGAACTGGGGAAGAAAGTACCATCATTCCATCACGATTACGCGACAGAGATGGTCCAAAAGAGAAAGGAGTACAACACTGCTAAAAGAATCCTGAAGGAGAAGGGCATCCGCTTCCAGACGCCATTCACCAAGATGAGGACCCACTGGGATACGGGAACTCGAACCTACAACAGCGCAGAGGAGGTAAAGGAGGAATTGGCGAGATGCGGCCTGACAATGCCACCTGGGGAGTTGCACCCCAGGAAATAAACTATAATAAAATTCCTCGGGCTACACAGGTTCGTTACGCTTTGAAATTTAAGAGGACGAGACGGACTTCCAATGAAACAGCTTTATTTGACAACAATTTAAAATAGACCAGGTTTAGCTGCCTGAGTGTCAAGGAAATAAGTACCATACCAAAAAGACTGTTCAACATAAGAAAATAAGGGGTGTAGTATCTGAATCTATGTATATGACATCATGTGATCTTATGTATATGGCCTGATGTGACCTCAGCAGTGAACCTGCTGCACTTCTTCCCTAAGGGCGTCTCAGGGTCCATATATGGTCTTGTTGTTGCCAACGGCCACCAAATTGAAAACAGATGGTCATTGGGGGTGCAACTATGGAATGTATACATTCTCCCCCACTTCTAGCATCTTCCTCCCTGGTTGCCGGGAGGTATAAAAGGTGATGGGAACAAAGCATCATCGGAGTTGCTCACATCTGGCCCAGAGACATCCCCAGGCTTTCCATATGGTGCCTGTCTGACTTTTGACTTCTTTGAAATAAACCAGTTTTTATACAACTAAGTCTGTGTCAATGAAGACTCCTTCAACATCT
Organism: Nelusetta ayraudi; assembly: GCF_046127955.1. NCBI lineage: Eukaryota > Metazoa > Chordata > Actinopteri > Tetraodontiformes > Monacanthidae > Nelusetta > Nelusetta ayraudi. The sequence continues at coordinate 3,809,943 of NW_027466053.1, read as the reverse complement.
ACATCACTTGAATCCACCAGAAGAATTCACCACAGGGGAACAGGGCCAAAGAAACCAAAGAAAACTCAAAAAAGGGAATAAACAAAACTAAGGGAATCACTACAAACCAAAATTCACGCTACGCCAACTCCTGTCCTAAAGAAAAGAGAACAAAATTAACATACTAATACCTTGAGACACCCAGGCAAGCGTTAAACAGTTAGAACGAAAGGAAAACTTTTATTTATTCTTCGCACACAGACACACACACAAAACAAAACTGTCTGGGTGCAGTCGCTCCGAGTCGCTGCCTCCCCGCCGAGCGCCAGAGGAGGAGAGGGGGAGGGGGGCTTCAGCTTTAACAGCCAAGCGGTGAATGCACAACGATCACGCACACACAGCACCACCTCCCGATGAACGGGCACCCGCCAGGGTTCCTCCTCCAGCTGCGCTTATGGCCCAGCCCGCTCTGGGATTGCTAGCCGAAATGCTAAGAACTGCGAAGGACAGAGTTCTCAGCGTGGACACGCCAGAGGACAGAGTGCTGACTCCAGCCTGCGCTTGTCTTTAAAAGAGCTGCTTTCACTCTGCACTCTGGCGCAGGTGTAATCAGTGCGTTTACATGCAGAGCTTAATCGGACTAAGCAATAATTTGGTTTTCTCGTCCAATCGGAGTTCTCACCTTGTCCCCCTATACATGCAGCTGAGAAATTTGAATTACTGACGGGAACGTGTCCTCCTCCCAACAGTAGGGGGTGGAGTGAGCCTTTTCAGCTGGTCAGCTGCTTTCGGTTGACATATTACATCATTATGATATAGAATGATAGTTCATAATGTACGTGTTACTTACGTTGCAGATAAGCTGTACCCTATTTCTTGTGCTCATGGTTATCTTAAAAGATAACCATGAGACAAGAACGTTGTTTGCTGTTGGAGGGCTACAACAACACAATGTCTTCGATGCTACGCTTTGTGCCGTCGCCACGGACCCGAAACTCTCGTTCTTGTTGGATGCGGGTTCTGCGCAGACTGGTGGGAGAGTTTGTGTACAGGTTTTGCAAAGGAACGGTGTCTTCAGTTATACACACGCTCATTAAAGTGCCGACCGTGGAGGAAGCTTGTGCCGCTGCACGCCGTTTCCAGCAGAATAACAGCGAAATTATCGAAATAAAAACAAATCAGAAAAACATGTCTTTGCTGTGCTTTTATTTACAAAGTTGAAATTCTTCTAACTTACAAAAAATGTGAGCGAAAAGGTAGAAATATAAATACGAAGGAATACGTATTTGTTCAGGGGTGCGCAAAGCCGGAGCCCTGCATTTGCTGCGCTACCCTTTTTAAAAAGGTCTCCGTTGCGTGTTATTTTAATATGTCCATCTCTTTTAGAAGAGAAAGCATCGCCCCGGTCTCATCCTCTCTCCAAATGTCAACATTCTTATTCGCGTTTGCCAGGTTGTTTCGCGCCGAAGGCAATAATTCAAATTTCTCTAGTACCATGTAAACGCACTGAGGGACGCAAAGATTGCACTCCGGCGCAGGTGTGATTGATGACGCGAAGGTGGGGGCAAACCCACCTGCCACATAGTTAATTAATTAATTAATTAATTAAAGTGCTTTTTGAACCTTTGGCCGCTCCATAGATTGTGGAAACGGGAAATGAATTGACTCACAGCACACAGTCACACGCTTGCAGCCGGCTTGTAAGCACAACAAAAAAAAAGAAAAAGACACTGAGCGTAGATGAGCACTAGGAAGGACTAACATGGATAAGGCGTCAATTGTAAATGGAAAGTTCCACTTCAAAACCCTGCCAGATGGCAGTCTTGACAGGACAAAAGTGATATGCATTTACTGTAAAGCTGTATTTAGTTTCCACCGGAGTACGAGCAGTCTTACGTTTCACTTGTCTGCGAAGCATACAGCTGACGCGGAGAGCCCTCCGCCCCCTTCTGAGGTAAAGCAAACCACGTTGGATGGTGTGGCACGGAGACCGCTGGCCGCGTCCACCACACGCCAACTTTCAACAGCGGGGGCTAAATGGGTGTGGCTACGGCTTGCAGGCCAATTAATGTGGTGGAGGACGAGGGTCTGCGCGATATCATATATATTATACTGACTATGGATGAATATGACACTGACTGGATGATTATGGCACTGACTGTGGATTACTATGGATGCTGAACAGCTGTTATAGGCTATACTGCCTAACTGCACTATATCAGTTGAGTCCTGTACTGTATTGCACTGCCCCCTGGTTAATGCACACTTTATTTATTGTTTTGATTTAATTTAATTGATTTTGTGCATCACAGTTTGATGCAATGCATAAGTGTCATCCTTTTGTCTTAATGGCTGCTGAAAAAAGGGGATGAATAGTTCAAGTTGGAGTTGAAAAGTAAAATAGAGAAATTTTGGTAGTACTAGTAATCATTACTATGTAATGTTACAGTTATGCCCATCTGTTATCTTTGTTGGGCTTGACTTTATGATTATTTTTCTTACCCTGTGCATCTTTTGTTTTGTTAGTAGTACTTGCCATTGCTCCAACACGAATAAACATGCTGCATCCCACTAGATGGCGCATTTGCCTTATTTACAAGCACCACGGTCATCAGAGCTGATCTCTGCCACTCTCAGCAGCGAGCATCTACTAAGATCTACGAAGATTCCACAATCTATTACACCTCGTGAGCAAAACAGGCTACAGGTAAAATTAAACATCTTCAGTTGAGCAACTCAGGCAAGTTAAACTGATTTAAAAACAAACAAACACTACAATACTAGGAAAAGAATCCTCTATATGTCAATAAATACAACAGATTGAGTATTCATCAAAAAAAATGCTTACTTTAAATAAGAAAATCCAACAAACCAACAAGTGCAATACTAAAAAGCAAACCAACAATTAAAATAATGCTTAATTGCCTTAGCTTCGTCCCACACTTATCAGCTTAGCTACTAAGAATAACACACATTATTCACCTGGACAGAAGGAGGTTCTGAGGAACGTGTTGGTCCTGGAGCTTCCTGGTCAGGATGTTCGGGAGATCCCTCTGGCTCAATGTCTGGAGCGCCAACATATTTTAGAATTGCTCCTGCAGAGACAAAGCTCATTAGATCATCAAGCAAAATAGATCAGAAGTGCATTTTCCTATTTTATTATTACAGTGATGTTGCAGTAATATAGGAAAATTAAAAATTCATTTGTTTTTAAATTAAACATTATGGTTGCAGTGTCCCTTTAAAGCTTTTACCCAATTACAAAACTGTCATTTTTAAGAGTTTTTGACATTACTTTACACACTGTACTAGTTAAAGTAATAAAACTAAGATAAATGACCCACTGCCACAACAGTCTAAAATAGTCAACACCATGCCAAATAAAGTATTTCCATAAAATATTTCTTTGAATTATAAAACAGTAGCACATCTCTAATTAAGGGCCTACAAAATACAAACTAAGCTTAGTAAATTCATCCTAAGTTAAGGCTAAAATAACATTAAGAGTCAAATATGTGAGAGACAACTTCCACTGAACAATAACAGGGGACTGACTACAACAACAACGACAACATGCCCTCCCTCCCGCCCTCCCTGTTAGAATGTGAATAAACGGGTGTGGAGTCAATCACTCATTCCCATGGCAGGATAGGCCAACATGGCAGGATATGGTCAACTTTCATAAAACAAACAAAAACGCTGATTCATGACGAACAAATATTAGCCAGCCAGCTAACATTTATCCGACGCTAGCTAGCTAGCTGGCTAGCAGGACAAATAAACAAACTTGGGGGGGGGGGGGGACAACAGCGTTTCCCCTCCACCTCTCCAGCCCACATCACAAACAAATAACTTACCTTTCCCTTTTGCAAGTTTTTCTTGATCGGTTTTCTTTCTTTCTTTCCGTTTTCCCGCACCGCTGGGATAACTCCTTTTTGATGCCATTACGGTTTTTGTTTTTAATCCTCTTGCTAACGGGAACGAATGGTAGCTGTCAATCATACCTGTTGGCGTCGCCTGCCCTTCACGTCACTAACTGCGTGACAGTGCGGCAAGCCCCCAGAGTCCAAGATGGCGTCCCATTCCTTTCAATGAAGTTGCTCACCCAGCGCATGGCTCCCAAAAACTTTTTGACTTCCGCATTGATGGGATAATAGAGCATGCGCAGTTGTGTCAGTGTGGAGACCGTCACTGACAGACGTGCGCGCTCACGAACCGTACAAAATTCAACATGGAAATCAATGTATTTTTTACTGAACAACTGACGATGTTTCGAAATTTTATAAATAATAACAACAACAACAACAACAACAACAACAACAATAATAATAATAATAATAATAATAATAATAATAATAATAATAATAATATAAAATAGTATTATTATATTAATATACTATTATTTGTGTATTAAACAGGTGAGCAATGTGCCACTGAATAATAAATAATAATTCTTTGAAGCAACTCTCTATGGACCATAACAGCACTGCCACATATATTTTTTTAATTAATAACCTCTTTGGAAAGCAGCCAAAGTAATGAAATGATTGGTCTATTTATTTCATCAGAACTAAAAAATAAAAAATTAAAACTGAACGATCTTGAAAGTTCCTCCCTTTCTCTTGCACCTGTCGACCGGTCAACTTTTGGCTTCTCTACAGTGGTCGAGAAAATGCCGACCTGTGCTGCAATTAACTGTGTCACCCAATCAACAGGCAAAGGGTGCAAAGGACCCACGTTACTTCGGTTAGAATGATTAATGAAATGACTGTAAGGCACTTTTATGCCGCTGACGTTTTTACGTACGTACGTCCGTGTGTGTGTAGCTAACACAAATTTGCAAATATTTTGTCGTCCTCATGGAATTAAACAGCACACCATGTTAATTTATCAGCGAGTGCTCTCTCTGTTCATGCAATTCATCACACTTAACATGTAATGCTGAATCATGAAAGCTATGGAGCAAAAAATAATAATTACATAAACCACGAGTGAAATAAAATGTGTCATTCATTCAATAAAGATTTCATTCATTCATCTTCTATACCCGCTTATTCCTATTCAGGGTCACGGGGGTCTGCTGGAGCCTATCCCAGCTGTCTTAGGGCGAAGGCAGGGTGACACCCTGGACAAGTCGCTAGTTCATCGCAGGGCCACATAGAGACAAACAACCATTCACACTCACATGCACACCTACGGACAATTTAAAATGTTCAATTGACCTCACGTGCATGTTTTTGGAGTGTGGGAGGAAGCCGGAGAACCCGGACAGAACCCACGCAGACATAGGGAGAACATGCAAACTCCACACAGAAAGGTCCCAGGTCCGGGCAGTTGAAAATGCCATTTTATTTCATTTAACAAAGCATATCATTATTTCATCATGCCTTTAATTGTTTTGTGGTCCTGTGTTTTAGTGCTTCATAATTGTATTCTGTTGTCAAATTTGCCCATCAAAGTCAGATTAGTAATCCTGTACATCAGTTTAAGGAAAACCAATTCTAGGTAATGGATTGCAGATCTTGTAGTGACCTGTTACAATGGAAAGAAATGTATACATAATAAGTACGTCTGTGTGCCCGATATTTTAGCTAACACTAAACTTTCTGCACAACTGTCTGCATTGTGTTCAAGCTTAAATGAGTTAAATATGTTTGCATACCCAATTTTAAGTAAAATTACACAAAAAAAATTTTGGGAATGTTTTGCTTTTTACAGCTTTCCTTTTGGGGACAGAAAAAGGTTGCACAAATGGGTGGAAAATGTGAGAAGAAAAAACTGGACACCCAATGACAACTCCAGGCTGTGTGCTCTTCACTTTGAGGAGAAATCTTTCATTTTGCGTGGTGAGAGAAAGTGCCTAACTTCAACAGCTGTCCCAACCATTTTTAGTTTCTTCAAATCAGGTAAGAGCATGGCTACCAAACAAAAGGTAAGTGAGTCACACACACACCCACACACACACACGTGATTTTGGTGTCAGAGATCTTGGAAGAAGACAGTTTTCTAGTGATTCAGGAACCATGTGACAGCCATATTGTGTCTGATGTACATGTAGAGATCACCAATGATGAAGAGGTCACAAATGATGAAGAGGTCAGAGCAACAATGAAGGGATTTTACATTGACTGCTCAGTTAACATGTTCAATGTTAAAATATTCACATGAAAAAAACTTGAAAATCGTTATGGCAGACGTAAAAAAAATTTGTAAGAAAGTGTTGAAAGTTATCTTGAAATCATTTATGAGGATACTCATTATAATATTGATGAAGTGTTGTTGTTTCATGTTTTGTTGGCTGTTTCAAGGGTTTATTTAGTTTGTTGTGACACAATCTAAGGTTCAATTTGTAAAGAAATAAAAGTTCTTGTGAAAAAAGATAGTGGTCAAAGTGATTGATATTTGTGTTTGTGTTTTTTGCAGTCTTGTCTGGATTTGTCCTGTTCGTTTCTGGTCTGTGTTTGTGTTCCCACTCTTGGCCTTCACCTTGTCGTGGTGAGTGGGCTTTTGACTAAGACAGGCCAATTATATATACTGTGTGAAGCCAGCAAAACAGTCATTATTATGAGAATTACAACTGAAGCACACTAAATAATACACCATAAATCACATTTTGCTTTTCTGTTATTAATCTAATGTGTGTTATGTCAAGCCTCCACAGTGGCGTGCTGCAGTCAAGATGAGACGAACAAGGTGAATGGATGGACGGATTGATGAGCCCAGCGAGCCTCCACCATCCACAGACAAGCCAGTCCCATTTTCCACCCAGATGGATGCCTCTTCCATCTATCTTTGCCTGCCAGGGAAATGCAACCAAACATAGTAATTACAGATGGTGTTGTCTCTGTTAAAGTGACACATGAAAAAAAAAAATAATAATATATATATATATATATGTTTTGTGATTCATGTTCATGACAATAACAATCGAACAGATTTTCTTCATTCTTCCAATGAGTTTCGCAAACAAACATGGAATTCTCTTATCTAGCAATATAGTTAAAATTTTAGCTTCCACTCACTGACGCTCCAGGGTGGAGACCAGGCAACAGAGTTGTAGTCCTATACACTACTCTGGGCTTCTCTCACTGCCGTCCCCAGCCGTTAGTAAGTCCCCGAAGCCCTGCCAGTCTTTTCCAATAGAAGTTGTGTCGGTCCCTCGCACCTCCAAACCTCTTATACTGTGCAAATCTCCAATAGATCATAGTAACCTAGTTCAAATAGAGTGTAGAAATAAGGGGGCTCCAGGGGCTCCCACAAACAAAATGGTGAAATGTGGCCTTCTTAACATTAGGTCTCTACATTCCAAGGCAGTTTTAGTTAATGATTTGATTAGTGAACATAGTGTTGATATTTTCGGCCTCACAGAGACATGGCTACGTCAAGATGAATATTTTAGTCTTAATGAAGCCACTCCTCCTAGTCATATTAATACTCATAAGGCTCGTGATAGTGGTCGAGGAGGTGGCGTTGCAGCTATTTATAATTCCAATTTGTTAGTCAATCTCAAGGCTCATTCTATTTATAGTTCATTTGAGAGTTTAGCGATGTCTATTTCGTTGTCACCTGATAGGCAGGCAGATTCCGTTGAATTCATTGTTGTCTACCGTCCCCCCGGTCCATATTCTTCTTTCTTAGATGAATTTTCAGAGTTTTTGTCTACTTTAGCGTTGACTAAAGACAAGATCATAGTGATTGGAGATTTTAATATTCATGTCGACATTGAGAGTGACAGTCTGAGTTCTCATTTCAAATCTATCCTCGACTCCTTAGGCTTCCTTCAAGTTGTGAATGTACCCACTCATAAGCATAGTCATACTTTGGATCTTGTGCTCACTTTTGGACTTGGTGTAGAGCAGCTGACAATCTTTCCCCGAAACGACGTTTTGTCTGACCACTTTCTGATCACTTTCGGCTTTATTGTAGCGGATCACATTCCCCAAGCAAGGTCTATAATGAGTAGAAACATTTCGGACTCTGTAGTTGCTGAATTTAAAGAGAGGCTTCCTGATCTGCTTGATGCCCTTGTACCTCTTGACATGCTTCCGGCCTCTCCCCCCACCCACTTGACTGATCTTGATCTGGACTCCTTGACAGATCGCTTTTCTTGTATTCTGAAATCAACATTGGATGATCTTGCCCCTTATAAGGTAAGTATGAAAAGGCAGGATCGATCAGCCCCTTGGTTTACTTCCTCTACTCGCAAATTAAAACAAAATTTGCGAAGGCTTGAGAGAACTTGGCGTTTGTCAAAAACAGCTTCATCCTTCAAGACTTGGCAGGATTGCTTTAGGTCCTATAAAAAGGCCCTGCGTATCAGTAGAACTTCCTACTTTTCTGCTCTTATTGACTCTAACAAGAACAACCCAAAGTTTTTATTTAGTACAGTTGCTAAGCTGACGAGGAGCCATCAGTGTGTTGAGCCATGCGTCCTTACTGGCCTGTCAAGCAACGATTTCCTGAACTTCTTCCAGCAAAAAGTAGAAGGTATCAGAACTGAGATTGGGAATTCCTCGTCTTCTTTGTCTTCTTTGTCTTCCACAGGTCACATGGCAGATCTTTCTCAACGTGGCAACCCCAGTGTGTATTTCGGGAGTTTTCAGCAAGTTGGACTCTCGGAACTTGATTCTCTTGTCTCCTCTGCTAAGTCGACCACCAGTCTTCTGGACCCAATTCCAACCAGGCTTCTCAAGGAGGTTTCCCCATTGCTTCATTGTGTCATTCTTAGAATTATTAATCACTCTCTATCAACAGGTTTTGTCCCTCATGCTTTCAAGGTGGCTGTAATCAAGCCTCTGATCAAAAAACCCAATTTGGACTCGAGTGTGCTTTCAAATTATAGGCCAATCTCGAACCTTCCGTTTCTCTCCAAGATCTTAGAAAAAGTTGTTGCTAGGCAGCTTGTGGACTTCTTGAACGACAACAATCTACTTGAGGCTTTTCAGTCTGGCTTCAGAGTTGGTCACAGCACTGAAACTGCATTGCTTAAGGTAAGTAATGACCTCTTGTGTGCATCTGACAAAGGTCTTCTCTCTGTTCTGGTCCTCCTAGATCTCAGTGCAGCATTTGATACAGTTGACCACAGCATTCTTCTTAGGAGATTAGAAGATACTATCGGCATCAAGGATCGCGCCTTGGACTGGTTTGGATCTTACTTGTCTGACCGTTTTCAGTTTGTTCATGTTCATAATCATTCGTCAGAACGTAGGAGGGTTAGTCATGGTGTCCCGCAAGGATCTGTACTTGGGCCACTCCTCTTCAACATCTACATGTCACCTCTTGGTGACATCATCAGAAAGCATAGCATCAGTTTCCATTCTTACGCAGATGACACACAGTTGTACTTTTCTTTTAAGGCAAACGAGGCTCATCAGTTGGCCAAATTGGAATCTTGTCTTCGTGATGTCAGAACTTGGATGACACAGAATTTCCTGTTGCTTAATTCCGACAAAACTGAGGTCATTATATTTGGATCGCGAGAGAGTAGGGACAGAGTTTTTGATGGACAAAGTGGTCTATTTGGTACTACACCCAGTTCTACCGTGCGGAACCTAGGAGTCACTTTTGATCAGGACCTGACCTTTAATTCTCATATACAGAATGTAGGGAGGTCAGCTTTCTTCCACTTAAGAAACATTGCCAAAATTCGAAGTTTTTTGTCCTTCAAAGATGCGGAAAAAATAATCCATGCTTTTGTTACGTCTAGGCTAGATTACTGTAACTCGGTACTAGCAGGATGCCCAAATTCATCCCTTAGGACATTACAGTTAATCCAAAACTCCGCGGCACGATTGTTAACTGGAACTAGAAGGAGGCAGCATATTACTCCAATTTTAGCTTCCTTGCATTGGCTGCCTGTCAAATTTAGAATTGAATTTAAGATTCTAGTTTTAACTTACAAAGCTCTTCATTCTCAGGCTCCTTCTTATATTAGGGAACTCATTGAACTTTATCATCCTCCAAGAGCCCTTCGCTCTGAGGATTCAGGTCTTTTAGTTATCCCAAAAATTTCTAGAGTTAGATCAGGAGGTAGGTGTTTCAGTTTCCTGGCACCTCTACTTTGGAACCATCTTCCAGCCTCGGTGAGGGGGGCAGACACAGTTAGTTTATTTAGGAGTAGACTTAAGACTTTCCTTTTTCTTAAAGCTTATAGTTAGACTCCATCCACTGTCAGTTAAGCTGCTGTAGGCTTACGCCGTGGAGGGAGATCTTTCGCTCCCGTTACAGGGATCGTTGCTCTGTGCAGGCGGAACCTTTATCACTCTCCTCACCCAATCAATCTTTTACTCTATCCAATCTTTTACTCTATCCACTCTGTCCAAGCTCTCATTATGCTTTGTACAGTATGCTCGATATGCATGATACTGCCGCAGTCTCTGTGTCCCCGGCAGGTGATGACCACTGCGCCAGGAGCTGGATTGTGCTGTCCTGGGGGTCTTGCTGTCATCGCTTCATCCCACCACCACACTTAAGACCTGGACTAGTCCTATCGGCAGATTGTCCATCGAGCTAGGCTCTTGCCTTCCAAAGCATGGACACTTACACTCCACATGGACAGCAGCCTTGAATTAGTTCCTATTCTTTGTGTTTATATCCGTTTTGCCTGGTTGGTGTATCTGTTTTTCACTCTGTCCTGTCTGCCACCCTGGCTCACTCTGCTCCTTTCTCTCTTTCTCTGTCTCTCCTCTATCTTTCTACTTCACCCCAACTACTCATAGGCAGATGATCGCCCTCTGGAGTCTGGTTCTGCCCTAGGTTTCTTCCCACTGGGGAGTTTTTCCCAGCCACTGTCGCATCTTGCTTGCTCCGGGGGCCCAGTTGGTTCTCTCTGATTGTATAAAGCGCTTTGAGACGCCTTTGGCTGTGATTTAGCGCTGTACAAATAAAAGTTTATTATAAAAAAAAGTTTATTATAATTTTCCCTGGATCATACAAATACGTTTGTAGATTATATAAAGACAATTATAAAACACATTTGTTGTGGTTTTATATTAAAGCAGATAGTCAAACGTAAATGTAGCGTGGTAATGTTGCGAAGACACATTTATTTTTGTTTTTCTTTGTTTCTTTAGAAGCTTTTATTTTGGTTTTCTGTGGAAGCACAACAGACAACACACATGTTAACGTCCGCTACTACGGTTCGCTCCGCATAGGTCTCACGAGCCACTTGAGAGACTTCCTCTCGAGCGTTATCTACTTTTTACATTTCAAAACACAGATCCATACCCGCTTTATCTTCTTGTCCTCTGCATCGCTGGCCTCCTGCAGAAGCCTCTCAGCATGCACTGCATGACGTCGGACCTCTGTCAGCCGGGCATCTTCAATCCCCACGCAGCAGCTTCTGTTAACTGCTTTGGCGATCTGGGGGAGCAGCCCTTGTCTGAAAGCAGTGATGAGGCTGGCCGTTTGGTTGACGGCAGTCCTGATGAACGTGGCGACGCTGCGGCGTCGGTGCTGGAGTGCGCAGGGTTGTACGGTGGTAGCGTTGGATGAGGGCAGGCGGGAGGAGGGAAGACAGGCATGTCCAGGAGAGGGTCCCTCGGGCCTGTAAGAGAAGGATACAGACGATTTGGTGCATTTGAATGCTCGTGTGTGAGCGGCTCCTTTTCTCCCTCCTCTGGGGAGTGTGTGTGAGTGTGTGCACCCTCTGCCGTTATCTCTGTCACCCCTGTGCTCCAGCGCCCAGCGCTGTTCACACGTTTGTTTACTTGTTTCCTGTCCCTGACCTCTGCTTCAGGTTTCCAGAATGAAAAACACCTTTCATGATCTTTGATGATTTGAATCTCCCACCTGTTTGGGTTTTTCTTTTTTGTAACCTTTCCCTCGGCTATATTCAGTTTATCCCGGAGGTTTCTCAATTCCTCCATACTCAGTGATCCATATCAAAACAATCTGGACCATATTTTTTCCGCATGTCGTCCACAATTTGTCCCCCCTGGGGAACTGCAGCAGCCACTTTGCGCTGGTTCTTCCCCAGCACTGTCTAGACTTATTACTTGTAGCTGCACAGGCGTCCCTGTGCCCCCTTTTTTTACTCAGGCGCAAAAAGGTAGAGAAAAAATTCACCCCTTCGGTACTTAGTCACCAAAGGTTTTGCCCGCTCAGCCCTCACCAACCTTCTTGGATATCTGGTGAGCGGGACAGGCCCGGCCAACGCACACTCTGTACTGGGACTGCAGTGATTCACAATCACCGCCTACCCACACAGAAACGACTAACGCATGCGTTCCGTCCTGGACTGGAACCGTTCGTGGACGACAAGAAAAAACACCTTGGTCACTGTTATGTCTGGAAAAAGATCAATTACTTCTCACCCGATCTCCGGATTAGCACTTTCTCTCCAGGTTCGTTGGATAGACGTGAAGCCGATCAGATCCACTCTTGACGCCGATCCTCTTGTCTCTGAATGCTTGGTTCGAGGTAGAGGGGGAACGAGGAGTTTCCTCCGTTCCTGGTCCGCGGCCCTCGACGTCCCAGAGTTTCACTGACGGGTCTCCAGCTATCCTGTTCGTGACGCCAAACTGTTGTGGAAAAGAGCAAAGCTGCCGATGCAGAAATGCTGAGTAAATAAGTAATTTAATGAACATGAAATAAATGATCAGATATCCGAGGCACAAACAAAGTACAACCAACAGAACAGATGCAACAGGTGCAACAGCTCGAATGAATGCCAGTGCGAGTGCAAAGAGAGAAGGAAGAAGAAGGTCTTTTATACAGTGGACCCGCAGGGGACGAGATAAGGAAGAAGGAGGGGAGGATGAGAGGAGACAAAACAACGAATACCTCACCCTGGCGGGCCACGAGGAGAATGTCTCCAATGAATACCTCACCCTGGCGGGCCACGAGGAGAATGTCTCCAGAAGGTTATACAGTGAAACTAACAGATTACACGGGAGGCCAAGAATACTTATTTTCCATTACATGGTTCAAGTGAACCGCTGGATTCGAGGAAAAGGCTTTGTCACCGTCAACCTAGTTAGACATAAGCTTTACTAACTGTGGCAACACAAAGGAGCAGTGTGTGGGGGGGGCTGGGGGGAAGATGATGATGTTGATGAGTTTACAGAATGCAAGGGGGTTATTGTTAAGGGGTAAGGATATGGACGACAACGCCACCTCAAGTTGTTTGTGGAGGAAATAAAATAATGAAAATCACACAGGTTTCGTGTACAAATGAGCTGAGACGTGGTTTGCAAAAAAACAGACAAGGCTTTATTATAATTGAAGGAAATGCATCTAGACAGAAAGGAATCCAGGCAGTTACGAATTTAAATTAACTAAACTCAGAAAAAGGAAAACAAATTTATAAGTAAACTACCAAGACCAAAAAGACACAAGGGGGGGGGAAAGCACCGTTCGACACAAACAACGTACGAACAAGGGGGGGAAACTTAAACCATAAATATCAAAGCAAATGAGCGAATCAACTTCTGAAACTCAAAAAAAAGGGAAAGGATCTTCAAAATAAAGGAGGCCAATGATTCAAATAAGGGGGGAGAGATGGGTCAAACAAAAGCAGGACAGGCTGACACCACACGGGGAGGGGGGGGGGCAACAGAAACAAGACGACTCACGGGATGTGATGATGGTGTTCAGGGCTGAGGCCACCTAGATATAGCGGAGCAGGTTGGATGGGGACGGAAGCCCAAGGGAGTCACCCCAATCACACATGCACATCCCAGTGGGCAGTCAAAATTGGGTGGCGACGACACAGCAAACTAAAACCAAAAAAAAAAAAGAGGGATACCACCACCCGTCCACACCTGTCGACCTCAGCCTCTGAATCACAAAAGAAAAGAAAACAATTAGGAGGGATCACGAGCGCGTATGCGAACTCAATGGTTAGGCTCACACCACCACACACACACACAAATCAGGATTAGATCGACATTTAAATAAACCAAAAATACAATTAAATCAACAATACAACAAACGAAAATTGAACAAACAAACAAAACAATTAGAAGTGGTTAGTGGCCACTACGCGCCGACTGTCACACGTCGAACGGCCGCGTATTTCAGGTCTTAATAGACGACGTGATCGGACACTTTCGGCGTCAGCAAAGCAGGAGTAAGTTGACTGGTTTTTAGAGGCTGTCAGTGCAGCGGCAAAGCCATGTTTCTTGGCGGTATCTACAAAAAAAACAAACGATGCCATTAAGTGGTTTGGTCAGCTGTTAGATGCTAGTGACGAAAACTAAAGAAAGTAAAAGACTCACCGGGAGTTGCAATAGGTGGTACATGCCGAAAGCGCCACGGCGCACTACATGTCAGACCCTAAAAATAAACCACAGTCTAAAACCAGTACTCCAAAACAATGAAAAACAAAGTCGGCAGAGGCAACCATACTTGAGGCAGACGCGGACAGGCGCACGGAAACGTGACGACGGCAACGGAAGTGACGTGACGGGGCATCAAAGTGCAGTAATAGCCAACTGTTTCCACCCCTGTCTTTATAGCACCCCACCCCCTAATCATTGGTTGACGGGCCAGGCAATCAGTGCGTCGGGCGTGACTATGATGCCACATAATGATAGAGAATCACTCTATTTATACTAATGTGCAGAACCACTAGAGTCTCATTTCTTCACTGCTGTCAGCAACAAGCATTTGGTGTCACACTGGTGAACAACACTTATGGGCTAATTAATAAGAAATGACATATTTATGAATCACCCGCAATGCCCAGATTGTTGCTGCTTATCTGCTGATATGAGCCGTCAACTGTTGCAATATAGAACCACGGGCAGGAAATTACAATTAGTGTAGAGCGTATTATAATTTAAAAGTTTACTTACGGTAGTTCTTTAAAGAATTTAGCAGGGATGGAACAGCCTAACGTGACGACGTCACTTGTAAAACGGTAGGAGCTCAACCTGCTGTCACGGTGAAAACTCTGTGTTACGTCCCGTCTAGGGGGACCGAGACGCAACATGTGGGACACCTTCCCCCACTCCCAAGCCTCATTAATTTCTCACGGCAGTTGGCAGTTTCAACAAAAACATTTATTAATCAGTAAATGAAATAAACAAAACAACTTAACCGGTGGGCAGCAAAGGCTTCAGGGTGGGCCCAGGCCAAAATAATAAACCAAACTCCAATTAGCTCGCCTTAAGAACTAACTAAAGAAAGAAAGAGAACCCAAATACAGAAAGGCTAACCTCCCTACATACTTAATAAACAGGAGAAAAGAGGGGACAAAGAAAATGGCAGCCCACCCCTACGGCTGCGTGCTCTAACGCCATTTCAGAAGTGACTAACTGCAGACTTGGGAGCGGAGGAGGGATGACCTTCAGGCTGGCTCAACTGCTCCTCCTTCTCAGCCGTGGCGCGTCCAATCAGCAGCCAACATCCAGGACCGCACCTGCAAGGCGTCATCCACTCTCACACACACACAGACACACACACACAGACACAAAGATAGAGGCACCTAGACCCACGTGTGGGTCATAACATCCCCTCCCTTAAGAACTAAACCCTATTAACATACCTACAAACAAAACTAAACAAGAAAAACCTCAGTTCCCCCGAAATTCTTTCGCAGCTAGTCCACATGTACACGTGATAATGCATCTGCCAACACATTATCAACCCCCCTTCTTGTGGCAAATCTGGAGATTGAAGTCATGCAGGAGCAGAGACCACCGCATCTACGGCTGGTTTGATTGCGCATCCTATCCAGGACCACGAGGGCATTATAGTCTGTAAAAACCTGACCTCAAATAAACATCAAGATGGGCACTGTCAGAAAGAGAGCCAAGGTTGCTTTCTCAACTCCAACATTGGCTCTATGTGCGTACTGCTTAGTTGTGGCATGTCCCTCTACTTCTATGTCATGGTGCAAAACTGACGTACGGCGGGGGTGGTCAGAAAACAATAGTGGGTGGCTCTCAATTAATTTAACAATATCATGACGGGCTGATGCAGGCAAATGGGACAAAAACAAGCTTAAGTTATTCATAATTTCAGAGTTTCCCAGGCGCGCCGAATGAACACCGTTTTTTTTTTTTTTCAATGAGCCCTCCCTCCGCCAATGGGCACGGAGGGGGCGGAGGCTCACCCCTGTTTTACACCAGAAGCGTTTGCAGAGCGTCAGCAGAGCGTCAGCAGAGCGTCCGTGTCGACGCAGTGAAACGCGGCCACTAAAGTCAATGAGCAGGTTTACACCAGGCGCAGAGCGTCCGCGTTTCAGAAGCGTCCCAGAAGCAGTAAAACGCGAGCCGCTGGAAAAGAACGCCATAATTTATTCTTTGACGCTTGCTGCGTCAATCGCAGCAGGTAGGATCGTTCAGACAGGAAGTCAATGGTGTAAAAACACGGTGGATCCGGTTGATTTTCATCATAACACAATGTGCTGGATTTTGTACTTATGTGCTGTACTTTACTGTGAAACATCAACGTGACGCATCGGCTTCAACGCTGTTCAGGTCGGCCGTCAAACAAAAACAGATTTCACTTTGAATCTCAAACTATGATGAACAAAATGCATCTATACTTTAAATACCTGCATTTTGTATGATGCCAGTAGTTTACTTTATTATTATTTTTCTTTTTTACACACATCGATACTTCGAGACACTGTTGGGACAGTGTCTCGAAGTATCGATGTTTTGTTTCATTGTTGTTTTCTTTAAAAACACGCGAAAACTACCTGGGTTGTCGCGCGATCTTGCAATCCTCGCGTGAACTGATCGAGCCGCTGCACGAGACGCTCTGCTCGTAAAACGCGTCCTGTGTGGGAGGGTGCTGGAGCGTGAGCAGAGCGTCAACGCGGTCGCTCTGCAGACGCTCTGCAGACAGATACTTCGAGACACTGTCCCAACAGTGTCTCGAAGTATCGATGTGTGTAAAAAAGAAAAATAATAATAAACCGAACTGCTGGCATCATACAAAATGCAGGTATTTAAAGTATAGATGCATTTTGTTCATCATAGTTTGAGATTCAAAGTGAAATCTGTTTTTGTTTGACGGCCGACCTGAACAGCGATGAAGCCGATGCGTCACGTTGATGTTTCACAGTAAAGTACAGCACATATAAATACAAAATCCAGCACATTGTGTGTTATGATGAAAATCAACCGGATCCACCGTGTTTTTACACCATTGACTTCCTGTCCGAACGATCCCACCTGCTACGATTGACGCAGGCGGGACGCGGCAAGTGTCAAAGAATAAATTCTGGCGTTCTTTTCCAGCGGCTCGCGTTTTACTGCTTCTGGGACGCTTCTGAAACGCGGACGCTCTGCGCCTGGTGTAAACCTGCTCATTGACTTTAGTGGCCGCGTTTCACTGCGTCGACGCAGACGCTCTGCTGACACTCTGCAAACGCTTCTGGTGTAAAACAGGGGTAACTTTTCAACATTTTGACGTGGCAGACTGGCTGCTAATAGGAGTCAATGCGCCAAGAGCCATGGAACCATGGAAGGTAATCAGCAGCCAGGGTAGTGGGCCTGCTGTGAAAACCTTGCTTGGATGGGTCATCAATGGGCCTCTCAGTGATGATGGGAATGATGGATCTCTGCAGTGTAACAGAATATCAATTGAAGAGCTGCTGGTTCAACAATACAACCAAGATTTTATTGAGCAACACTACGAAGAAAAAAAGAAAATGTCTATTGAAGACCTTGAGTTTATGAAAATAGCCTCAAGCTCCGCTGTTTTGAAAAATGGACATTACAGCCTAAGGCTGCCCTTTTGTAAAGCTGATGTGAAGCTTCCGTACAACAAAGCTGTGGCCCAGCAAAGAGCACATCATCTTCTGAAAAGGTTCAAGAGGAAGGACAAGTTCTTCAGTGAGTACAAAGATTGCATGAAAGATGTTTTTGCAAAGAATTATGCAGAAATTGTGCCAATAGATGAATTGGATCATGAAAGTGGAAAGGTGTGGTTTATATCACACCATGGCGTCTATCACCCACGCAAAAAAAAACTTGCGTGTGGTATTTGACTGTACTGCCACCTACTGTGGAACATCATTAAATAAAGAGCTCCTGCAGGGTCCCAATTTGACAAGTACACTGCTAGGTGTGCTGCTTCGTTTTCGCCAAGGCCCTGTAGCATTCATGACTGACATTGAGGGAACGTTTCATCAAGTAAGAGTTTTCAACCAGGATGTAAACTTCTTACGCTTCCTCTGGTGGCCAGATGGGGACATTACAAAGGACCTACAAGAGCACAGGATGCTAGTCCACATCTTTGGGGCAGTGTCATCCCCAAGCTGTGCTTCATTCGACGACAATCAGCATGACTTCCCAGCCGAGGTTATAAACACTGTTCGTCAAAATTTCTACGTGGATGATTGTCTAAAGGCCGTCAGCACGGTGGAACAAGCGATACATCTGTACCAGCAGCTAACAGACCTGTGCGGTAGAGGTGGATTTAAGCTCAATAAGTGGGTGAGCAATCATCGCTCGGTGCTGGCCGCCATTCTTGAAGAGCAGAGAGCTAAAGAGGTAAAAACACTTAACCTTGACAGAGACCAGCTCCCTATGGAGAGGGCCCTTGGAGCTCAGTGGGATGTACAGCAAGATACATTCACATTCAGCATCAGAACCACGCTGGGATGGGATGAGGAAATCCCTCAGGTCATGGTACATCCCATATATAGTTTTTCAAGCGCCAAACTACAACAAAGGAACTCATCTATAACAAATCTACAACCTTGTAAGGGCAAAACCTACTTATTTTAATTCTGATTAATAAACTAAAGCTTATTCGATTTATTTGATTATCATTATGTTGTTGTTTTTTTTAAACGCTCATACAAAACAAAAAAAGTGGAGGGAGAGTAGTCTGAATCATTGCTCCACCTTATCCATCGCACTCATTTGCCAGCCGCAAGCGATTCCAAGTTAGTTAGCGTCACATTCACTTGTAGTGCATCATTTCCGCCAGCAAGTTTCTCCGGTTACGACTGCCCACGCTGACCCATATTTTCCATATACTCACTCACCTGTATCAGATACCCTGCAAGGGCAACGATCTTGTCTCAGACCTTCCCCGAGGTGATTGGTGGAGTGACGCGCAACCAGCACGTGACCTCTACGACGAGGTTCCTCCCACGGAAGTGCCATAGGAGGACACGGATTAAATAGTATGGCTTGTCCACCAGAAGGCTGTGTTGTGGTGTACATAATATAAAACTTCGGCCCAGTTCTGCTTGTATTGCAATGGGTGGTGTTCCTGAAGTTTCATTTTTTGTCCCTTTTTATTTTTTACATCCATGTTTGTGATGAAATAGTATTGTGAATCGCTAGCTCGCATTGCATGTGTAAAGGGTTATAATTGAAGAGTCATGTAATTGATCACAATACTGCGTTCATGTTAAAAAAGATGAAAAGTGTTAAAAAGAAATGTTAGAAATGGTTAAATTGAATAAGATTTAATTCATTCATTTAGTATTTTATATTTTATATTTTTTTGTTGTTGGTGTTAAAAAGTAATGTTAACAGTGATCCGCACGGCGATCTGAATCCAGGAGTCTGTGATCGATTGTGTTTGCCTCCACACCGTACCCCACGGGAGTCGCAGTGTCTTCCTCATTGCAATAAACACTCTGATGAGGAAGCACTGTCATCACCCTGTGTGATAACTTCTCCCTGTTTTCAGGTGTGTCGTGAGCAGGAAAGCAGTAAAGGGGTGTGGGAATATTATAAAAATGTTTTGGACGCTAAGAGCGTGTTATGGAATATTTTCGGTTTGATCGAAAGTAATTTTGCTGCGTGCGCGTGTGCGTGCGTGTGTAAGCGATTAATAATAAATAAATAAATAAATCTCATTGCAATAAACACTCTGATGAGGAAGCACTGTCATCACCCTGTGTGATAACTTCTCCCTGCTTTCAGGGGCGCAACATTTTGGAGGCACCGCTGGGATGAGCGCTACGTGGGCTAACTTTTATTACGAAACACGCCCCGTTGTCGTTCAGCCTACCCAAATCACCCAGTCCAGCGACATCTGGTAGTGAAGTAACTGCAGTGAACTGCGGGATCCCTGATACAGCCTGCTTGCAATCTGAGGTACAATAAAGTTACCAGGAGAGCTGACGCCGCTAACTCGGAGCTAACGCTATCACGGCCTACTTATTACCTCGTCACTACGCGGAATATGGAGTCACCAGAGCTAGAGAAACTACAGCTTGAGGTAATACAAGGATTGTGCACACTGTCAAAGGACCACCTTGTGAACTTGTGTGATTTCTTGACAATCTCCGGTCCAGAATTTGAGCATGTAAGTGGCAAGAACAAAACATCACTGATTTCAATGATAAGCAACCATTTGCAACGAGAGGAGTTAAGAGAATTAGAGGATGATGGTATGGCTGAACTCCTCCCCCTAATGGATAAAATAATTCAGTGCCAGGCTGTTAGTGAGAAAACTCTAACTGGGAATGTATCTCAACCCACTGAACAAGTTAACATGTCTCGGAAACAAGATGAACGCCAGCAAAGTCAAGCAAATGAAAAAAATGAGGAACAGATGCGGTTGTCTAAGGAAATTGAGGCACTGCAACTTCGATCGTCGTTGATGAAGAGACAAAGTGAGTGTGAAAAACCATCAAGGGGAGTCACCACACACAACAGATTGTCAGCCCCCCATACCACCCTCTCTCAAGCTCCACATTCATGGCATAAAGATTTTAAAATATCTGGCCAAATTGGTGAGCCCGGACAGAAAGATCGCCTTACCTTTTCCAGTCTTGCACGCCAAATAGAGCATGGTTTGAGCAAGGGCTTCCCCGAGGTGGAGATATTGGATGCTGTGATAAGGGCTATTGCTCCTGGTATGCAACTCCGCAGTTATCTAGAGGGTAAAACTAATCTGACATTGCCCACACTGAGACGTATCCTCAGGTGCCACTATCAGGAGAAAAGTGCAACAGATCTTTACAAGCAGTTAAGTTCTGAGGTTCAAGGTGCTAAAGAGACCCCTCAAAATGTTGTTATTCGTGCATTGGACCTGAGACAAAAGATTTTATTTGCATCACAAGAATCTGAGTCTGGATTAAAATATGACCCTGGTCTTGTCCAAAACATGTTCCTGCACACAGTATTAACTGGTTTGCAAAGCGACAACATTAAACGTGATCTTCAACCATATCTTAAGCAGCCAAATGTTTCTGATGAGCTGCTATTGGAAAAACTAAACACTTCTTGTGCCTATGAAAATGAGAGACAGGACAAGAGGAGAATGCTAACGCCACACCGTTCTGCAGCCATCCATTCTGCACAGACCTGCGACAGTCCTGGAGAAAAGAAAGAGAAAACAACAGTCCAGCAGACCAGCAGTAAGATGCAACCAGACATCCTGTCTGAGCTCAAGGAAATGCGGTCCAACATGGCTCTTCTGAACGACCTGAAAGCAGAAGTTTCTGAAATCAAAGAGTTCATACAGAAACCTCAGTGCTCACCTTTGCCAAACACCAACCAAGTAGGAGGTCCACAAGATAATGTTATTCAGCAGATGACAGTCTCTTCCCCATCACAGATGCCACCGCCAGGACAATGGTCTCTGCCAGGCTATGGTCAACGAGGCAGTCACAATCGGTATAACCACATGGTCGTCCCCCAGCCCACATTCCCAACGGCAGCCCCTCGACGCCGTAGGAGATGCTTCGCTTGTCAGCAAAACAACACTGAAGACTGTATGCATTGCTATGGCTGTGGCAGCAGCGAGCACTTCCTGGCCGGCTGCAGGATGAGGGAAGCAAGGCAGGTGAGGAGCAATCCTTTAAACGGAGTCGGGTCACTCCAGCGAGACAGGGAGTGACTCATCCAACAACATTGTCCCAGTTCTGTGTACACTGTGGCAGAAAGGGTAATAACATGAAACTCAGACAATGCACGTCATGCAAAAAAGTGCTGTACTGTTCCAAGTTCTGCCAGGCTGAAAACTGGACTGTTCATAAAAACCATTGTGCACAAACATCATGTGAGACGGTCCAAGCAAAGTCATCAAAGCAAAAGACACAAGTAAAAATGGCTCCACTAATTGGAAAAAAGTATCTGATCGACTGTTACATCCAAAACAAAATGACTAGAGCTCTATGGGATTCGGGGTCTCAGGTAACAATAATCGACGAGAAATGGAGGAGGGAAAACTTGCCAAATGTGGTGCCCAGAGACATTAATGAAATACTGGAAGCTGACAACAGCCTAGATATCACTGCAGCTAATGGAGAAAGTATGCCATATGTTGGCTGGGTTGAAATTACATTCAAGTTAGCTACTGATGGAGCTCCAGTGACAGAGGTTATCGTCCCCACACTTGTCATGAAAGGCACCAGTCTGGCCCGGCCCATCATCGGTTCCAATGTAATAGGGCTCATTGTTGACACCGAGTTAAAACAGTCTAACACAGCCAACAAGCATCAGTTGATTCAGTGTGTCGTGGCAGCATTTCCTGGATTTGAAACAAGTGGTGTTCAAACCTGTGTGGAACAAGTGAGCACAGAACAGACATATGAGTACATGGTAAAAACAACAAAAGAGAGACTAAATGTGCCTAAACACACTTCTATTAAGGTAGAATGCCGTGTACAAACATCTCCCTTTCAAGAGGAAATCACCCTCATATTTGAGCCTGATGTAAACCCACAGTGGGCAGAGGGGCTCGAGTTCTGCGACACCCTTGTGAAACTAAAAAAAGGAGTGAAGCCATTCATTATCATTGATGTACAGAACCCCACGGACCATGATATTGTGTTGGCTGGGAGAACAGTTGTAGGAACAGTGCAACCAATTCAAGCTGTTTACCCTGCCTCAGTCTTCGCAAATTTCCACCTGTCTCTACAGCCGTGGTGAGTCAAGTGGATGTGGAAAAGGATGAAGCCTCCAGTGATGCTTGGGACCCCCCAATTGACCTAAATCATCTTACTGAGCCTGAAAAAGCAGTGGTACAAAAAATGTTGAGAGATGAATCAGCTTCCTTCTCCAAATCAGAGAATGATATTGGGTGTATAGACAAGCTACAGCTCTCTATCTCATTAACAGACACTGAGCCTGTTGCAAAAACTTACCTGTCTGTTCCCCAGCCATTGTACAGAGAAATGAAGGACTATCTGCATGACCTGATTGCACAGGGATAGATAAGAAAATCGAACTCACCGTATGCATCTGCAGTCGTCTGTGTCCGCAAGAAGTGTGGTGGCTTGCGGTTGTGCATAGACTACCGTGAGCTTAACAAAAAGACAATCCCTGACCGCCAGCCAATTCCAAGAGTGCAAGACATCATGGATGGCCTGGGAGGCCACTCTTGGTTCTCCTTGTTAGATCAAGGTAAAGCATACCATCAGGGCTTTATGGCTGAAAAGAGTAGACCTCACTGCTTTTGTGACCCCCTGGGGTCTGTATGAGTGGATCAGGATACCATTCGGCCTGATGAATGCACCCGCTGCCTTCCAGCGATGTATGGAGGACTGTCTGGAGGGTCTAAGGGATGAAATTTGTATCCCATATCTCGATGACACAATAGTGTTCAGCAAAGCATTTTTAGCCCACGTGGAGGATGTCAGAACAGTACTAAGGCGGCTCCGACACCATGGCATTAAATTGAAGCCCAGCAAATGTGAGCTCTTCAGGCGGGAAGTGCGCTACCTGGGACGCATAGTATCAGCAGAGGGCAGTAAAATGGATCCGGCTGACACTATTGCAGTGAGAGTCCTGAAAGAGAAAAGACCTCGCACAGTAGGAGAGCTTCGAACCATTATGGGCCTCCTTAGCTACTACAGTATATTAGAGGCTTCTCCTGCATTGCCAGCCCCCTCTACAACCTCCTAAAAGCATCCCCAGATACGCAACAGTCTGAAAACAAACCAAGAGGCACAAAGAGAACACAGATGAAAGTAAAATGCAAAGGGGTTCCCTCAAATCAGCCCATTACATGGACTGACAAACATCAAGAACTACTGGAGAAGTTGATAGACTGTTTAGTAGAGCCACCCATTCTTGCATTTCCCGATTTTAGTAAACCTTTTGTTCTACACACAGATGCCTCCAATCAAGGACTCGGTGCAGTTTTATATCAAGAGCAAGCTGGAAAGATGCGAGTCATTGCATATGCATCACGCACACTTACCGAGTCTGAGAAGAACTATCATCTTCACTCAGGGAAACTGGAGTTCCTGGCTCTAAAGTGGTCTGTCTGTGAAAAATTCAGAGACTATTTGATCAGCTCCTCTTGCACTGTCTATACAGACAATAATCCGCTCACTTATGTGTTGTCAACAGCCAAACTGAATGCGACTGGATGTCGGTGGGTAGCTGAGCTGGCAGATTTTCACATCACTGTCAAGTACCGTCCAGGCAGAGAGAATACAGATGCTGACACTCTTTCCAGGATGCCTGTTGATATTGAGACTCTGATGGAGGAGTGTACAGAGGAACTCTCATCTCGATCAGTACAAGCCACAGTACAGTCTGTTGAGGAGCAGGGCACCATTCTATGGCCTATGACCCTGTCAGCACAGTGTACAGCAATAGGTGACTCAGCGCATCAGCCTATCCCTCCTGAAGAGATCCGTCTGGCCCAAAGAGAGGATCAGCACATTGGCCCTGTGGTTGAGTCTATGATGTCTGGTATCAAGCTCACAATTCAACAGTTGAAGTCATTCAGTATGCAGTCTAAACGGCTGATGCGTGAATGGGAGAGGCTGATGCTGGATGATGATGGCATTCTGCGTCGCAAAACAGCTGTAAGAACACAAATGGTCCTTCCTGAAAAGTACAAAGACACAGTATTAAAAGCACTACATAATGAGATGGGACATCAAGGAGCAGAAAGAACAACCTCGTTGGTAAGAGACAGATTCTTCTGGCCACAGATGCAGAGAGAGATTGAACATTATGTGTCTTCAAGTTGCTCCTGTCTGAAAAGCAAGAAGCCCAGTAGAGAAACGAGAACACCTCTCACCAGCATTATCACTACTCAGCCTTTTGAATTAGTGTCTGTTGACTTCCTGCATCTAGATAGATGTTCGGGGGGATATGAGTATATATTGGTAATAATTGATCATTTTACAAGGTTTGCACAAGCCTACGCGACCACATCAAAGTCTGGCAAAACAGTAGCTGACAAAATATTTAACGACTATGCCCTGAAGTTCGGATTCCCCTTGAGAATACATCACGATCAAGGAGGCGAGTTCGAAAATCAACTGTTTGCTCAGTTGACGAAAAACTGTGGCATTGTAGGCTCAAGAACGACACCATATCATCCAGAAGGCAATGGTCAAGTTGAGCGCTTTAACAGAACGCTCCTACAGATGCTGAAAACGCTCACAGAGAGGGAGAAAGCTAACTGGAAGGAGTCATTAAACAAGCTCATCTACTCATACAACTGTAAGAGGAGTGACGTCACGGGATTCTCCCCCTTCTACTTGTTGTTTGGAAGAGCTCCACGACTTCCTATTGACTTCCTATTTAGACTAACACCAGAGACTGGAACCTCAGACCACCAGCAATATATGAAAAAATGGAAGAGTGGGATGCAAGAAGCATATGAGATTGCCAGAGAAAGGGCACAAAAATCTGCAGATAGAGGAAAAAGGAATTACAACAAAGTCAGGAGCTCTGTGTTGGAAGAGGGTGACCACGTCCTTGTCAGAAACATGACTCCCAGGGGTGGGACAGGCAAACTCCGCAGTCACTGGGAAGACTGTATCTACAAAGTTGTGCGTCAGGTAAACAAAGAGCTTCCAATCTACGAAGTTGTGCCTGAGCAAGGGAGAAAAAGAGACAGCAGGATCCTGCATCGGAACCTTCTTCTTCCCTGTAATTACTTACCATTGGAAATCCCACTTAAAGTTGTTAAACCGCCAAAGAAAAAGAGCATCAGTGATGACAAAGGTGACAACACAGTACAATCTGAAAATAGCAGTGACGATGAGGATGAGGATGATTGGTATTGCTACTTGCCAGTACAACCTCCACCAGCAATGCAGTCTCAGGCTGATGACAACACAGTCCTAACCGAAACCGAATCTGTGAATGATACTATGAACGCTGACTCCAGGGAGGAACCGATGGAACGGATAAATGACAATCAAAGTGAATCACACTTGCTGGATCAAAGCTGTGCACCAAACCAGGTAGAAATTGTCTGTCCAGAGGAGGTTCCTGCAGAGGACAGTACACCAGCACCTGCATCACCTGGTCCAAGTGGAAATCCCAGTGAGGCTCTGCAGCTTTCCAGAAGGCCGATGAGAGAGAGACAGGCACCAAGAGTCTTCACCTACAATGAACTGGGTAAACCAGTTTGTTACAGCGTCGGGCCACAAGCTCATCCTCAATATTTACACCAAGTTCTGCCTCATGAACGAGAAATAGCAGGGATGCAATGGAGGTATGCTGTGCCGGTTCCCCACCATCAACCGGTACTCCTACATGGGTACTGACCACAAAGCACTCGCACTCATACATTTCATAGACTGTTAAGAACACAGAACACACACTCATACATTTCATGGACTGTTGAGAACACAGAACACACACTCATACATTTCATGGACTGTTATACACACACATGCACTCTCATGGACTTTTCCAGAAGCTGAGTGCTACCACATACATTCATGGACTGTGTAAAAGCCGAGTGTGACAAACACACATACACATCCCATACATGCATGGACTTTTGAGAAAGCAGAGTGTTAATACACACAAATACACTCACAATGGACTGTTGAAGCAGCTTGATCTGCGCTACACACATATTGCAAACACTTAAACACTTTTTTTTTTTTTTCTTAAAGCTTATAGTTAGACTCCATCCACTGTCAGTTAAGCTGCTGTAGGCTTACGCCGTGGAGGGAGATCTTTCGCTCCCGTTACAGGGATCGTTGCTCTGTGCAGGCGGAACCTTTATCACTCTCCTCACCCAATCAATCTTTTACTCTATCCAATCTTTTACTCTATCCACTCTGTCCAAGCTCTCATTATGCTTTGTACAGTATGCTCGATATGCATGATACTGCCGCAGTCTCTGTGTCCCCGGCAGGTGATGACCACTGCGCCAGGAGCTGGATTGTGCTGTCCTGGGGGTCTTGCTGTCATCGCTTCATCCCACCACCACGCTTAAGACCTGGACTAGTCCTATCGGCAGATTGTCCATCGAGCTAGGCTCTTGCCTTCCAAAGCATGGACACTTACACTCCACATGGACAGCAGCCTTGAATTATTTCCTATTCTTTGTGTTTATATCCGTTTTGCCTGGTTGGTGTATCTGTTTTTCACTCTGTCCTGTCTGCCACCCTGGCTCACTCTGCTCCTTTCTCTCTTTCTCTGTCTCTCCTCTATCTTTCTACTTCACCCCAACTACTCATAGGCAGATGATGGCCCTCTGGAGTCTGGTTCTGCCCTAGGTTTCTTCCCACAGGGGAGTTTTTCCCAGCCACTGTCGCATCTTGCTTGCTCCGGGGGCCCAGTTGGTTCTCTCTGATTGTATAAAGCGCTTTGAGACGCCTTTGGCTGTGATTTAGCGCTGTACAAATAAAAGTTTATTATTATTATTATTATTAAGGACTTTAAGTAGGCCAAATGTCTGCATACGAACTGTTTGAATATTTTGATTGGATGATATGCATCTGCCCTAATCGTTTCATGTCGAGGACGACATCTTTGTTGAGGGGGAGTGTGTAAAGGGTTATAATTGAAGAGTCATGTAATTGATCACAATACTGCGTTAATGTTAAAAAAGATGAAAAGTGTTAAAAAGAAATGTTAGAAATGGTTAAATTGAATAAGATTTAATTCATTCATTTAGTATTTTATCTTTTATATTTTTTTGTTGGTGGTGTTAAAAAGTAATGTTAACAGTGATCCGCACGGCGATCTGAATCCAGGAGTCTGTGATCGATTGTGTTTGCCTCCACACCGTACCCCACGGGAGTCGCGCAACACATGGTGGGAAACAGCGTCACTCAAGGAAGTTTTGGCTTCGCTGACACGGTCCTGAAGGGAAGTGGGTTTTCGTGCACTGGAACGGGATGAATGTGTTCAATCAAGCAGTACAAACCTGATTAATTGTCTTAATACTTCACTTCGAATGGCCATATTGTTTAGGATTAGAATTAGATGACAACTTCTTCACAATATTTGCAACTATTCAATTTGACCAGCAGGTGTCAGTAGAAGACGAAATTTCATGATGACTATTTCCTAATGGAAGTGCTCTCTTTACGTTGGATTTTTCTCATAATTATTTGAAGTGTAGGCCTGTAGTTGATGAGGAATCACGGTGGGCTAACGCTACTCAAACAGCTTCGATGAAAAAAGGGAGTGTGATTTGGGTTTGTGGTACATTATGACAATCTTGGACTTGCAAGACTGAGGCGACGGTTCAATTCCCATCAATGTGTTATTTAGCTCATCTATTCTACATTTTAAATAGATCACATTTGACATCTGACCCACTGAACACTTACTATTGAACATATTTTTAAACTATGGGCTATTTAGCCTTGTTTTAGGATATAATATAATTCATTGCACAAACTGTCAAGCTAAGTATAAGAGCTATAGTCTACTACAATCAGTCGTGCCAAAAAAGAGACATTGTCTTTATTTTTCATTTTTATTTTATTGTGTCAGCATTGAACCATACAAGCATGTAGTGTTGTCCAACAAGAATGCATGGCGAATCAAATCCCAAACAACCTATGAAACAATGAACACGTTTCTATTGCACTTCATTTTATTGAGCACTAGATGACCTCCTCGAGCACTGTGTCATTGAAGCCTCGAGTAATGAACCATTTTTTGAAACAAGTGTCGAAGCTTCAACAAAGCCTCCATCGGCCATCACTACCTACGGCTGCGTGCTCTAACACCATTTCAGAAGTGACTAACTGCAGAGTTGGGAGCGGAGGAGGGATGACCGTCAGGCTGGCTCGACTGCTCCTCCTTCTCAGCCGTGGCACATCCAATCAGCAGCCAACATCCAGGACCGCACCTGCAAGGCGTCATCCACTCTCTCTCACACACAGACGCAAAGATAGAGGCACCTAGACCCACCCGTGGGTCATAACACTCCGTGTGGATCTTTTCACTCTGGCATTGAAAGGGGGTGCTAGCGCTAGCCGTTTGCTAAGCTATGTACAGACAGCACCATCGCTTGCCGAACCACATAGTCACACCGTTTATATACAACAACTCGTCAAGTCAAGTCAAGAACTTCTTTCAAAAATGATAACTAACTCAAACTTTTTTGTGTGTTTATAAAAACAAACTAAAACAAACTTAAATTGAAGTCATATTTCACTTCGTTTACGTCTGTCAAATGAATATTTGCACAGGAAAATCTTTTAGTTTTACGCAGCAGCACCTAAATGCACCTCGCTTTCTGTGACGTCACCCCTCTTTCACAGCAGTATGTTGACGAGCGACTCGCGGCGGGAAAGTCCGATATGCCACTTTTTCCCAATACGACGAAGAGAGTGACAAAAGCCAATGTCTTGTGGTGGAAAGACACAAAATATGTGGCTTGCTTCTAAAAAGGGAAAAACCCCGACAAACCTCCATTTAAGAAGCTCGCACAAAGCAGTAGTGAACATTTTTATTGAGACTGGGAAGTAGACACGACAGTTTGACTCAGTTGACTCAAATATCCTGTGGCGATGAGAGTGGTTATGGCTATCTGATAAAGCAAGATTTAATATTGGGAATTTAACAAAATGAAAAGGAACCGACAACGCCACCCTGGGAATTTCACCCAGGGAGTTCGACTAAACACAAAAGTAATAATTAGGCACACAGGTAAGTTCTACGAGGAAGGAGTAGGAGACGTGGTTCAGAATGTTTAAAATATCAAACCAACTTTTATTCAACATTTAAAAATAAAAGGAACAAACAGCCCAACACTTAAAACGGAGCTACTGAGCTCCTTATTCTTGGTGTAGAAACTGAGGCTTACCGATGAGGGGGCCAAACGGGGGAGGAACCAAAGAAAACAAGGAACACCCCACTCACACGTGACACACCTGCAAAGAAAGTGAAGTGCAAAAAAAAGAAGAAAACAACCACAATCCCAGGTCACAGCACTCAAAGGGGCCCACCACCCGGGACACCGCCACCACCAGCAGCTCTCAGCGACTACAAAAGAAAAGATAAACAGTTGGTTACTAAAAGTTCCCTAAAATCTGTCACATGTACTGAAATAGCAAGAAAAACAAACAATGCAATCTCTCACACACACACACACACACACACACACACACACACACACACACACACACACACACACACACACACACACACACACAGGATAAGAAAATCGAACTCACCGTATGCATCTGCAGTCGTCTGTGTCCACAAGAAGTGTGGTGGCTTGCGGTTGTGCATAGACTACCGTGAGCTTAACAAAAAGACAATCCCTGACTGCCAGCCAATTCCAAGAGTGCAAGACATCATGGATGGCCTGGGAGGCCACTCTTGGTTCTCCTTGTTAGATCAAGGTAAAGCATACCATCAGGGCTTTATGGCTGAAAAGAGTAGACCTTTAACTGCTTAATGCTGACACAATAAAATAAAAATTAAAAATAAAGACAATGTCTCTTTTTTGGCACGACTGATTGTAGTAGACTATAGCTCTTATACTTAGCCTGACAGTTTGTGCAATGAATTATATTATATCCTAAAACAAGACATCCATGATGTCACACACACACTTCGACGGAAGCAACATGCACCGTCGACCGTCTGTACAGGGCGGCTAGCGCAATCAAGTGCGGGCGAGGCAGCAGTGTTCCTGCACTTATCTTATAGGACCGAGTTTTGGGCCACAGGTCTTGATCACCAAGCGTCCTCCAGGTGAGGAGAACAACGAGGAGGCTCTGCGCAGCTTTGTGCTAGCAGGCGGCTGTAGTGTGCCGGTGAGGTGTTCAGGAAGCACTGTGCTGAACAGACGAACGGAGGTGTAAGATGCCTGTGTGACCAGCAGGGGGCAGCAGAGGACCGACAGCCGCAAGTTCCTCCTCAGAGAGGCCTGAGAAGGTTCTGCACCTTCAGCTCCTCCAGGAGGTCCTCAGCAAAGTGTCAGAGTTTGTTGTTTTTTTTACCTCGGTCGGCAGAGTCACAGTATGAAACTTGTAGCCAGGGGCGCTGCAGCTCACTCAACACCTACAAGGTTTGAAAAGGAAATGGAGTGGAATTCATCTGGAATGAAAAGAAAAGCACAACTACAGCAGAAAAACTGAACACAAAGACGCACAAAGTTTGAACTACACACTGATTTTCTTCTTCTGTTGATTCAAATGAATTTGACAGAAATAATATCTGAAAAAATAGAAACCAAATGTTAAATTTCGACATTTAAAAAATGGACAGATTCATTTACACCCAGAAAGATAAGAAGATATTTAGCTCTCAACCAATTAGAGCTGCTGTGTGTGTGTGTGTGTGTGTGTGTGTGTGTGTGTGTGTGTGTGTGTGTGTGTGTGTGTGTGTGTAGCTGCTCTCAGGGGTAGATCCCCAAAAAAGGGCGCGCAGCGCTAAAATGCGGCGCATTTTGCGGCGGGATTGTGGCGGCAATTTGCGCAACAGTTGCGGGTATCCACAAAGGTTTTTGCGGCATGCAGGCGCAAACACGCCCACGAATGCCGCACCTGAAACAGGTGCGAATGTTGCGGTCTGGCAACCTGAGAGCAGTTTGCGCCAAAGGTTGTTGGTGAGTGCATGTGTTTGACAGTGAAACTCTGCTAGGATAAAAGCGCTCCTGGCATTACGATGCAAGACGCGTTTGTCACCAACACCTGAGTACCATTTGTATTTTTCATAGCCGATCTAAAATATTGGCATATATACTGTAGTCTATGCTGATCTATATGTAAGATTTGGGGACCTACATATGTAACCGTGTTATTAAATTGTGTTCAATCATTTTTAAACTTAGTTGGGGCACAGCCATGGCACTTTCTATTTTATTTTTATTTTATGTTGTATTTTATTTTGAAGTTAGCGCTTTGCATTCTGGGCGATCCTTAGTACAGAGGAAGCCCATGAAGCAGGTGAGACGGTCTCCTCCCTGCTGAGACAGAAATTAATGCAATAAGTTGAGCTATGCTTCATGTAACTGTGTTTGAGTGTTTAAATGTGTGCTGGTGTCTTTCATTTAATTTTTTTTTTTAAAGCAAAGTTCGTTTTTATTTTTATTGCTATTAAAAACGATTAGCATGCTAGCATGTCCATTAGCAGCACACAGCTCTCATACGGAGCACGTTGTCTCTGCAGGAGGTGACCAAGTTTCACGGAGCAAGTTATGGTTGTGTCCCATTCTGTTTCAGGTATGTGTGTGTAACTGGAAGAATGTTACAGTGTATAAAAATGGAGCTTTAGGGAGTGAATTATTTAAATTGCGAATGTAATTTTTTTGTATTTTGTAGAAAAATGTATTTTATTTTTAATATTATTTGTATTGTAAAAACAACTATACGATCACTACTTCAGTACAGAGGAAGCCCATGAAGCAGGAGGTGACCAAGTTTCACGGAGCAAGTTATGGTTGTGTCCCATTCTGTTTCAGAGAATAAACTGCTGCTCCACACCTGACTTATGCAAGTCTTCATTATACAGCAAGCAGGACAGTAGGAGAGGTCACACATATATATATATATTGCAGGCTTTTCAGAGAGGAAAGTTACACTCAGAAGCCAGAAACACTTTGACAGACAGAAGCTACGCCTGGTTTTGGCCGGCGGTGTTTGCGTCTGTCAAACTGCGCGCAGACACAAGCGCAAACTCTTTCTGGATCTGCCACGGTTTGAATTAGGCATATTCGCATAGAGGGGGGGCGGGGGGGTGTCATTTTGCGCGTAATGACTCATTTAAATACATTCAAATGAGTCTGGCGCAACCCTGCCGCTACTTTTGCGCCGATTTTCACGTTTGCGTCCTCTCTGTGGATCGGAATCACCGTTTTTGGCGCTATTTACACGGATTTTCAGGCGCAAAAGCCGCGCAATCGCTTTGTGGATCTGGCCCACAGTCTTTTAAACTGGGACAGTCTTCACACATTTGCAGATTTAATTTTGATTTCTAAAGTACTGCATAGTTTGGCTCCAGATCCTCTGGCAGAGTTCACCAGCCAAAGAAACAGGTGTGTGTGTGTGTGTGTGTGTGGGGGGGGGTTAGAGAGCGAGTCTGGACACAATTTGAACAGCTTGAAGATCTCGATTGAAGCAGCACAAGTCCTCCATGCAGACATCAGGTTGCACAGCAGTGGGTTGAGGACCACTCAGCTGCCCGCTGAGCTGCCCACTCAGCTGCCCGATGACAAAAGAACACAGAAAAAACAGTTCCTGAAAGCTCAACCCTCGGGGATTTGAAACAACTGATGAATGTGATATTTATGTCCCAAGTTTAGTTGTGTCTGTTTGAAACAGGGAGCTCACTCACTCACTCACTCACTCAATCATTCACAGTGCTCTGGGATTTCAGGTAACGGGGAGCAGCTCAAAGCCCAAGTGGTTCTCCGTCAGGCTCCATGTTGAGTGGAGGCAGCAGCAGCAGCAGGGTGAGTCCTCACTGACTCATGGATCCACATGAAATGTGATACCAGTCAACAGGGTCATTGAGAGGTGGACCAGTGTCTGTTTCACTCCACTGGAGACTCAGTGACATTGTTTGAAGCAAGTGTGATCGTCCTCCTGTAGGTAGCTCTGCTCTGCTGTGATGTGGAACTGGCCAATCCTTGATCCACAGTCTCTATTGCAGTGGGTGCATGTGTGAATGCTTGTCGTGGTGGTGGTGGAGGTGTCAGGACGCGTCTTGGTGGTTGCTCTCTCCTTTCTCAGTGGCCTCTTTTTCCCTGCGGCACTGTGGACGTCCCTCTCTATTTGTACTGAGCCTTCATGATCCATCCTGCTCCACATGCCTCTCTGGAGGGCAGCCTCCTCCCAGGTGTTGAGCTTCAAGTGGCACTTTCTCTAAAGTGTGGTCTTCTAGTTAATGTTTATCACTCTCTTGAAGGTTTATCGTTCATGTTTTCTGGAATTTCTGGTGAAAAACAGATTGTAGATGTTATTTTTCATGGGGATGAAAAGTGGATGAAAACTGTTTTTATCTTCATCATATGTTGAAAAAAGTCAAATTCAGTTCATTTGATTAATTTACTGGAAATGTCATATTTTAGTATATACAGACTATTGACGTTCCATGATTACTGACTTTTTTTTAAACCTTTTTCCAGAGTGTGCTGTCATTTCAGGCAACACTTCCTGTATGAGAAAGACTAGAACCAGGAATCCTGAAACACTAAAGCAGCAGCTCAAAGTCCAACACGGTTGTGTTCACCTCCCGCCCCTTACTTTAGTCGCAGATCAGAGGCGCGGAGTGTTGGTAGATCACAGCCAACGATCCATACACTGGAAGAACCCAAAACGCTGGAAATTGGACATGAGATGTGCTGCGGAGACCAGGACCAAGCAGGTACGGATGGTGAATGAATGATAAGATATGATACGTTGTTTCATCAGGAAGTTGGTTCACCTGGGACGGTCGGCACGTAAGACCGGGAAAGAGATGTGTACCTGCAAAAGACTTTGTTCAGTGTGAAATGAGTGAGTGAGTGAATTGGTGAGTGAATGAGTTGGGGTGGTGTGTATGGGTCTGGATACCCATTCATTTCCTATGGCGGTCACTTTTGACCGGGAACACCACAGGTGTTGATTAAAACACTCAAAATTCAATGAAAGAGCTCAAAATTAATTTTATATGTTCAAGTGCGTAGAGTGTAAGGCCTTGAGGCAATCAGATGTAAAACACAATATTTATGAGTGTTTTAACTTGTACATCAATCAGATTTGACCCAAACACGACAGGAAGGTGAAGAGGAGGTGAAAGTGAAAGTACAGCCACCACCAGTGGACACACAGACCTGGAGAGAATTCTTGGTCAACTCCACAGTGTTGTTCCTCCAACAATGATTCTCACCTGCTTTGTGGTGCTTCTTCCCTGGTTGTGCAGCTCAGCGCCAAGGAAGTTTCTAATGGCTTCACAATGCTGTCCAATATTTCTGCCGTTTGGTACAATCTGCCACTTATCAGATTCACCCACTAATTATGTTTGAAGGCTCTTCTATGACAATAAACAACCTACTGCTGTGTAGAACCAATATATGAACGCAAGAAGGTGAAAATGAGGAGATGATGAGTGTGTGTGTGCGCGTGCGCTCTTGGTGTTAGCCACTCTGCTATATCAGCAGCTCCTCCAGTCACAGGGTGGATCAACATCAGCAGATCCACTTGTGGCTGCAGGTCTCCAAGAAAACAATGAGGGAAACACTGAGTGGTGACTTATAGCAGCAGGCTGTCAACACAGGGTTAACTCAGCTGCTTTGTGTTGGATGGTGAGTGCAGTGAAGCTGCTCCACTGGAGTCTAGGATGGAGATGAAGATGTGACAGTGGCAGAATGAGGAGCTTTGTTCAGTGTGAAGGATTCATGCAGACAGTCAATCAACACATTGAACACACAAACACATCACATCCTTCCTTCATTTGGCAGCAGACAATAAAACAGCAGTTGGATCAAAGATGCACTGGAGTCCGAAGAGACGCCAGTGAAGGATCTCTGATCCAGTGGAGCTCCAAGCTGCAGTGACTTTACACACAACTGAGCATCATGTTGAGTTGAAGCAGCAGATCAGAGCAACACTGTCAGTCACAACAGGACATGTTGACACTCAGTGGCTGGAACACACTGGAGTGTGAAGCTGCACTGAGGACACTGTAGTGGAGACACTGAGGACCTGGGGCTTCATTTACAAAAACGTACATGGATTTCATCCTGAAACAAAAAAATCTGGATGTTCAAAATGTTGCGAACGCACAAACGCACACCCATTTCCTTTGAGCGTCCCAATCCTTGTGGAATTGATCGCACATGAGCACGAGCCCTGCTCCTCCCTCGGAACACCTCCACATACAAAGCGTTGTCCCCCCTTGTTGGAAATCCAACATGCTGGTGGACTTTTGGAAGGACAGTCTTGAGGTCAGCATGACTAAAATCTCCAGTGAGGATGGTAAAGCTTTTGGGTTTGCTGTCTGTTGATCACTGATGGCCTGGTACAGTTCATTGAGTGCAGCGTTCCTCTCACTGCTGTTGTTGGTGGGAGGGATGTAAACTGCAACTAGCAAAATGGCAGTAAACTGCCAGGGCAGATAGAATGGACGGCACTTTATGATCATCAACTGTGCCAGTGGTGAACAGTGTTTGCATACCACTGCAGTGTCCCGGCACCACGCACCACAGATGTAAACACATGCTGCACCACCGCGGGACTTCCCTCCATTTACATGATGATGGTGATGATGATGATGATGATGATGATGATGATCAGACATTAATGAGTCTTGATTCACTTTCACTGTCTTTAGAATCTCACATGTCGACCACAACTTCTCTCTCTGCTCTCCTTCATCCAGTGAACTCTCAGAGCTTCAGTGTGCAGTGGTGTCTTCAGCTCTGCAGTCCAGCCCCTCCCACCTCACACTGCTGGACCTGAGTGAGAACTTCCTGAGGGATCCTGGAGTGAAGCTGCTCTGTGCTGGACTGCAGAGTCCAAACTGCAGACTGGAAGTTCTCTGGTCAGTTCCTGCTTCCTACTGGTGGACAGTGTGTGTCAGCAGATGACAACTGGTGTGTAACGCTGCTCAGTGTGAAGACTTTGAAGCAGATATTAAAGACTCATCTAGACAAAGTGGATGTTGATATTTTCATGTCAACAATCTGCAGCCAGAAAAGACTTTGGATGGTGGAAGAAAGTGTGGAAAATGTCTCCAGTCACTTTGGAGCTCAATGGAAGTTGTTGATTGGAGATGAAGGTCACATGACTGAGCAGAAGATCGTGTGAAGAAATATTAGAGGCAGATTAATAGTGCAGCAGTATTTCTTCATCTTGTCCTTTGAATGTGTTTGACTTGTAACGAGACTCTGATGACTGAAAACAGCCACAAGCACACAAAGGACTCACTGATTATTTTCCATCTTCACTGCTGATTGGCTGCACACTGACTGACACACTGCTGTTGTTATTGTGTTGACAACCCACTGGCACAATGAGTCGTTTGAGGGAATGACTCAGTGATCCCAACAGCTGCACATCTGGATCATCAACAGGGAGAAATGACTCTGAATATGACATTTACACCATGGAAGAAATCAAATATTGATTCTTTATTCAGGCTGGAGAACTGCTGGTTGACAAAGCTCAGCTGTGATTGGCTGCTCTCAGCTCTGAAGTCCAACCCCTCCCACCTCAGAGAGCTGAACCTGAGTTGGAACCACCTTAAGGATTCATCAGTGAAGGAGCTGAGTGGGGTTTTCTGCAGAGTCCAGACTGTAAACTGGAGACTCTGAGGTCAGTTCACCCTCTTCACTCTACAACTTCTATCACTCTTGTTGTTGTTGTCATGATTTTCACTTCACTGCTGTTGGAAATTCAATTTGCAGACACTTTTTTTTTATAATGAATGAAAGGGCGTGTTTTCATTGCCTCACCTCGCCTCGCCATGGTATGGTGTTAGGGTGTTTGCACTGGCCGCTACACAGTTGTAGGGGCGCTGTTTTGGTACCTCAATCCCCCAGGGTCCGAGCAAGACGAAGCGAGTTTAGTGGTGACGTAGCGACGAGCAGGGCACTGGATTGGCTCCGTGTCCGCGTCGATGTTCCCGGTCAGAGCGGACATCCACGCCAACTCCTTTGACACAGAACTTCCGTGTCAGGTACATTTTACTGTGAATACAAGTAGCTACTATTGGTGTTGTACAAATACATTTATGTGTATACAGTTTTTGAAAACAGCTTTTTCAATACATGTTTACTTTCGTCTTTTGGGGAGAGGCAGGCGAACCGGGAATGCCCTCGACGTCGCGAGTGTGTTCAACCATATTCGCGAAAACGACAAACGGCAAATGGCGAAGCGCTCGGTAAAGAAAACAAATCGAGTTGCTCTTGCGTGAGGCGCGGTAAGCTAGGGAACCCCAGGAGTCTTGAGGAGAGAAGAAATACTGATTCGTCGAGAGGACGTGGCTCTTGGCCGCGAGGAAGCCTCAAACACCGCGGCATATAACAAAGTCATCCTTGGCTCGCGAGGGCAGCTATTTCAAATAAGGAGGCGTGTTTACTGTCTGTTTTTCTGTTTGTTTGTTTTTAAATAAACGCTATTTCCCGTTGTATGCGTCTCGTGTTTACTTTTGGTGAAAATATGAAGGTTGAACTACACATTTGCTCGCATGGAACAAGAAACAATAAATTATAAATGTTGCTGCATAAACGATCAACTGTGACTTCAGTGAGGGAAAGTGTTCTTTCTTGAACAGAAAAGCAACCACAGACCGAGCAGCAGGTATGAAACAACTTCTACTTTGTCCATCGCTGCGCTTTTGTGTATCGCACAGAAGTAATACTGGGGAAAACATTGTCCCGCTTTACCGTGTCGACTCCGCCCACGGTCTCGTAATCACAGAGCCAATGAAAACGCAATCGCACCGAGGCGAACCGTGGTGAGGCAAGGCAATGAAAACACGCCCTAAACTGGGCTTGAAGGTACAGTGGGTAAAATCCTCCCATCTAGTGGTCAGATTGCAGACTGCTTTTGTTGCAGATTCTGAAGTCAACGTTTCACTTTGATGTTCAGAGTGATGAGACCCTGGTAAAATTCCATCATTTCTTCTCTATTCAGGTTGGAGTACTGGTTGGTTGTCAAAGCTCAGCTGTGATTGGCTGCTCTCAGCTCTGAAATCCAACCCCTCCCACCTCAGACACCTGGACCTGAGTCAGAACCAGCTGCAGGATTCATCAGTGAAGGTGAGTGGTTTTCTGCAGAGTCCAGATTGTAAACTGGAGACTCTGAGGTCAGTTCACCTTCTTCACTCTACAACTTCTATCACTCTTGTTGTTGTCGTCATGATTTTCACTTCACTGTTGTTGGAAATTCAATTTACAGTCACTGGTTTGTGTTTGAAATGAGTGGAACTGGGTTTGAAGCAGGGGTGTCCATTAGGTCAATCGTGTGGAGTCCTTGTCACTTCCAGCAGGTAGAATGGTTCAGGCAGGAACTCGGTGATCTTGGTCATAATGTACGATGTGCTGGATTTTGTTTTTATATGTGCTGGATTTTACAGTCAAAGGTAAATGAAACAAATCGGCTTCTGCACCGCTCAGATCAAATAAAGGAGACATAAAGCAGATTTCATTTTAAATCTAAAACTATAATAATTGTTAAAATCAATGTATACTTCAGATACCTGCATTCTGTATGAGAGCAGACAGGGACAGCAAAAAGAGTTTGGCTGTTGTTTTCTTTAAATACACGCCAAACTACTGTGCTTGTCACGTGAGCCTGCAATCCTGGCGTAAACTGACGGAGACGCCTCACTCACAAAATACGCTTCAAAGTCACGCACAGCAGAAGCACCGGAGATCCTGGGAGATGCTGCTAGCAAAACATCTGCGTTCCACACACACACACACACACACACACACACACACACACACACACACACACACACACACCGATTGTATAGTAGGTAGATCTTTTTGACTTGGTCATTTTAAAAGTAGCTTGCATGTTGAAAAAGTGTGAGCACCCCTGGTTTAAAGGTACAGAGTGTAAAATCCTGCCATCTGGTGGTCAGATTTCAGATTGCAGCGCTCATTCACTCACCCTCTCTCCTTTGTTGAGTGTCAGATTCTAAAGTGGACATTTGACTTTGATTCTAAACTCTCCATCATTTCTTCTCTATTCAGGTTGGAGGGCTGCAGGTTGTCAGAGCTCAGCTGTGATTGGCTGCTCTCAGCTCTGAAGTCCAACGACTCCCACCTCAGAGAGCTGGACCTGGGTCAGAACCAACTGCAGGATTCATCAGTGAAGGAGCTGAGTGGTTTTCTGCAGAGTCCAGATTGTAAACTGGAGACTCTGAGGTCAGTTCACCCTCTTCACTCTACAACTTCTATCACTCTTGTTGTTGTCGTCATGATTTTCACTTCACTGCTGTTAGAAATTCAGTTTGCAGTCACTGGTTTGTGTTTGAAATGAGTGAAACTGGGTTTGAAACAGGGGTGCCCATTAGGTCGGAGAGAGAGAGAGAGAGAGAGGGAGAGAGAGAGAGAGAGAGAGCGAGAGAGAGAGAGAGAGAGCTTTAAGAGTGGAGTCCTCGTCACTTACAGCAGGTAGAATGGTTCAGGCAGGAAGTCAATGATTAGAAAACACGGTGGTTGTGGTTGATCTTGGGGTGAATTCCAATTCCTCCCTTAACCCTCAATCTCAACCCTCAATCTCAAAAATGCGCGCTCCCTGCTAGGTGCAAATGGTGTCCCCATTCTAAGAACGTCCAGTTGAGGGAGGAGATTAAGGGCTGTATCGCCCTCAATATTGAGATTCTCCGGGACCACCCTTGGCAGTGAGGGCTACCCAGAAGGCATTGCGTATTTTCAGCCAAGACATCTTCGAAAAAGATGGCGACAAAAAAGCGAGCTACAAATGGAAGTATTTTCTTAGTTAATAAAGATATAAATATTACAAAACCATTTTATTGTCTTAGTTTAAGAGTTTTTTATGGATTATTGACATCGTTGTTGCGTAACATTTTTATTTTTTTTACTTTACGATGTTTGTCAGCCGGACCGGCGGTCCCGGCTTCACGTTACTTGTGTACCTCGTTGTGTAGCGACGGAGGACTTCTTCTTTTTCATCGTCTTTTTCTTCTTCTCCTTCTTCTTTGTCGTTGTCGTCTTCTTGACAGACTGGACTTAGCTTTGGCGTACGGCAGCCCCCCACAGTCTGAAGACGTAACTGCACTTAAGGGGTGTCCCATTTCTAAGCCCTTACACTTATTTTTGAGGGCCAAGATTGAGGGCCAAAGATTGAGGGTTAAGGGCGAGGGTTGAGATTGAGGAGTTAAGGGAGGAATTGGAATTGGCCCTTGGTCATAATGTCCGATGTACTGAATTTTGTTTTGACGCCTCGCTCGCAAAATACGCTTCAAAGTCACGCACAGCAGAAGCACCGGAGATCCTGGGAGATGCTGCTAGCAAAACATGTGCGTTACACACACACACACACACACACACACACACACACACACACTCACACACACACACTCACACACACACACACACCGATTGTATAGTAGGTAGATCTTTTTGACTTGGTCATTTTAAAAGTAGCTTGCATGTTGAAAAAGTGTGAGCACCCCTGGTTTAAAGGTACAGAGTGTAAAATCCTGCCATCTGATGGTCAGATTTCAGCGCTCATTCACTCACCCTCTCTCCTTTGTTGAGTGTCAGATTCTAAAGTCGACTTTTGACTTTGATTCTCAGAGTGATGACACCCTGGAAAAACTCTCCATCATTATAAACTCTCCTTCATTTCTTCTTTATTCTGGTTGTGGAGGTGCAGTTTGTCAAAGCTCAGCTGTGATTGGCTGCTCTCAGCTCTGAAGTCCAACCCCTCCCACCTCAGACACCTGGACCTGAGTTTGAACCACCTTCAGGATTCAACAGTGAAGGAGCTGAGTGGTTTTCTGCAGGGTCCAGACTGTAAACTGGAAACTCTGAGGTCAGTTCACCCTCTTCACTCTACAACTTCTATCACTCTTGTTGTTGTCATGATTTTCACTTCACTGCTGTTGGAAATTCAATTTGCAGTCACTGCTTTGTGTTTGAAGCATATGAAATTGGGTGGAAAGGTACAGTGTGTAAAATCCTACCATCTAGTGGTCAGATTTCAGATTGCTTTAGTGTCAGATTCTGAAGTCAACATTTCACTTTGATTTTCAGAATGATGACACCCTGGAAAAACTCTCCATCATTTCTTCTCTATTCAGGTTGTGGAGATGTAGTTTGTTAGAGCTCAGCTGTGATTGACTGCTCTCAGCTCTGAAGTCCAACCCCTCCCAACTCAGACACCTGGAGCTGAGTTGGAACTGCCTTCTGGATTCAACAGTGAAGGTGCTGAGTGGTTTTCTGCAGAGTCCAGACTGTAAACTGGAGGCTCTGAGGTCAGTTCACCCTCTTCACTCTACAACTGCTGCAGTTATTGTTGTCATGACTTTGAATTGAGTTTGTTGGAATTCACTTTGATTCCATTAGAAATGTGTAAAACTGGTTTTAAATTACACACACACACACACACACACACACACGTTTGCGCACATACGCACTCACGCACGCACACGCACGCGCGCGCGCACAACCAACTGTGAATGACACTCTCCATCATTTATTCCGTATTCAGGTTGGAGAGGTGCAGGTTGTCATAGATCAGCTGTGATTGGCTGCTCTCAGCTCTGAAGTCCAACCCCTCCCACCTCAGAGAGCTGGACCTGGCTGAGAACTATCTTCAGGATTCATCAGTTAAGGAGCTGAGTGGTTTTCTGCAGAGTCCAGACTGTAAACTGGAGACTCTGAGGTCAGTTCACCCTCTTCACTCTACAACTTCTATAACTCTTGTTGTTGTCGTCATGATTTTCACTTTACTGCTGTTGGAAATTCAATTTGCAGACACTGGTTTGTGATAGTAATGAATGAAACTGGGCTTGAAGGTACAGTGGGTAAAATCCTCCCATCTACTGGTCAGATTGCAGATTGCAGATGCTGAAGTGGACATTTCACTTTGATTTTCAGAGTGATGACACCCTGGAAAAACTCTCTATCATTATAAACTCCATCATTTATTCTCTGTTCAGGTTGTGGGGCTGCAATTTGTCAGAGCTCAGCTGTGATTGGCTGCTCTCAGCTCTGAAGTCCAACGACTCCCACCTCAGACACCTGGACCTGGGTCAGAACCCCCTGAAGGAGTCATCAGTGAAGGAGCCACTGATGGATCTTGTCTACAGCAGTGACCATCAACTGGAGAGTGTGAGGTTAGTACTGGTTTGGAACCATTGGATGATGGTTCCAGCACCAAAGCCAGTTGATCCCACAGCAGAGGTCCAGTGTTCCCAGTCACAGTGTGAGAGGAGGATGGTGACGTCCAGCTGCTCCTCATTCATCCAACATCTGCTGCCAAACTGCTTCTTCTCTCAGTTCACCACCCAATTATTGATCAGTTCATCTTCATCAGGCCTCAGTATCAGTCCAACACTCCATGGTCACATGACCTTCTGATGTTCCACACTTGACATGTGACTGAGAGTCTGCTTCTTCTCACCAGTCACTCCATCATCTCCATCAACAGTCAACGTCTGTGTGATGATGCGTTCAAGGACCGTGAGTCCTGACTCCTGCTGTCTCTTCTTATCTTTGCAGGTGGTGGTGAGGATGAGGAGAGTGAAGAGGAGCGCTCCATCTACTGGTGGCTGACAGAACTACAACCAGTGGAGCCAAACAGCAAGCTGCACGCACCAACACTGTGTGGGTGTGTCACGACCTTTGACCCCAGTGCAGCCTGGTGGCTGGCGGACTGCTTCTCCCTACAAGCTGCTGTGGTTACTGGGAGAGACGTCCCAGAAGCCACTGGTGGAGCTGAATCCTCAGTGGAAGAAGCAGGACTTGGAGCAGCTGCTCAGTGAAGGCAGCAGCAACACAACCACTGCTTCTGCTCTCATCATCCACGGCTGGAACATCTCAGCATGAAGGTTCCACACATCAGCAACACACTGCTCTGCTCTCACTTCAGACTTCTATAACATCTTCATTTTGGAGGTGAAAAATACTTTTCAAGAGACTTTATTTCTGCTTCATGATCTTAAATAAGGAAATCATGTGGAAAAGATAAAGTGATTCACAACACCTGTGATGGGAACTCAAATCATTATTGAATCATAAGTAAGACAAAAGAAGTTTCCCTCAAAATAATTCATGGTTTTGATGCTTGCCAGATGTTTGTGTGGAGATTTCAGAAGGACGTCAATGAATCAGAAGGAAACCAGATCATTTATTTTATGTGATTATGTTATATCATCCAAACTTTATTACAAGCTCAAACATTATATTTCAATGATTCAATATTCTGACAATAAAAGCCATCACAACCTGTGTGACCTTGACCTCAACTGACGTTTCATTTCTGCTGCTTTAACACTTTGATTATATATCTCCTGAAGTCCTACCATGGGGATTCTCCATATCTGAATAACTTGTGTACTCAAACCTTCTGTAGGCCATACCCACTTCTCCACTCGGTCTCAACATAAACCACATGAATCAATGAAAATAAATCTCACTTTTACAAACAAATCCAATTCAGTTCAAATATAATTTAAATAAAATAAATGATACATTATAATTATTCACCAACAGATAAATCAATGAAAGATATGAGGTGGTTTGCCCTCTCTGGGTCGGTGGGGAGGCCCTGCCTCAGGGGGAGGAGTTCCAGCATCTCGGGGTCTTGTTTGGGACGCCTCCCTGGGGAGGTGTTCCAGGCATGTCCCACCAGGAGGAGACCCTGCTGGA
Source organism: Nelusetta ayraudi (assembly GCF_046127955.1). Lineage (NCBI taxonomy): Eukaryota > Metazoa > Chordata > Actinopteri > Tetraodontiformes > Monacanthidae > Nelusetta > Nelusetta ayraudi. Next base: position 3,765,576 of record NW_027466053.1, on the reverse strand, counting down.
GGGACCAGGTCTCTGGGCTGGACTGGGAAGCCTTGGGGTCCCACTGGAGGAGCTGGAGGAGGTGACTGGGTCCAGGGAAGTCTGGGGGTCTCTGCTGAGGCTGCTGCCCCCGAGACCTGACTCCGGATACGGCAGTAGAAGATGGATGGATGGATGGATGCCAGGTGATAGAACATTTCATAAAAACAGACTCTGCATTATAACTTCTATTACACTCTAAATAACTCACTCCAATATAACTGCACTCGTCCTTCTCTCACATTACATTGGATCACAATGACCAAACAACACAACAAAGACAATGATCCAACTGTACTGCCACTTCCAGACTCAGTGTAGGTCTGTAGGCCTCTTGGACCTTCATGTGAACCACTGCGTGTTGACTGGAGGTGAAACATGGCTGACTGCTGTCCTCCTACCTGGACAATGCAATCTCACTTTCAATCTCACAGCCACTAAAAAACCTGATTGTGATTGAGAGGTCCTCAGCAGCCAATCACTGTTGGGAGTCCAGCCTTCAAACACTCCTCCTGAATCCACAGTCACATCTGTGAGCATCTGGAACTTTGGCCCTGATCCTCCACACCACACACCTTGGGATGACAGCGCCACCTACCTGGATCCTTTCAGCAGCCAGTCCATGCTCTGACCCGTTTCCACTGTGGCCTGTTGTGTCATCTGGACCGGAGTCTGGATCATCAGTGTCCAGGTTCATGGAATCTGTCAGAGTGCCGCCGTCCTGTGATGTAATGATAGAGAATCACTCTATTTATACTAATGTGCAGAACCACTAGAGTCTCATTTCTTCACTGCTGTCAGCAACAAGCATTTGGTGTCACACTGGTGTACAACACTTATGGGCTAATTAATAAGAAATGACATATTTATGAATCACCCGCAATGCCCAGATTGTTGCTGCTTATCTGCTGATATGAGCCGTCAACTGTTGCAATATAGAACTACGGGCAGGAAATTACAATTAGTGTAGAGTGTATTATAATTTAAAAGTTTACTAACGGTAGTTCTTTAAAGAATTTAGCAGGGATGGAACAGGCTAACGTGACGACGTCACCTGTAACACGGTAGGAGCTCAACCTGCTGTCACGGTGAAAACTCTGTGTTACGTCACGTCTCGGGGGACCGAGACGCAACATGTGGGACACCTTCCCCCACTCCCAAGGCTCATTAATTTCTCACGGCAGTTGGCGGTTTTCAACAAAAACATTTATTGATCAGTAAATGAAATAAACAAAACAACTTAACCGGTGGGCAGCAAAGGCTTCAGGGTGGGCCCAGGCCAAAATAATAAACCAAACTCCAACTAGCTCGCCTTAAGAACTAACTAAAGAAAGAAAGAGAAGCCAAAAACAGAAAGGCTAACCTCCCTACATACTTAATAAACAGGAGAAAAGAGGGGACAAAGAAAATGGCAGCCCACCCCTACGGCTGCGTGCTCTAACACCATTTCAGAAGTGACTAACTGCAGACTTGGGAGCGGAGGAGGGATGACCGTCAGGCTGGCTCGACTGCTCCTCCTTCTCAGCCGTGGCGCGTCCAATCAGCAGCCGACATCCAGGACCGCACCTGCAAGGCGTCATCCACTCTCACACACACACACACACAGACAGAAACATAGAGGCACCTAGACCCACCCGTGGGTCATAACACCCCCTCCCTTAAGAACCAAACCCTATTAACATACCGACAAACAAAACTAAACAAGAAAACCCAGAAATAAGAATTTTGCAGCTAGTCCACATGTACACGTGATCATGCATCTTCCAACACAATATCAAGATCCCTAGACAGTAAGTTTGATAGATGGATAGAAATAGATAAGTTAGTTAAAGTTACACACACACACACACGCACACACACACACACGCACATATATATATATATGCATTATATATATTTTTTATTAACCTCTTTCAATGAACTCCAAAACATACATGGTCAAAATCCATATTATTATTATGTTGTTTTTTTTAAATGCTCATACAAAACAAAAAAAGTGAAGGGTGAGTAGTCTGAATTGGGTTCAGTGAACGTCACATCCACTTGTACCGCATTATTTCCAGCAGCAAGCTTCGCCTTTTCCGTTCGTTCACTCACTCACCCAACCAACCGATTGGCTTAGACCTTCCCCGAGGTGATTGGTGGAGTGACGAGCTTCCACCCACGAAAGTACCATAGGAGGACACGGACTAAATAGTATGGCTTGTCCACCAGAAGGCTGGATTATGGTGTACATAATATAAAACTTTGGCCCAGTTCTGCTTGTATTGCAATGTATTGGTTGGTGTTCCTGAAGTTTCATTTTTCGTCTCTTTTTATTTTTTACATCCATGTTTGTGATGAAATAGTATTGTGAATCGCTCGCTCGCATTGCATGCTGGGAAACAGCGTCAGTCAAGGAAGTTTTGGCTTCGCTGACACGGTCCTGAAGGGAGTGGGTTTTAGTGCACTGGAACGGGATGAATGTGTTCAATCAAGCACTACAAACCTGATTAATTGTCTTCATACTTCACTTCGAATGGCCATATTGTTTAGGATTAGAATTAGATGACAACTTCTTCACAATATTTGCAACTATTCAATTTGACCAGCAGGTGTCAGTAGAAGACGGAATTTCATGTTGACTATTTCCTAATGGAAGTGCTCTCTTGACGTTGGATTTTTCTCATAATTATTTGAAGTGTAGGCCTGTATCTGCACACAATTTGGAATTCGTCCCAGCGCCCTGAGCTGTAAATTTGGACGGTGTAAAATGAAAATGGCCAGCTGCAGCAGAAAAGTGGACCTATATATATATATATATATATATATATATATATATATATATATATATATATATATATATATATATATATGTATATATATATATATATATATATATATATATATATATATATACATATATATATATTAAAATATGAATTGCAGATATATAAATATATGTATATATATATATATATATATATATATATATATATATATATATATATATATATATATACATACATATATATATATATATATATATATATATATATATATATATATATATATATAT
>NW_027466053.1:3605000-3760000 GCF_046127955.1 Nelusetta ayraudi | reverse complement strand
TATAAGTTAACAAAGATACATAGATACCTATGAAACACTTGTTTATCTTGCTGAAACTAATACTAGGTTACTAGTACTAGATACACCAGTATACTCTCCCGGAGCACAGATCAACCCACTCAAACAAACAAAAAGCATTTTACTCAGTCAGATAAGATTACTAAATGCTGGATGATACACTGTTTTGTGCATTACTTGGGTAAATAAAATAGTTCTATTATTCATACCTCCGCCTACCATTTATTATTACCTAAGGCATAGAGCATTTAAAAAAACAAAACAAATGTCATTCCGGTGTGCCACCCATCTGTGCCCCGAGCTTGCCCTCCCAAGAAAAAAATTCTAGGACCGCCCCTGTTTCCAACACTGTGGATGCTCGGTTGTTTATTGCAGCAGACAGATAAACAATTAAACGGCTAAAGCCATCTATTCCACCGTGAATGACAAATCTCCAGCTTTTGGTAAAAAAGGGAGAGAAGATGGAAAGAGAAATCTAAAATATATAAGGCATCAGATAGCTAATTGAAAAAGGTTCATGCACAGCTTATTTGACACAAAAAAGGTATGGTACAAAGACGAAAAGATTTGGAGTGGGTAGAAAATCTCAATGTTTCATTTGTTCAAGTATTTAAAAACAGTTTTGAAAAATACCGTATTAATTTGTGGTTTCCATCTATGTGCCACATTACATTTGGTGCAGGAACAGAATACTGCCTCCGTCTTAGTGTGCGATTGGCCAAGGCTCGCACTTCAGTCCCAATTGGGTCCACTCTTCTTAAGGAATCACGTACTCTTTGAACTACAACAACAGCAAAAAAAAAAAGAAAGACAAACTACATAAAATATTAAAGGCACAAATCCGTGTTAACACAGATAATGCTGACAAAAGGTATGATTTCATTTATTAAATACCCCCACTTTCTTTTTTTTAAATATACCGCCATTCTTTTTTTAATCATCCATGTAAGCACTTTTAGCTACATTTTGTACGGAAAGCGTTATACAAATAAAGCTAATTATATTTGTTTGTTTCGGTTAAACTGATGCACAATACAGATTACTGAATACATTCATGTGGGGATCAACTTCATATCAAACTTACTTTGCACTCGTACATCCCCTGGCATGAAGGAATGCTCTCATCATTCTGTACCCTGTGTTTGGGTGACTGAGTTGGATTTCTGCAATGACGGCATCCAGCTCTTCATCACAAAGTGCTGAATACATGTCCGACATTCTAAACAAACAAAGAATAATTCCTGAAATTTTACTTGGCAAGAGCCAAAACATATATGATTAAAAGCGTCCATTTTCACTGCAACCATTTTGACGTGTATTTGTTGTATCATTAGTGTTATTAGGTACAAGTGTTGCTGCGTTCATTGCAAGGTTAACGTCATTTGCGTCAATAGATATGGAAAACAACTACACTTAAGTTTAAAAGAAATGTGCACGTTTTGTAAATGGCAATTTCTTAATATTATTATTATTATTATTATTATTATTATTATTATTATTATTATTATTATTATTATTATCAGTGTTCTGTTAAGGTGAAACAACAAAGAAAACTTTAAGTCTAAATTGTTTAATAAATAGGTTAAGAGCAGTTGGTGTAAGTATGAAAGTCATTTCATTTATTTGTTGCATTAAGAGAAGCATTTATAGAGCGTCGTTGCCACCTACTGGCATCTTTCGGTAGTTTCTGTTGTAATTTTGAAGCGAACTTTATACCGGAAGTAAGACACGGGAAACACACTGCCAGCGTTTTCTGATGAGCACCCGTTCCTGTAAACCAGTGTTTGTGTGCCGCGAGATATTGTCAGGTGTGCCGTGGGAAATTATCCCATTTGTGTGCATGTGCAGTCTAGCGCCTGGCAGAGTAATCATGTAGTACTCTTCCATACCAGTAGGTGGCAGCAGCAGGTAGCTAATTGCCTTGCGCTTGGAGACAAGCGAATTAGTGACGCATGGATGCAGCGACAGGTGTGTGGATTGTGGATAGCGGGACGACGGTTGAAAGTGATGGATAAGTTTTTGAAGAGGAAAAATGCTGACTCTGAACTGGACCCTGGACAAAATCCGGACCCAGATGAAGGCCCTAGTATGAGTGGAGGCAAAGACGGTGACGTCGAGCAAAGTTTCTGGCGTGAGGCAATACAATGAAAGCTATCTTTCATTTGGATTTACTTTTACCGGAGATGCAACGGCACCGACTCCGTTGTGCTTGGTATGTGGTGAAAAGCTCTCCAACAGTGCTATGGTCCCAAGTAAGCTTAAACGTCATCTCCAAACGAAACAGCCCTCAGTTCAAAAGAAAAATGTGGAGTATTTTGTTCGCCTGCGTGAACACACGGAGAAACAGGCAACTTTCATGAGAAAAACCGCAAAAGTAAACGAGAGAGCCCTTAAAGCTAGCTACCACGTCGCTGAACTAGGGTTGCCACCTACCAGAGTTACAAATCCGGGACCTCTGGGGGGAGGGTCAAGTCTGTCGACGGGGGGGGGGGTCACCGAAATATACGGGACAGTCCTGTATCAGTTCATTACGGGACAGGTTTTTTAGTTGCCAAGTACGGGACAATCGCGTATTTTACGGGAGTAGACCACAGGCAGAAATCAAATGAGGTTTTGTCATTTTCCCTTAAAAACGGGACAAATTGTGTCCCGGGAGAGATTTTATTTTTCCCGGGACAGGTGGTGAAAAAAGAGAACAATTCTGGGAAAAACGGGACGGGTGGCAACACTACGCTGAACTTGTGGCTAAATCAAAAAAGTCCCACACTGTGGCAGAGCAATTAATACTTCCCGCCTGCAAAGCCATTGTAAATGAGACGCTCGGACCCGAAGCGGCTAAAGAAATAGCCAAAGTCCCTCTCTCAGATAACACAATCTCCAGACGTATTAATGAGATGTCTGCAGACATCGAAAGTGTGGTTTTGGAGAAGATCCCTATCAGTAAGAAATTTGCCTTGCAACTTGATGAGTCTACTGATATAAGTGTTGTTGCAGATTCTGAAGTGGACATTTCACTTTGATTTTCAGAGTGATGACACCCTGGAAAAACTCTCCATCATTATAAACTCTCCATCATTTATGCTCTATTCAGGTTGGAGTATTGCAGGTTGTCAAAGCTCAGCTGTGATTGGCTGCTCTCAGCTCTGAAGTCCAACCCCTCCCACCTCAGACACCTGGACCTGAGTGAGAACCTGCTGCAGGATTCAGCAGTGAAGGAGCTGAGTGGTTTTCTGCAGAGTCCAGACTGTAAACTGGAGACTCTGAGGTCAGTTCACCCTCTTCACTCGACAACTTCTATCACTCTTGTTGTTGTCGTCATGATTTGCACTTGACTGCTGTTGGAAATTCAATTTGCAGACACTGGTTTGTGTTTGAAATGAGTGAAACTGGGTTTGAAGCAGGGGTGCCCATTAGGTCGAGGGGGTGGGGGTGGAGAGACGAACCGCTCTCTCAGTCATTAGAAAACACGGTGGTTGTGGTTGATCTTGGTCATAATGTACGATGTGCTGGAGTTTGTTTCTATATGTGCTGTGTTTTACAGTCAAAGGTAAATGTGATGAATCGGCTTCTGCACTGCTCAGATCAAATAAAGGAGATATAAAGCAGGTTTCATTTTAAATCTGCAACTATAGTGAACAAAATCAAGGTATACTTCAGATACCTGCATTCTGTTTGAGAGCAGACAGGGACAGCAAAAAGAGTTTGGCTGTTGTTTTCTTTAACTACACGCCAAACTACCGGGGTTGTTGCGTGAGCTTGCAATCCTGGCGTAAACTGACGGAGACGCCTCACTCACAAAATACGCTTCAAAGTCACGCACAGCAGAAGCACTGGACATCCTGGGAGACACACACACACACACACACACACACACACACACACACACACACACACACACACACACCGATTGTATAGTAGGTAGATCTTTTTGACTTGGTCATTTTAAAAGTAGCTCGCATGTTGAAAAAGTGTGAGCACCCCTGGTTTAAAGGTGCAGTGTGTAAAATCCTGCCATCTGGTGGTCAGATTTCAGATTGCAGCGCTCATTCACTCACCCTCTCTCCTTTGATGAGTGTCAGATTCTAAAGTCGACATTTGACTTTGATTCTCAGAGTGAAGACACCCTGGAAAAACTCTCCATCATTTCTTCTCTATTCAGGTTGTGGAGGTGCAGGTTGTCAAAGCTCAGCTGTGAATGGCTGCTCTCAGCTCTGAAGTCCAACCCCTCCCAACTCAGACACCTGGAGCTGAGTTGGAACTGCCTTCTGGATTCAACAGTGAAGGTGCTGAGTGGTTTTCTGCAGAGTCCAGACTGTAAACTGGAGACTCTGAGGTCAGTTCACCCTCTTCACTCTACAACTTCTATCACTCTTGTTGTTGTCGTCATGATTTTCACTTTACTGCTGTTGGAAATTCAATTTGCAGTCACTGGTTTGTGTTTGAAATGAATGAAACTGGGTTTAAAGGTACAGTGTGTAAAATCCTCCCATCTAGTGGTCAGCTTGCAGATTGCAGATGCTGAAGTGGACATTTCACTTTGATTTTCAGAGTGATGACACCCTGGAAAAACTCTCCATCATTATAAACTCTCCATCATTTATTCTGTATTCAGGTTGTGGTGCTGCAGTTTGTCAGAGCTCAGCTGTGATTGGCTGCTCTCAGCTCTGAAGTCCAACCCCTCCCACCTCAGACACCTGGACCTGGATGGGAACCAGCTGCAGGATTCAGGAGTGAAGCCACTAATGGATCTTGTCCACAGCAGAGACTATCAACTGGAGAGTGTGAGGTCAGTACTGGTTTAGAACCATTGGATGATGGTTCCAGCACCAAAGCCAGTTGATCCCACAGCAGAGGTCCAGTGTTCCCAGTCACAGTGTGAGAGGAGGATGGTGACGTCCAGCTGCTCCTCATTCATCCAACATCTGCTGCCAAACTGCTTCTTCTCTCAGTTCACCACCCAATTATTGATCAGTTCATCTTCATCAGGCCTCAGTATCAGTCCAACACTCCATGGTCACATGACCTTCACATGTTCCACACTAGACATGTGACTGAGAGTCTGCTTCTTCTCACCAGTCACTCCACCATCTCCATCAACAGTCAGCGTCTCTGTGATGATGCGTTCAAGGACCGTGAGTCCTGACTCCTGCAGTCTCTTCTTCTCTCTACAGGTGGAGGTGAGGGAGGATGAGGAGGAGAGTGAAGAGGAGCGCTCCATCTAGTGGTGGCTGACAGAACTACAACAAGTGGAGCCAAACAGCAAGCTGTGTGTCATGACTAGTGATGGTGAGGTGAAGCCTCATGAGGCGTTGAACCGCTTGAGCCAACTGGTTCGAGAAACGGTTCATTTCTCGAAGCTTCATGTGCACACAAAACCACCTACTGGCCAAATGTACAATCACAGGCAAGCTGTGTCTGAACCACGTGTGATGCATTGAATTTTTGTGTCTGTTATGTCTGTTGGGAATGACTATGAATTGCAAGAAATGAATGACCAAATAATTTCTGTACATAAATTATATATATATATATATATATACATATATATATATATATATATATATATATATATATATATATATATATATATATATATATATATATATATATTTTTTTTTTTTTTTTTTTTTTTTTTCTCACTTATTTATGATTATTTTTATGGGTACTGATGCCAGTGGTTATGGGGATGCTCCAAACAAATTTTGTTGTTAACTTTGTTCAACAATGACAATAAATAAATAACTTGACTTGATAACTATGTGTATGATACATTTTTTTGAATGTATTCTGTTTGTGCAATTTTTTTCTGAAAATGGCATGGGTGTAATCAGGCAGATGACAGTGAAAGTGATTGTGGGACTTGGAAAAGGGCATAGATCAGGGGTGTTCACACTTTTTCAACATGCAAGCTACTTTTAAAATGAGCAAGTCAAAAAGATCCACCTCCTATAAAACAGGAAAAGTCATTCAGAAATATATTTGTAGTCCAATGATAAAGAAAGAAAGGATTAAATGGGTCAACATGTTCCCATGTGCATTTATGCTCATCATTGCACAGAAAACTCATGGTTTAAAATTGTTTAGGTTATATCTGCCTATGTTTGATTTTATCAATAAAAGTGTGTTTACGTTAAGATGTTTTGCTGTATAGTTTTGTGTTTTCCAGCGCATAGGTTAGGGATAATTGGTGTGTGTGTGTGTGTGTGTGTGTGTGTGTGTGTGTGTGTGTGTGTGTGTGTGTGTGATGCAAACGTTTTGCCAGCAGCATCTCTCAGGATCTTCGGCGCGTCTGCAGTGCGTGCGCACTTTGAAGCACATTTTCCGAGCAAGGCGTCTCCATCAGTTTACGCCAGGATTGCAAGCTCACGCGACAACCCCGGTAGTTTTGCGTGTAAAACAACAGCGAAACTCTTTTTCCTGTCCCTGTCTGGTCTTTATTTGATCTGAATAGTGCCGAAGCCGATACGTCACATTTACCCTGGACACCCTTGTCCAGGGTGTCCCCTGCCTTCGCCCTAAGTCAGCTGGGAGAGGCTCCAGCAGACTCCCGTGACCCTGAGTTCGGGACTAAGCGGGTATGGAAAATGAATGAATGCATGAATGAATGTAAAGCACAGCACATATAAGAACAAAATCCAGCACATCGTACATTATGACCAAAATCAACCAGATCCACCGTGTTTTCTAATCCTGCCTGAACGATTCTACCTGCTGTAATTGACGCGGATCTCTCTCTCTCTCTCTCTCTCTCTCTCTCTCTCTCTCTCTCTCCCATGCGATCACCCAAACTCCCTTCGTAATTGACCAGTAGATCGCGATGGACGTAATGGGCACCCCTGGCATAGATGCTTGTGTAACATGGACATTGATGTACAGGACAGGGGGCTCCATCCTATCACCTCTCCTCTCCTCACTCTCTCCCTAAGCTCTCAAAACGATCTCCAAACTAAACGCTATCTAGTCTCAAACACTCCAAACTATAAACACTATCCAAAATCTAGTAATCCAAACTCTCTCCAAATCTCAATTGACTGCAACTCTCCTACAATAACCCCCATTTTGAATGGAGCCTGAGGGGTCTATATAAACCGTTAAAATATGAATTGCATATATATATATATATATATATATATATATATATATATATGCAATTCATATTTTAACGGTTTATGTATATATATATGTATATATATATATATATATATATATATATATATATATATATATATATATATATATATATATATATATATGGTCCACTTTTCTGCTGCAGCTGGCCATTTTCCTTTTACACCGTCCAAATTTACAGCTCAGGGCGCTGGGACGAATTGCAAATTGTGTGCAGATACAGGCCTACACTTCAAATAATTATGAGAAAAACCCAACGTAAAGAGAGCACTTCCATTAGGAAATAGTCAACATGAAATTCCGTCTTCTACTGACACCTGCTGGTCAAATTGAATAGTTGCAAATATTGTGAAGAAGTTGTCATCTAATTCTAATCCTAAACAATATGGCCATTCCAAGTCAAGTATTAAGACAATTAATCAGGTTTGTAGTGCTTGATTGAACACATTCATCCCGTTCCAGTGCACTAAAACCCACTTCCCTTCAGGACCGTGTCAGCGAAGCCAAAACTTCCTTGAGTGACGCTTTTTCCCAGCATGCAATGCGAGCTAGCGATTCACAATACTATTTCATCACAAACATGGATGTAAAAAATAAAAAGGGACGAAAAATGAAACTTCAGGAACACCAACCAATACAATGCAATACAAGCAGAACTGGGCCGAAGTTTTATATTATGTACACCATAATCCAGCCTTCTGGTGGACAAGCCATTTAATCCGTGTCCTCCCATGGTACTTACGTGGGTGGAAGATTATCATAGATGTCACGTGCTGGATGCTCGTCACTCCACCAATCGTTTGAGTTGGCGAGTGAACGAAAAAGTGAACAGTCTTAACAGAAGCTTGCTGCTGGAAATAATGCACTACAAGTGGATGTGATGCTCACTGAACCCGATTCAGACGACTCTCCCTCCACTTTTCTTGTTTTGTATGAGCATTTAAAAAAAACAACAACATAATAATAATATGAATTTTGACCATGTATGTTTTGGAGTTCATTGAAAGAGGTTAATAATAAAAGAAAAATAATATATATACATATATATATATATATATATATATATATATGTATGTATATATATATATATATATATATATATATATATATATATATATATAGTGTGTGTGTGTGTAACTTTAACTAACTTATCTATTTCTATCCATCTATCAAACTTACTATCTAGGGATCTTGATATTGTGTTGGCAGATGCATTATCACGTGTACATGTGGACTAGCTGCAAAATTCTTATTTCGGGGGAACTGAGGGTTTTCTTGTTTAGTTTTGTTTGTCGGTATGTTAATAGGGTTTGGTTCTCAAGGGAGGGGGTGTTATGACCCACGGGTGGGTCTAGGTGCCTCTATGTTTGTGTCTGTGTGTGTGTGAGAGAGTGGATGACGCCTTGCAGGTGCGGTCCTGGATGTCGGCTGCTGATTGGACGCACCATGGCTGAGAAGGAGGAGCAGTCGAGCCAGCCTGACGGTCATCCCTCCTCCGCTCCCAAGTCTGCAGTTAGTCACTTCTGAAATGGTGTTAGAGCACGCAGCCGTAGGGGTGGGCTGCCATTTTCTTTGTCCCCTCTTTTCTCCTGTTTATTAAGTATGTAGGGAGGTTAGCCTTTCTGTATTTGGCTTCTCTTTCTTTCTTTAGTTAGTTCTTAAGGCGAGCTAGTTGGAGTTTGGTTTATTATTTTGGCCTGGGCCCACCCTGAAGCCTTTGCTGCCCACCGGTTAAGTTGTTTTGTTTATTTCATTTACTGATTCATAAATGTTTTTGTTGAAAACCGCCAACTGCCGTGAGAAATTAATGAGCCTTGGGAGTGGGGGACGGAACGTAACACAGAGTTTTCACCGTGACAGCAGGTTGAGCTCCTACCGTTTTACAAGTGACGTCGTCACGTTAGCCTGTTCCATCCCTGCTAAATTCTTTAAAGAACTACCGTTAGTAAACTTTTAAATTATAATACACTCTACACTAATTGTAATTTCCTGCCCGTGGTTCTATATTGCAACAGTTGACGGCTCATATCAGCAGATAAGCAGCAACAATCTGGGCATTGCGGGTGATTCATAAATATGTCATTTCTTATTAATTAGCCCATAAGTGTTGTACACCAGTGTGACACCAAATGCTTGTTGCTGACAGCAGTGAAGAAATGACACTCTAGTGGTTCTGCACATTAGTATAAATAGAGTGATTCTCTATCATTACATCACAGGACGGCGGCACTCTGACAGATTCCATGAACCTGGAGACTGATGATCCAGACTCCGGTCCAGATGAGCCAACAGGCCATAGTGGAAACGGGTCAGAGCATGGACTGGCTGCTGAAAGGATCCAGGTAGGTGGCGCTGTCATCCCAAGTTGTGTGGTGTGGAGGATCAGGGCCAAAGTTCCAGATGCTCACAGATGTGACTGTGGATTCAGGAGGAGTGTTTGAAGGCTGGACTCCCAACAGTGATTGGCTGCTGAGGACCTCTCAATCACAATCAGGTTTTTTAGTGGCTGTGAGATTGAAAGTGAGATTGCATTGTCCAGGTAGGAGGACAGCAGTCAGCCATGTTTCACCTCCAGTCAACACGCAGTGGTTCACATGAAGGTCCAAGAGGCCTACAGACCTACACTGAGTCTGGAAGTGGCAGTACAGTTGGATCATTGTCTTTGTTGTGTTGTTTGGTCATTGTGATCCAATGTAATGTGAGAGAAGGACGAGTGCAGTTATATTGGAGTGAGTTATTTAGAGTGTAATAGAAGTTATAATGCAGAGTCTGTTTTTATGAAATGTTCTATCACCTGCCATCCATCCATCCATCCATCCATCCATCCATCTTCTACTGCCGTATCCGGAGTCAGGTCTCGGGGGCAGCAGCCTCAGCAGAGACCCCCAGACTTCCCTGGACCCAGTCACCTCCTCCAGCTCCTCCAGTGGGACCCCAAGGCTTCCCAGTCCAGCCCAGAGACCTGGTCCCTCCAGCAGGGTCTCCTCCTGGTGGGACATGCCTGGAACACCTCCCCAGGGAGGCGTCCCAAACAAGACCCCGAGATGCTGGAACTCCTCCCCCTGAGGCAGGGCCTCCCCACCGACCCAGAGAGGACAAACCACCTCATATCTTTCATTGATTTATCTGTTGGTGAATAATTATAATGTATCATTTATTTTATTTAAATTATATTTGAACTGAATTGGATTTGTTTGTAAAAGTGAGATTTATTTTCATTGATTCATGTGGTTTATGTTGAGACCGAGTGGAGAAGTGGGTATGGCCTACAGAAGGTTTGAGTACACAAGTTATTCAGATATGGAGAATCCCCATGGCAGGACTTCAGGAGATATATAATCAAAGTGTTAAAGCAGCAGAAATGAAACGTCAGTTGAGGTCAAGGTCACACAGGTTGTGATGGCTTTTATTGTCAGAATATTGAATCATTGAAATATAATGTTTGAGCTTGTAATAAAGTTTGGATGATATAACATAATCACATAAAATAAATGATCTGGTTTCCTTCTGATTCATTGACGTCCTTCTGAAATCTCCACACAAACATCTGGCAAGCATCAAAACCATGAATTATTTTGAGGGAAACTTCTTTTGTCTTACTTATGATTCAATAATGATTTGAGTTCCCATCACAGGTGTTGTGAATCACTTTATCTTTTCCACATGATTTCCTCATTTAAGATCATGAAGCAGAAATAAAGTCTCTTGAAAAGTATTTTTCACCTCCAAAATGAAGATGTTATAGAAGTCTGAAGTGAGAGCAGAGCAGTGTGTTGTTAATGTGTGGAACCTTCATGCTGAGATGTTCCAGCCGTGGATGATGAGAGCAGAAGCAGTGGTTGTGTTGCTGCTGCCTTCACTGAGCAGCTGCTCCAAGTCCTGCTTCTTCCACTGAGGATTCAGCTCCACCAGTGGCTTCTGGGACGTCTCTCCCAGTAACCACAGCAGCTTGTAGGGAGAAGCAGTCCGCCAGCCACCAGGCTGCACTGGGGTCAAAGGTCGTGACACGCCCACACAGTGTTGGTGCGTGCAGCTTGCTGTTTGGCTCCACTGGTTGTAGTTCTGTCAGCCACCAGTAGATGGAGCGCTCCTCTTCACTCTCCTCATCCTCACCACCACCTGCAAAGATAAGAAGAGACAGCAGGAGTCAGGACTCACGGTCCTTGAACGCATCATCACACAGACGTTGACTGTTGATGGAGATGATGGAGTGACTGGTGAGAAGAAGCAGACTCTCAGTCACATGTCAAGTGTGGAACATGTGAAGGTCATGTGACCATGGAGTGTTGGACTGATACTGAGGCCTGATGAAGATGAACTGATCAATAATTGGGTGGTGAACAGAGAGAAGAAGCAGTTTGGCAGCAGATGTTGGATGAATGAGGAGCAGCTGGACGTCACCATCCTCCTCTCACACTGTGACTGGGAACACTGGACCTCTGCTGTGGGATCAACTGGCTTTGGTGCTGGAACCATCATCCAATGGTTCCAAACCAGTACTAACCTCTCACTCTCCAGTTGATGGTCACTGCTGTAGACAAGATCCATCAGTGGCTCCTTCACTGATGACTCCTTCAGGGGGTTCTGACCCAGGTCCAGGTGTCTGAGGTGGGAGTCGTTGGACTTCAGAGCTGAGAGCAGCCAATCACAGCTGAGCTCTGACAAATTGCAGCACCACAACCTGAACAGAGAATAAATGATGGAGTTTATAATGATAGAGAGTTTTTCCTGGGTGTCATCACTTCAGCATCTGCAATCTGCAATCTGACCACTAGATGGGAGGATTTTACCCACTGTACCTTCAAGCCCAGTTTCATTCATTACTATCACAAACCAGTGTCTGCAAATTGAATTTCCAACAGCAGTAAAGTGCAAATCATGACGACAACAACAAGAGTGATAGAAGTTGTAGAGTGAAGAGGGTGAACTGACCTCAGAGTCTCCAGTTTACAGTCTGGACTCTGCAGAAAACCACTCAGCTCCTTAACTGATGAATCCTGAAGATAGTTCTCAGCCAGGTCCAGCTCTCTGAGGTGGGAGGGGTTGGACTTCAGAGCTGAGAGCAGCCAATCACAGCTGATCTATGACAACCTGCACCTCTCCAACCTGAATACGGAATAAATGATGGAGAGTGTCATTCACAGTTGGGTGTGCGCGCGCGTGTGTGTGTGTGTGTGTGCGTGCGTGAGTGCGTATGTGCGCAAACGTGTGTGTGTGTGTGTGTGTGTGTGTGTGTGTGTGTGTGTAATTTAAAACCAGTTTTACACATTTTTAATGGAATCAAAGTGAATTCCAACAAACTCAATTCAAAGTCATGACAACAATAACTGCAGCAGTTGTAGAGTGAAGAGGGTGAACTGACCTCAGAGCCTCCAGTTTACAGTCTGGACTCTGCAGAAAACCACTCAGCACCTTCACTGTTGAATCCAGAAGGCAGTTCCAACTCAGCTCCAGGTGTCTGAGTTGGGAGGGGTTGGACTTCAGAGCTGAGAGCAGCCAATCACAGCTGAGCTCTAACAAACTACATCTCCACAACCTGAATAGAGAAGAAATGATGGAGAGTTTTTCCAGGGTGTCATCACTCTGAAAATCAAAGTGAAATGTTGACTTCAGAATCTGACACTAAAGCAATCTGAAATCTGACCACTAGATGGTAGGATTTTACACACTGTACCTTTCCACCCAATTTCCTATGCTTCAAACACAAAGCAGTGACTGCAAATTGAATTTCCAACAGCAGTGAAGTGAAAATCATGACAACAACAACAAGAGTGATAGAAGTTGTAGAGTGAAGAGGGTGAACTGACCTCAGAGTCTCCAGTTTACAGTCTGGACCCTGCAGAAAACCACTCAGCTCCTTCACTGTTGAATCCTGAAGGTGGTTCCAACTCAGGTCCAAGTGTCTGAGGTGGGAGGGGTTGGACTTCAGAGCTGAGAGCAGCCAATCACAGCTGAGCTTTGACAACCAGCAGTACTCCAACCTGAATAGAGAAGAAATGATGGAGAGTTTATAACGATGGAATTTTATCGGGGTGTCATCACTCTGAACATCAAAGTGAAACGTCGACTTCAGAATCTGCAACAAAAGCAGTCTGCAATCTGACCACTAGATGGGAGGATTTTACCCACTGTACCTTCAAGCCCAGTTTAGGGCGTGTTTTCATTGCCTTGCCTCACCACGGTTCGCCTCGGTACGATTGCGTTTTCATTGGCTCTGTGATTACGAGACTGTGGGCGGAGTCGACACGGTAAAGCGGGACAATGTTTTCCCCAGCATCACTTCTGTGCAATACACAACAGCGCAGCGATGGACAAAGTAGAAATTGTTTCATACCTGCTGCTCGGTCTGTGGTTGCTTTTCTGTTCAAGAAAGAACACTTTCCCTCACTGAAGTCACAGTTGATCATTTATGCAGCAACATTTATAATTTATTGTTTCGTTTTCCATGCGAGCAAATGTGTAGTTCAACCTTCATATTTTCACCAAAAGTAAACACGAGACGGATACAACGGGAAATAGCGTTTATTTAAAAACAAACAAACAGAAAAACAGACAGTAAACACGCCTCCTTATTTGAAATAGCTGCCCTCGCGAGCCAAGGACGACTTTGTTATATGCCGCGGTGTTTGAGGCTTCCTCGCGGCCAAGAGCCACGTCCTCTCGACGAATCAGTATTTCTTCTCTCCTCAAGACTCCTGGGGTTCCCTAGCTTACCGCGCCTCACGCAAGAGCAACTCGATTTGTTTTCTTTACCGAGCGCTTCGCCATTTGCCGTTTGTCGTTTTCGCGAATATGGTTGAACACACTCGCGACGTCGAGGGCATTCCCGGTTCGCCTGCCTCTCCCCAAAAGACGAAAGTAAACATGTATTGAAAAAGCTGTTTTCAAAAACTGTATACACATAAATGTATTTGTACAACACCAATAGTAGCTACTTGTATTCACGGTAAAATGTACCTGACACGGAAGTTCTGTGTCAAAGGAGTTGGCGTGGATGTCCGCTCTGACAGGGAACATCGACGCGGACACGGAGCCAATCCAGTGCCCTGCTCGTCGCTACGTCACCACTAAACTCGCTTCGTCTTGCTCGGACCCTGGGGGATTGAGGTACCAAAACAGCGCCCCCTACAACTGTGCGGCCAGTGCAAACACCCTAACACCATACCATGGCGAGGCGAGGTGAGGCAATGAAAACACGCCCTTTCATTCATTATCAAAAAAAAAATGTCTGCAAATTGAATTTCCAACAGCAGTGAAGTGAAAATCATGACAACAACAACAAGAGTGATAGAAGTTGTAGAGTGAAGAGGGTGAACTGACCTCAGAGTCTCCAGTTTACAGTCTGGACTCTGCAGAAAACCCCACTCAGCTCCTTCACTGATGAATCCTTAAGGTCGTTCCAACTCAGGTTCAGCTCTCTGAGGTGGGAGGGGTTGGACTTCAGAGCTGAGAGCAGCCAATCACAGCTGAGCTTTGTCAACCAGCAGTTCTCCAGCCTGAATAAAGAATCAATATTTGATTTCTTCCATGGTGTAAATGTCATATTCAGAGTCATTTCTCCCTGTTGATGATCCAGATGTGCAGCTGTTGGGATCACTGAGTCATTCCCTCAAACGACTCATTGTGCCAGTGGGTTGTCAACACAATAACAACAGCAGTGTGTCAGTCAGTGTGCAGCCAGTCAGCAGTGAAGATGGAAAATAATCAGTGAGTCCTTTGTGTGCTTGTGGCTGTTTTCAGTCATCAGAGACTCGTTACAAGTCAAACACATTCAAAGGACAAGATGAAGAAATACTGCTGCACTATTAATCTGCCTCTAATATTTCTTCACAGGATCTTCTGCTCAGTCATGTGACCTTCATCACCAATCAACAACTTCCATTGAGCTCCAAAGTGACTGGAGACATTTTCCACACTTTCTTCCACCATCCAAAGTCTTTTCTGGCTGCAGATTGTTGACATGAAAATATCAACAACATCCACTTTGTCTAGATGAGTCTTTAATATCTGCTTCAAAGTCTTCACACTGAGCAGCGTTACACACCAGTTGTCATCTGCTGACACACACTGTCCACCAGTAGAAAGCAGGAACTGACCTGAGAACTTCCAGTCTGCAGTTTGGACTCTGCAGTCCAGCACAGAGCAGCTTCACTCCAGGATCCCTCAGGAAGTTCTCACTCAGGTCCAGCAGTGTGAGGTGGGAGGGGCTGGACTGCAGAGCTGAAGACACCACTGCACACTGAAGCTCTGAGAGTTCACTGGATGAAGGAGAGCAGAGAGAGAAGTTGTGGTCGACATGTGAGATTCTAAAGACAGTGAAAGTGAATCAAGACTCATTAATGTCTGATCATCATCATCATCATCATCATCATCATCACCATCATCATGTAAATGGAGGGAAGTCCCGCGGTGGTGCAGCATGTGTTTACATCTGTGGTGCGTGGTGCCGGGACACTGCAGTGGTATGCAAACACTGTTCACCACTGGCACAGTTGATGATCATAAAGTGCCGTCCATTCTATCTGCCCTGGCAGTTTACTGCCATTTTGCTAGTTGCAGTTTACATCCCTCCCACCAACAACAGCAGTGAGAGGAACGCTGCACTCAATGAACTGTACCAGGCCATCAGTGATCAACAGACAGCAAACCCAAAAGCTTTACCATCCTCACTGGAGATTTTAGTCATGCTGACCTCAAGACTGTCCTTCCAAAAGTCCACCAGCATGTTGGATTTCCAACAAGGGGGGACAACGCTTTGTATGTGGAGGTGTTCCGAGGGAGGAGCAGGGCTCGTGCTCATGTGCGATCAATTCCACGAGGATTGGGACTCTCAAAGGAAATGGGTGTGCGTTTGTGCGTTCGCAACATTTTGAACATCCAGATTTTTTTGTTTCAGGATGAAATCCATGTACGTTTTTGTAAATGAAGCCCCAGGTCCTCAGTGTCTCCACTACAGTGTCCTCAGTGCAGCTTCACACTCCAGTGTGTTCCAGCCACTGAGTGTCAACACGTCCTGTTGTGACTGACAGTGTTGCTCTGATCTGCTGCTTCAACTCAACATGATGCTCAGTTGTGTGTAAAGTCACTGCAGCTTGGAGCTCCACTGGATCAGAGATCCTTCACTGGCGTCTCTTCGGACTCCACTGTATCTTTGATCCAACTGCTGTTTTATTGTCTGCTGCCAAATGAACGAAGGATGTGATGTGTTTGTGTGTTCAATGTGTTGATTGTGTTGATTGACTGTGTAGTTCCACAGTTTTCATTCATGTAGCCGCTCTTTACCTTTGACGCTCAGGTGTCTTCAATGTCCGTCCGTCATACCAGCACCACTACATCATTCATAAATTGATGAGACGTGGGTTCCATTTAACTCGTTTATTTTCCTTCTTGAGTTTTTGGGTCGAGGCAACACAGACAACGTGAGGTCAAAAGAATTTTTGGCTCACCAACCACTCCGGCTTGACCCGCTTTCCATCAAACAAACATTTCGGCCATTTTTTTTTCTCGACCTAAAATAGCTGCGGGTCACCTTTCAAAATAAAATAACGGCTTCAGCATCAGAATCGGATGGGCTTGGTTCCCTTTCTTGAAGAACTTGGCAGTTGTCAGCCGGAAGGCATCTTGCACTGTACCCCTGACGACGCCATTAACTTCGTCCAGCAGTGCAACGTAGGGCTCTTTCATCAGACGTTGACTGATACATGACTGAACGAATGGCTCGCGGCTTAGCGCATCAGCGACAACGTTCTTAACGCCAGGGACATACTTCAGATCGAAATCGAATGCGGCAAGCTTAGCAACCCATCTTTGTTCACATGCGTCCAAACATGGCTTTGTTAAGATGTAGGACAATGGGCAATGACAATGACCAAACTTGTCACAAATGGCCCATTTTAACGCCAGGAATTCCAACCTGTGCGCTGGATAGTTAATTTGTGATCGGGACAGTGTCTTGCTGGCGAAAGCGACAGGTCGAGCAACAGTCTCACCTGGTGGCACTTGAGACAGGACTGCGCCAAATGCCATCAAACGACGCATCAACAGCGAGAACGAAGGGCTCACTGAAGTTGGGGTGGGATAAGGTGACATTGCAAGCTAATTCATTCTTCAGGGTCTGGAACGATTCTTTGCATGCAGCAGTCCAGTCGCTTGCCATAAGCGCTGGTGGAGCAGATGATCGCTTTTTCACCTTCCTGCCTCTCATGGCCTTATGCTGCACCTGCCTTCCAGAGAGGAGTCTGAACAAGGGTTTTGCTTTAGCAGAGCAGTCAGCTATGAAGTGCTGATAGTAGAAGATTAGGCCCAGGAAAGAATTAATCTTCCTCCAGGAAGGGGTCACACCATCACTCTCCATCAGGTCAGCCTCTCCCACATCCATGATGGCTTTCATCTTGTCAGGGTCCTTCATCACCCCGTCCCCACAAATGACATGTCCCAGGAACCTTACTGACCTCCGCAAGAGATGACACTTCTTGGGGGCCAGTTTGAGTTTGTGACTTTTCAGACGGGAGAACACCATCTCTAGACGCTCAAGCGCCTGCTGTTCAGTTGGGGCAAAGACCATCAGGTCATCAAGATAGCAGAGCAGACTAGTGAAGTTTTCATCCCCGAAGATTGACATCATCTTTCGCATGAATGTTGCAGGACTGTTGGACAGACCTTGTGGCATTCTGTTGTACTAGTGGAGGCCAAAAGGTGAAGAGAAAGCTGTGTATTTTTTTGTGCTCTTCATGGAGTGGCACATTGTAGAAGCCAGACGTCAAGTCCATGGTGGAGAAGAAGACATTTCCTCCAAGTGCGACCCACCGATCCTGGGGTGCCTTGGGCCAGGCCGTCGAGTCGGACCATGAACAGGACTGTTTGAAGCTGGGGAAGATCTTTGCAGGAGCACCTTCTCCAGCATGTTAATAAGGCGGTTCAGGGCATCAGGGTCAGTGGCCTGTGGCTGCAGTGGGCTCTGTTCTTCAGCAGGTGGTGCAGGTGGCGAGACAGCAGCAAGAGCATTCACTGACACCCTTTCTCTGGAAGTTCTGTTCACTGACATCATTTCAGAATGATATTCGTTCAGAATGTCTTGGACTTCACGAGCAGTCCACTTGTCTATCGTCTTCGACCTGAAGGTCATGGCGAGCTCAGTAGAAGGGCAGTTCTTTATGAACATTCGAGTCACCTCAGTGCTGGGGCTGTCCAGTGACTTTCCTTGCTCCTTCAGACGTTCAATGGCCAAGTCAACAGCGCGGTTCAGTCTAAGCCAGTAGTCAAAGGCATCCTCACCCTTCCCAGGAAGAGTGGTGTAAAAGTCTGCTAATGGGAGTGGTGAACACGGAACAGAATCAAAGTGCTTCCGCAAGAGACCATAAATGGCATCGGGGTTACAGGTGATGTTAATACCACTGTTCCTGGTCCCAAACCTGACAACATCCTTTGCTTTGCCACCAAGATGAACAAGGATCTCCTCCGCTTGTTCCTCAGGTTGCAGATTCCCCCTCTTAATGAAACTCCTCATGAGCTCCTCCCACTCCTGGACGGAAACAGAGTCTGAGTTGTCTCCTCTGAAGCAGGGGGGCTCCTTCAGCTTTCGATGAGGGACATATTGCAAATGGGACACGTCAAAAGCATTTGTGGCAGACACATTTGCATGGCTAGGTCGAGGGGTAGCACTATGTAAAGGGGAACTGGCTAGCATATCAGCATGGGCAGGTGAAGGGGCAGCACTTAGTAAAGGGGTAGTGACAGATGCACTGAGGTGAGAGATAATGTCCTGTGCCACCCGCTGGCTGACCTGTTGAATCAATGCATCACCCATCTGACCTACAATACTAGCAGCAATAACATCAGGGGTAGGTGCAGGGGAACACATGCTGTGCCTGTCCGGGACAGGGGAATGCATGCCCTGGCTAGCAAGGGCATGAGGGTTTGCATCTGAGTTGGGGGGAGGGATAACACCAGTACTGAGCAAGGGGCGCCCAGGTGTACACTGATTACCCAACACTACACCACCCCCCTGAACAGGACTCTCAAACAGTAAACTTGAAGGATGCATAAAACCCCTCCCTCTGCCAGCACCAAAAGGAGTTACAAAAACATTACCCTGAGGATTACTCATCTTTCCAAAAAGTTAACAAAACACAATACCACAAAACAAAAGGATGAAACCACAAAAGGCCTAGACTGGAAA
Organism: Nelusetta ayraudi; assembly: GCF_046127955.1. Lineage (NCBI taxonomy): Eukaryota > Metazoa > Chordata > Actinopteri > Tetraodontiformes > Monacanthidae > Nelusetta > Nelusetta ayraudi. The sequence continues at coordinate 3,740,676 of NW_027466053.1, read as the reverse complement.
CTGAAAAAAAAAAAAAAAAAAAAAAAAAAAAAAAAAATCAAATAAAAGTACATAAACCCTCTATCTGATGTCTAACACTGCACAAAAGCAACACATCTGACCGACTTCAGTGACCGCAGATGAACAGCAGCAGCAGAACAGTCCCCGGGTCGCTCTGCAGCATCGGTAGCACAACAAAAGAGTCTCGAGTCACGGCACCAATGTGACCTCTCCTATTCTGTCCTGCTTGCTGTATAATGAAGACTTGCAGAAGTCAGGTGTGGAGCAGCAGTTTATTCTCTGAAACAGAATGGGACACAACCATAACTTGCTCCGTGAAACTTGGTCACCTCCTGCTTCATGGGCTTCCTCTGTACTGAAGTAGTGATCGTATAGTTGTTGTTTCTACAATACAAATAATATTAAAAATAAAACACATTTTTCAACAAAATACAAAAAAATGACATTCACAATTTCAATAATTCGCTCCCTAAAGCTCCATTTTTATACACTGTAACATTCTTCCAGTTACACACACATACCTGAAACAGAATGGGACACAACCATAACTTGCTCCGTGAAACTTGGTCACCTCCTGCAGAGACAACGTGCTCCGTATGAGAGCTGTGTGCTGCTAATGGACATGCTAGCATGCTAATCGTTTTTAATAGCAATTAAAAAAAAAAAAAAACGAACTTTGCTAAAAAAAAAAAAAAAAAAAAAAAAAATGAAATGAAAGACACCAGCACACATTTAAACACTGAAACACAGTTAGATGAAGCATAGCTCAACTTATTGCATTAATTTCTGTCTCAGCAGGGAGGAGACCGTCTCACCTGCTTCATGGGCTTCCTCTGTACTGAGGATCGCCCAGAATGCAAAGCGCTAACTTCAAAATAAAATACAAAATAAAATAAAAATAAAATATAAAGAGCCATGGCTGTGCCCCAACCAAGTTTAACATGATTGAACACAATTTATTTTGTGTGTGTGTGAGAGAGAGAGAGTGGATGACGCCTTGCAGGTGCGGTCCTGGATGTCGGCTGCTGATTGGACGCGCCACGGCTGAGAAGGAGGAGCAGTCGAGCCAGCCTGACTGTCATCCCTCCTCCGCTCCCAAGTCTGCAGTTAGTCACTTCTGAAATGGTGTCAGAGCACGCAGCCGTAGGTAGTGATGGCCGATGGAGGCTTTGTTGAAGCTTCTACACTTTTTTCAAAAAATGGTTCATTACTCGAGGCTTCAATGACACAGTGCTCGAGGAGGTCATCTAGTGCTCAATAAAATGAAGTGCAATAGAAACGTGTTCATTGTTTCATAGGTTGTTTGGGATTTGATTCGCCATGCATTCTTGTTGGACAACACTACATGGTTGTACGGTTCAATGCTGACACAATAAAATAAAAATGAAAAATAAAGACAATGTCTCTTTTTTGGCACGACTGATTGTAGTCGACTATAGCTCTATACTTAGCCTGACAGTTTGTGCAATGAATTATATTATATCCTAAAACAAGACTAAATAGCCCATAGTTTAAAAATATGTTTAATAGTAAGTGTTCAGTGGGTGAGATGTCAAATGTGATTTATTTAAAGTTAGAATAGATGAGCTAAATAACACATATATAATACACGTTGATGGGAATTGAACCGTCGCCTCAGTCCTGTAAGTCCAAGATTGTCATAATGTACCACAAACCCAAATCACACTCCCTTTTTTCATCGAAGCTGTTTGAGTAGCGTTAGCACACCGTGATTCCTCATCAACTACAGGCCTACACTTCAAATAATTATGAGAAAAATCCAACATCAAGAGAGCACTTCCATTAGGAAATAGTCAACATGAAATTTCGTCTTCTACTGACACCTGCTGGTCAAATTGAATAGTTGCAAATATTGTGAAGAAGTTGTCATCTAATTCTAATCCTAAACAATATGGCCATTCGAAGTGAAGTATTAAGACAATTAATCAGGTTTGTACTGCTTGATTAAACACATTCATCCCGTTCCAGTGCACTAAAACCCACTTCCCTTCAGGACCGTGTCAGCGAAGCGAAAACTTCCTTGAGTGACGCTGTTTCCCAGCATGCAATGCGAGCTAGTGATTCACAATACTATTTCATCACAAACATGGATGTAAAAAATAAAAAGGGACGAAAAATGAAACTTCAGGAACACCAACCAATACAATGCAATACAAGCAGAACTAGGCCAAAGTTTTATATTACGTACACCATAATACAGCCTTCTGGTGGACAAGCCATACTATTTAATCCGTGTCCTCCTATGGTACTTCCGTGGGTGGAAGCTCGTCGTAGAGGTCACGCGCTGGTTGCGCGTCACTCCACCGATCACCTCGGGGAAGGTCGTTGCCCTTGCAGGGTACCTGATTCAGGTGAGTATATAGAAAATATGGGTCAATGTGGTCAGTCGTAACAAGAGAAGCTTGCTGGCAAAAATAATGCACTACAAGTGAATGTGACACTTTTTTCTTGTTTTGTATGAGCATTTAAAAAAAACAACAACATAATAATAATATGGATTTTGACCATGTATGTTTTGGAGTTCATTGAAAGAGGTTAATATATATATGTATATATATATATATAAGTGCGTGTGTGTAACTTTAACTAACTTATCTATTTCTATCCATCTATCAAACTTACTATCTAGGGATCTATCTACTACTAACTCTCAAAAAACTAATGGACAACAAAGAGCAACAAAACCAACCTACTGCAATTTGTATATTTTAGTGTGTGTGTGTGTGTGGGGGGGGGGGGGTTAAAATGAGCACAGTGATGGTTCCGCAGCATAAAGTGTATCTTCAGTCGTCAATTGTATGTGTGGGAGTCCCTCAGGTTCAGCCCAGCTGATTTAGTGTTCGGTGAGAGGACCCTCGCGTCTGTTAAGGGGTAAGTGGCTTTCCGATGGTAAACGAGTAGAGAATAATGTGTTAGATTACGTAATTTTTTTTTCCGTGAACGCTTGCATCGTGCTTGTGAAACTGCTCACCAAACTCTTGTCGCCAGCCAGTCTAAAATGAAGCGGCAGTTTGACAAGAAAGCTGTGGCTCGAGTTTTTGAGACAGGCGACCGAGTGTTGGTATTGTTGCCGTTACCCGGTTCCGGTTTGCAGGCTGGTTTTTCTGGTCCGTATGTCGTGGAGCGCAAACTTTCCGATACAGATTATGTAGTGCACACTCCTGATAGAAAACGATCGTCCCGCGTCTGCCACGTCAAAATGTTGAAAAGTTACGCCCGGTTCACACAGGACGAAGCGAAGCGCCACGAAGCGAAGCGCCGCGAAGTGAAGCGCTGCGAATCGCCAAGCGCTTCCATTCAGCGCCCATGTTAATCAATCAGTGCGTTTACATGCAGAGCTTAATCGGACTAAGCAATCATTCGGTTTTCTCGTCCAATCGGAGTTCTCACCTTGGTCCCCGTATACATGCAGCTGAGAAATTCAAATTATTGACGGGTCCTCCTCCCAACACTAGGGGGTGGAGTGAGTCTTTTCAGCCGGTCAGCTGCTTTCGGTTGACATATTAAATCTATTATGATATGGAACGATAGTTCATAATGTACGTGTTACTTGCTTTGCAGATAAGGTGTACCCTATTTCTTGTGCTCCTGGTTATTTTAAAAGGCAGACAAGAACGTTGTTTGCTGTTGGAGGGCTACAACAACACTTCGATGCTACGCTTTGTGCCGTCGCTACGGACCCCAAACTCTCGTTCTTGTTGGATTCGGGTTCGGAGCAGACTGGTGGGAGAGTTTGTGTACAGGTTTTGCAAAGGAACGGTGTCTTCAGTTATACACACGCTCATTAAAGTGCCGACCGTGGAGGAAGCTGGTGCCGCTGCACGCCGTTTCCAGCAGAATAACAGCGAAATTACCCAAATAAAAACAAATCAGGAAAACATCTCTTTGCTGTGCTTTTATTTACAAAGTTAAAATTCTTCTAACTTACAAAAAATGTGAACGAAAAGGTAGAAATATAAATACGAAGGAATACGTATTTGTTAAGGGGTGCGCAAAGCCGGAGCCCTGCATTTGCTGCGCTACCTTTTTAAAAGGTCTCCGTTGCGCGTTATTTTAATATGTCCATCTCTTTTAGAAGAGAAAGCATCGCCCCGGTCTCATCCTCTCTCCAAATGTCAACATTCTTATTCGCGTTTGCCAGGTTGTTTCGCGCCGTCTGTTTTGTTAGATGACGTAGTTGTGCGGTCATGAGTCGCGAGAGCGAGGCGTGGCGCATGCGCACTCGCATTGTCCAGTTAATAGTCCGATTAAGGCGTATACATGGCAAAGAAATTCGAATTCCAATCGCATTATCTGGGTGTCTCAATCGGAGTTCTCCGATTCCAATCGGAGTTCTCAAACTCCAATCATAATCGGAGTAAGGTGTTTACATGCACGTGAGTTCTCCGATCATAATCGGACTAAGGCAATAATTCGATTTTCTCTCGTGCCATGTAAACGCACTGAATGTAGTGGTTCAGACCAGACGCGAACAGGCTCGTGCCATTCATTTCAATGGAAGCGGAAGCGCCGCGCCAACGAATTTCGCGAGCGAGGCTCCAACTGGTTCACACCAGACGCGAACAGCTCCGCGACGGTCGACAAGCGCTTCTGCTCAGCTGCACTCTTTTTTTCACTCCCACTTTTTCACTTCTTTTTTTTTTCTTTAAAAAAAAAAAAAAAATTATCGACAGGTGCAAGAGAAAGGGAGGAACTTTCAAGATCGTTGAGTTTTTATTTTTTATTTTTTTAGTTCTGATGAAATAAATAGACCAATCATTTTATTACTTTGTCTGCTTTCCAAAGAGGTTATTAGTTAAAAAAATATGTGTGGCAGTGCTGTTATGGTCCATAGAGAGTTGCTTCAAAGAATTATCATTTATTATTCAGTGGCACATTGCTCACTTGTTTAATACACAAATAATAGTATATTATTATAATAATACTATTTTATTAATATAATAATAATAATAATAATAATAATAATAATAATAATCATTATTATTGATAAAATTTTGAAACAACAATCGTCAGTTGTTCTGTAAAAAATACATTCATTTCCATGTTGAATTTTGTACTGTTCGTGAGCGCGCACGTCTGTCAGTGACGATCTCCACACTGACACAACTGCGCATTCTCTATTATCCCATCAATGCGGAAGTCAAAAGGTTTTTGGGAGCCATGCGCTGGGTGAGCAACTTCATTGAAAGGAATGGGACGCCATCTTGGACTCTGGGGGCTTGCCGCACTGTCACGCAGGTTGTGACGTAGCAGGCCGGCGACGCCGACAGGTATGATGTGAATGATTGATAGCTACCATTTGTTCCCGTTAGCGAGAGGATTAAAAACAAACAGACACCATAATGGCATCAAAATGGACTTATCCCAGCGGTGCGGAAAAACGGAAGGAAAAGAAAACTGATCAAGAAAAACTTGCAAAGGGGAAAGGTAAGTTATTTGTTTGTGATCTGGGCTGGAGAGGTGGAGGTGAAACGCTGTTGTCCCCCCCCACCAAGTTTGTTTATTTGTCCTGCTAGCCAGCTAGCTAGCGTCGGATAAATGTTAGCTGGCTGACTAATATTTGTTCGTCATGAATCAGCGTTTTTGTTTGTTTTATGAAAGTTGACCATATCCTGTCAAGTTGGCCTATCCTGCCATGGGAATGACTGATTGACTCCACACCTGTTCATTCACATTCTAACAGGGAGGGAGGGAGGGAGGGCATGTTGTAGTTGTTGTTGTAGTCAGTCCCCTGTTATTGTTCAGTGGAAGTTGTCTCTCACATATTTGACTCTTAATGCTATTTTAGCCTTAACTTAGGATGAATTTACTAAGCTTAGTTTGTATTTTGTAGGCCCTTCATTAGAAATGTGCTACTGTTTTATAATTCAAAGAAATATTTTATGGAAATACTTTATTTGGCATGGTGTTGACTATTTTAGACTATTGTGGTAGTGGGTCATTTATCTTAGTTTTATTACTTTAACTAGTACAGTGTGTAAAGTAATGCCAAAAACTCTTAAAAGTGACAGTTTTGTAATTGGGTAAAAGCTTTAAAGGGACACTGCAATCATAGTGTTTAATTTAAAAACAAATAAATTTTTAATTTTCCTATATTACTGCAACATCACTGTAATAATAAAATAGGAAAATGTGCTTCTGATCTGTTTTGCTTGATGATCTAGTGAGCTTTGTCTCTGCAGGAGCAATTCTAAAATATGTTGGCGCTGCAGACATTGAGCCCGAGGGATCTCCCGAACATCCTGACCAGGAAGCTCCAGGACCAACACGTTCCTCAGAACCTCCTTCTGTCCAGGTGAATAATGTGTGTTATTCTTAGTAGCTAAGCTGATAAGTGTGGGACGAAGCTAAGGCAATTAAGCATTATTTTAATTGTTGGTTTGCTTTTTAGTGTTGCACTTGTTGGTTTGTTGGATTTTCTTATTTAAAGTAAGCATTTTTTTTTTTTAATGAATACTCAATCTGTTGTATTTATTGACATATAGACGATTCTTTTCCTAGTATTATAGTGTTTGTTTGTTTTTAAATCACTTTAAATTGCCTGAGTTGCTCAACTGAAGATGTTTAATTTTACCTGTAGCCTGTTTTGCTCACGAGGTGTAATAGATTGTGGAATCTTAGTAGACCTTAGACTCACGCTGCTGAGAGTGGCAGCGATCAGCTCCGATGACCGTGGTGCTTGTAAATAAGGCAAATGCGCCATCTAGTGGGACGCAACATGTTTACTCGTGTTGGAGCAATGACAAGTACTACTAACAAAAAAAAAGATGCACAGGGTAAAAAACAATAATCATAAACTCAAGCCCAACAAAGATAACAGATGGGCATAACTGTACTTAGTAATGATTACTAGTACTACCAACATTTGTATATTTTACTTTCAACTCGAATTTGAACTATTCATCCCCTTTTTTCAGCAGCCATTAACACTAATAAATTAAATTAAATCAAAACAATAAATTAAAGCTGCAAGCAGCGTTTGCGGGACTGAGCCGCCGTGGCCGACGCGATGCCCGATGACCCCCGATGACGCCTGACCCCTGTCGACGCCCGCAATTGACCCCCGTCCTCTGCCGACGCCCGGCGACATCTGCTGAAAGAAGTCTATGCAAATGATGCAGATTTCTCACCTCCATTTTTTTTTTTTTGGAGGATGCTGTCAAATGCTTTGATGAGACAAACACGTAGGTATTTGAATGACGTCTGTAGCACTTTTCTAAAGGAAACTGCAGGCATTTGTGTGTTGACAAAGAGGGAGAAGAGGTCTAATCATCATATGCCTGTGTATGCAAATGATGCATATTTTTGACCTGCATTTTTTTTTAAGTGGCTGTCAAATGTAAAATATAGGTCTTGATGAGACAAACACATGGATGTTTGAATGACGTCTGTAGCACTTTTGTAAAAGAAACTGCAGCCATTTACAGTATAGTGTGTGTGTGTGTGTGTGTGTGGAAGTAGGGATGTGCGATACCACTATTTTTCCTTTCGATACGATACCAGGTGATACCAAGGCTAGTATCCCGATACCAATACAGATACCAATATGAAAATGATGACTTTTACAACGAAAACTTGTGAATGTTATTATAAAAAATGTATTTTATACCTATGTATAAGAATTAAACAAGCTGCCAAATATCAGACTTTGTTTTAATTTTAATCAGAGAAATCAAATCAACAGGTCAACTGAAAATCTGAGCAAATCTCTCTCAAAAAAGAGAAAATAAGAACAGCTGCTCTCAATTCAATATAATTCTTTTTGGACCAGACAGAGTGGTCTTCAGGTTAGAACTTGACAGAATATGTCTGTCATCTATGAAAAATGTAAATATTCTTGATGTAAAAGGAAGTCTTTTTATGGGAAGTATAACTCACATACCACCACAAATAGACTAAATAGCAACTGTTTTACTTGAAATGTGCCATTTAAGTAATTTAATTATTATGCTTTTCCAACTTAAAAGTGACTCTGAATTGTGTTAAGATGATGGCAGGAATGTGAGTTAAATTAACAAATACATATTGTGCTGGGAGGAAACATTTTTATCTAACTAAATAAATAAAATATGTTTTAATGAAAAATTGACAAACATTCTGGTATTTTATGTAAATGTATCTTATCTATGTCTATATGCCTGTGATGGTGGGCACTGGGATGTATTTTCACTCCACCTGGATATTGCCTTTCTCTCTGCAGTGCTGGTTGGAAATTGCGCTAACGCTGACGGGGGGGGGGGGGAAGCACGCTATCGCTGTCGCGCTACGCTAACGTGTCGGCAAAGTTAACGTGCCAAGTTTCGTTGCGGGGGGGGGGGGACTGGACTCCAAGATGCTCCTGCTGATCACTGCTATGCTGGAGCTGGAGATGTGGGCTGTGATGTCTGCACTGGGAGGAAACTGAAGGCCCTCAAGTCCTGTCTGGTCTGTCGGGCCTCCTACTGTGACTCTCACCTCCAGCCTCATCGTGATGCTGCTCCCCTACAGAGACACAAGCTGGTGGAACCCAGCCAGCAGCTCCAGGAGAACATCTGCCCTCGTCATGATGAGGTGATGAAGATGTTCTGCCGCACTGATCAGAAGATCATCTGTGCTTTATGCTGTATGGATGAACATAAAGGTCATCAGACAGTGTCAGCAGCAGTACAGAGGCCTGGGAGGCAGAGAGAGCTGGAGGAGACCAGGCAGAAGATCCAGCAGAAGATCCAGCACACAGAGGAAGACCTGAAGGGGGTGGAGTCCATCAACGGCTCTGCTGATAAAGCAGTGAAGGACAGCGAGAAGATCCTCACCCAGATGATCCGTCTGCTGGAGAAAAGACGCTCTGAGGTGCAGCAGCAGGTCAGATCCACACAGGGGGCAGCAGTGAGTGGAGTCAAAGAGCTTGAGAAGAAGCTGGAGCAGGAGATGATGGAGCTGAAGAGGAGAGATGCTGAGCTGGAGAAGATCTCACACACACTGGACCACAGCCAGTTTCTCCACAGGTTCTCCTCACTGCCAGCCCTCAGTCCGTCTCCAGACTCCTCCAGCCTGGAGATCCGTCCTCTGAGATACTTTGAGGACGTGGCAGCAGCTGGACCAAGCTGAGAGATGAAATACAGCAAGTTCTGCACAGTGCACAAACGTCTGTTATTATCTGAGGAGAACAGAAAAGTGACATTCATGGAGGAAGTTCAGTCTTATTGTGATCATCCAGACAGATTCACTGACAAGAAGCAGGTCCTGAGTAGAGAAGGATGACTGGACGATGTTACTGGGAGGTTGAGTGGAGAAGGGGGAGGGACTTCTGTGGTTTATTTTAGGGGGTTGGTGTAGCAGTGGCCTACAGGAACATTGGCAGAGCAGGAAGGTCAGAGGAAAGTAGATTTGGATTCAATTGCTGTGTCTCAATTCAGGTTCTGCATCCTTGAAGTGCGCATTTTGAAAGGAAGTTGCGTCATCGCACTGCGCGAAGGCTTGTCCCAATTCCCGAGGGTGTTTAGGACGCTCAAAATGCGCACTCGTAAATACGCACTCGTTTTAGCCGATTCCAAGGATACACCGCTACTATCCTTTGCGTACTTGGGTATCCCATGATGCTTTGCGTGCTGCTGCAAAGCATCGTGGGATCCTGGGAAGTCAGCTGAAATTAGCGGCATGTACTGGTTAAGACACGACATATAAATCTAAATATTGACGTTTCACATAAAGTATCCAGTTTTTAACGTAGGATTTTATTTATTTGAACATTCAACGGCATCGTTAGATGGCAAACCAATGGTTAACGTGATACTATAGAAACGTCACTTCCGGGGTTGGCCAGCCAGAGGGAACGGCGGTGACGAAACGAGGAAATACGCCGAAGGCTAGACCGTCCCGAGTGGTTACCGGGGAGGCGGGGTTTGGTCCGTCCTTCTAGGCTGGGAACTCTAAGAACGCTTCTTTCAGACGGAGGACACTCGGTCTCAAGGGTGCAGAACCTGAATTGAGACACAGCAAATGACAAATCCTGGAGTTTATATTGTTACCCAGGTGAATATTGGTTTCGTCACAACAACATCAGTACTCGTGTCTCAGGTCCTCGGTCCTCCAGAGTGCGAGTGTACCTGGACCACAGAGCAGGTCTTCTGTCCTTCTACAGCGTCTCTGGAACCATGGAGCTCCTCCACAGAGTCCAGACCTCCTTCACTCAGCCGCTACATGTTGGACTTTATGTTCCTTCAGGTTCTTCAGCTGAGTTGATGAAAGTGTGACTGAAGTCGTCAGAGAGACTCTGAGCTGAATTCTCACCTTTGATTCTTCTTCTGTCTTCACGTTTGTTACCCAGTGTCTCCGGCTGTCAATCACAGGGTGGGCGGGGCCTGGACGCCACTTCCTGTTGGTGCTCCTGGTGACTGTTGTCCACCTGCTGGATGTTTGTGCCATGTTGTTTCTCTTCCTCTGCAGCCCATTCATCCCGCACATTAATAATGTGTCATTAGTCCACATGACAACTTTATTACTGTGGAAACACAGCTGAGGTCTGTTTCCATTCTGGACCTTTCCACCCTGACCTTTGACCTTTCAACAACTCATCCATCTGATCAACCTTCTGACTGTTGATCCGTTTGTCAACATTCAGATGAATGCATGTAAATATTGAGAGAGAATTTTGTCTTTTGATTCCGCTCAATGTGACAACAGTCAATCAATAAGTCATGAAATATACCATCAGTCTATACTGCATAACAATGTCAAGTCAATGATCAAGTGTTGAATTGAAGCAATAAAGCAACAAGACAATCCAGGTAAAGTCTCTGCTTGTTGGTAGATTTCTCTTCTGTCAAGATCTCCATGTATTCACCACAGACATTTAGAAAGTCAACACCATGAAGACAAGATCAAAGTTTCAAAAGCACATCAGTCAATGTGGGAAACAGCTGATATTTATCTGGCACACACACACACACACACACACACACACACACACACACCACTATTTTACAGAACAAGTAGAGAACGGGTACTTTACTGACTCATAGTGTATTTACTTTATTGCATCTTAACCAATGTTCCCTCTAAGCTGCTTGCTTGCGCAATCGCGCACTACTTGCACATTCTCAGCGCACAAGGAAATCTATGTAGCACATAAAATAAAATTCAACAGAAACGTATTAATTAATAATTTTAGAGCTTTTATTAGGCGGCGCACCGCTACGCCTTCAGAATGATGATTTTTTTTTTTTTTTTCTTCCAGCTGCACCGTATGAGTCCAAAAGGCAGAGAAAGTTTCCAGGCTTTCACAGCCAAGCGGTGAACGCACAACCATCACGCACACACAGCACCACCTGCCGATGAACGGGCACCCGCAACCAGGGTTCTTCCTCCGGCTGCGCTAATGTCCAAGCCCAGTGCACCCGCTTTAAACCCCACCACCACGCGCCAGAAGCTTTTTAAAACATTCAGCAATGAATGCCCATTGCCCACCTCTGGGAATGCGAGCCGAAATGCGAAGAACTGCGGAGGACAGAGTTCTCAGCGTGGACACTGGGGTTGCCGGAGCGGCGGAGTGGAGACAAAGTCAAGTGCGTCCCGTCTCAGTTCATTACGGGACAGCTTTTTTAGTTGCCAAATACGGGACAATGGCGTATTTGAGCACGGAAACGACGCAAAGTCACAAACACAAATACAAGTTTACAACGGTACAAAAAGAGGATCGTGGTGCAAACGCAAAAAAACAAAACAAAAAAACAACACGCTGCAGGACAACATTCACTTCATCAGAGGAGCGATGCAAAGCAAGAAAACGCTGCATAACGCATTCCCTACACCGGAAGTAGAGTTGCTCCACGAGGAGCGCTCCCCTACAGCGAAGAACAGTCCCGACACTTCCAGTGAGAGTCGCCGCCTCCTACAGTTTCAACACCGGGACATCTTGCGGGGGGTGGAGGACCTCCACCTGAATGTGGGAGTGGGTGTGTTTCCACAAAATATGTGTCTTCATGGTATTTAGCTTTTTAATGAAAGGACTCTTAAAACACTGAAAAATAAATGCAATATAGCTATTTTATGACTTACTGTAAATGTACAGGTAGGAGACATTTCCTGCTTGGCATTGCTGCCTGTCGCACTTCTTTCGGTGCCCACGGGTCAGCTGCAGGGTCATCAACCATGAACTACCATTCATTGACGTTTCGCCCCTTGTGGCGGGACAGTGACAGGGACGTTTGCCTCGTTGATTCTGTGGTTGTTGATGGGGTGAGGTGTTCTTTCCCCAACTCCTGTCCTTGTTTCGTTCTTTCTTTTATACAGTCAGGCAATCTTTGTAGATACGCTACTTTTATTGTATGGCCGCAAGTTATAACAGTGCTCATCAGGTAAAACACCCGGAAGCCAACGTCATCAACTCGCACCAGATGTCTCTGCATATTGCATGGAACTTGGCTGCCATCTAGTGGTTAACTTTCGTAACATCTCCTTTAACATATGGAAAGAAAGCAATTGAAAATGGACAATAGTGACCGGATGAGAGTTACGTGGCCAGCAACAACAATAGCTGGCTACAGGTTAAACAGAAATGACTAGTTCACTCTCCTAAACATTAGAAAAAAATGAACAGTCCACATGAACAAAGTGGCACAGAAATAAACAAGAGATGACATTCCTTCTTCAGAAAGTTTAAACAACAAAGTCTTTGCGGTACCTCTCAGGAGGTTTATGTTGGATCTGGTTCTGGTCTGCTTGAGGCCTAAATGTCCAGATTGGGGGACACTTGGCACATCAGTCAACACTGGAGCCCGTTCTAGTTCTGAAGCCCCTTCCCTCCTGTCACCAACTATGTGCTCGAGTCTGCTGTCTGTTTGACTGTTGTCCCAGTCATCTTCCACCAGGGAATATGTACATATATATATATATACATATATATATATATATATATATATATATATATATATATATATCTTTCGAAAAACACCCTCTCGCAGGGCAAAGAGGATGCTGGTGTTGCCAGGCAGGTACTCATTTGCTAGCTTGTATAGGTTTGGGTATACAGCTTTGTGTGTCATCCAGTACACCAGAGGGTCCTGTGATAACACTGCACCTCCACTATGGCATCAGCAGTAGCATTGCTGGATGCCCTCGCTTCTTCAGCGTCCCGGTCCAACAGCTTCCACAGGTCAATGGCTGAAAATGAAACATTAGATAAAGTTTAGTCTGTACATGAAAAAATACAAATAAAGTCTATTGATCCAAATTCTATAATTTTTGTACCTTGGGAAGATGCAGCTGGTTCTGGCTGTGCTCTCGAAGTAGATGGCGGCTCCTCTTCATGCGGTACATTCCGCAACAATGCTGCACACTCAGATTTTAACCGGCGCACAGCTGACTCAGCATTTTCAGGGCTTTTATTTGTTATTGTATGAATAAGTTGAGTAATACGCTTGTAACAAATGACCTTGTTCGGCGGCACGATTTCAAAATGCTCCCAGACTTGAGATCTCTTCCTGGTTGGTTCCGTTGCAGAGCAATAAGAAAGCAAACCGAAAGCAATACGAAAGCTGATCAAATCAATCCAAAAGGTATCGACCAGATAGGCAACGCATTGCGCCGTTTCATCCATTTTAAACTCAACTGAGACCTGCCAGTCTTTCAAAGCCTCACCCACTGAACCAAACCAGCCAGCTGATTCAGTCTGAATGAAGCAGTGAAGTGGTTCAAACGTCATCAGTCACGTGATTTGAAGCAAGCTCCGGAGCAGCGCTTCAGAAAAAAACCCTACCGAGTTGTGGGGCGTGGTTCGAAGCCCCGTGTCAGAGAGAACATCACTAGTTGTGTCTGAAAGTTCATCTAGTTCCCAGTAGTCAGAGTAGTAGAAAGGTCGTAGTTCTGGAGCTACTGCTTGTGTAGCTGTGGGCCACCCTTTCAATATGTAAGTCTGGAGTGCACAACATAGTGGATCTTTGATTGTGGCAGTTCTAATGGACTCCAGTGTAGCTGTTGAAATATTCGTGTCTGCGAGGTGGTCGACTCGTTGTAGGTCTTTGGTGGTGAGGCCCATGGCATAGATGGTGGCAGGTGTTTGCATGTGGGCATGCTGTGTGTTTGGCTGTTAAGTCCTCGACAGAAAATCTGCCACATGAAGATCCTTCCCTTGCTTGTACACCACCTTTGCGCATATCTCTGTTCAGTAGGCGAATGCAACAGGTTGCCCATTCTGGAGAAGAGCTGCACCTAGGCCTGTCTCGCTGGCGTCACACTGTAGTGTGACTTCTTCCTGCAGGTTGTAGTACTTGAGTACTGGGTGGCATGTGATTAATTGCTTCACAGTGTCAACGGCAGATTCATGTTGTGATAGCCATGTCCACTCCACGTCCTTATCTGTCAGGCGTTGGAGAGGCTCGCACACATCTGAGAGATGAGGAAGAAATTTGGCAAGATCATTTACAAACCCCAGGAATCTCTGTAGCGATTTAACATCAGTGGGTGTTTGCATGTGTTGAAACGCTGCCACCTTCTCTGGGTCAGGGCGAAGGCCCTCTGTGGTGAGAAGATGTCCCATGTATTGGACACTGGATAGTTTTAGTTTCAGCTTCTTTTTATTGAGCTTTAGATTGACCTCCCTGGCCCTCTGCAGCAAGGCAGTCAGGTTTCTGTCATGGTCAGTTAGTGCCTCTTCTGAAGTGTCTCCACAGCCGTAGAGAAGAATGTCGTCTGCAATGACACTTACACCGGTCAGGCCTTGCAACACCTCATGTTGCCTGCGTTGATATTCTTCTGCAGCTGGTTTTATGCTGAAAGGCATCCTTAGCCACCCGAATCTGCCAAGCGGGGTCCAAAAGGTGGTCAGATAACTGCTCTCTTCTTCAAGTTTGACTTGCCAGTAGCCATCTTTGGCATCAAGCACGGAGAATACTTTTGCTTTTGCAATGTCTGGGAGTATCTCCTCTATTGTTGGCATCTGGTAGTGTGACCGCCGTAGAGCTTTATTGAGTGCGCTGGGATCAATGCAGGTGCGCAGCTTTCCTGGCTTTTCTATGACAACCATGTTGCTGATCCATTGTGTTGGCTCTGTGACTCTTTTGATGATAATAATAATATAATAATAAACTTTTATTTGTACAGCGTTAAATCACAGCCAAAGGCGTCTCAAAGCGCTTTATACAATCAGAGAGAACCAACCGGGCCCCCGGAGCAAGCAAGATGCGACAGTGGCTGGGAAAAACTCCCCTGTGGGAAGAAACCTAGGGCAGAACCAGACTCCAGAGGGCGATCATCTGCCTATGAGTAGTTGGGGTGAAGTATAAAGATAGAGGAGAGACAGAGAAAGAGAGAAAGGAGCAGAGTGAGCCAGGGTGGCAGACAGGACAGAGTGAAAAACAGATACACCAACCAGGCAAAACGGATATAAACACAAAGAATAGGAACTAATTCAAGGCTGCTGTCCATGTGGAGTGTAAGTGTCCATGCTTTGGAAGGCAAGAGCCTAGCTCGATGGACAATCTGCCGATAGGACTAGTCCAGGTCTTAAGCGTGGCGGTGGGATGAAGCGATGACAGCAAGACCCCCAGGACAGCACAATCCAGCTCCTGGCGCAGTGGTCATCACCTGCCGGGGACACAGAGACTGCGGCAGTATCATGCATATCGAGCATACTGTACAAAGCATAATGAGAGCTTGGACAGAGTGGATAGAGTAAAAGATTGGATAGAGTAAAAGATTGATTGGGTGAGGAGAGTGATAAAGGTTCCGCCTGCACAGAGCAACGATCCCTGTAACGGGAGCGAAAGATCTCCCTCCACGGCGTAAGCCTACAGCAGCTTAACTGACAGTGGATGGAGTCTAACTATAAGCTTTAAGAAAAAGGAAAGTCTTAAGTCTACTCCTAAATAAACTAACTGTGTCTGCCCCCTCACCGAGGCTGGAAGATGGTTCCAAAATAGAGGTGCCAGGAAACTGAAACACCTACCTCCTGATCTAACTCTAGAAATTTTTGGGATAACTAAAAGACCTGAATCCTCAGAGCGAAGGGCTCTTGGAGGATGATAAAGTTCAATGAGTTCCCTAATATAAGAAGGAGCCTGAGAATGAAGAGCTTTGTAAGTTAAAACTAGAATCTTAAATTCAATTCTAAATTTGACAGGCAGCCAATGCAAGGAAGCTAAAATTGGAGTAATATGCTGCCTCCTTCTAGTTCCGGTTAACAATCGTGCCGCGGAGTTTTGGATTAACTGTAATGTCCTAAGGGATGAATTTGGGCATCCTGCTAGTACCGAGTTACAGTAATCTAGCCTAGACGTAACAAAAGCATGGATTATTTTTTCCGCATCTTTGAAGGACAAAAAACTTCGAATTTTGGCAATGTTTCTTAAGTGGAAGAAAGCTGACCTCCCTACATTCTGTATATGAGAATTAAAGGTCAGGTCCTGATCAAAAGTGACTCCTAGGTTCCGCACGGTAGAACTGGGTGTAGTACCAAATAGACCACTTTGTCCATCAAAAACTCTGTCCCTACTCTCTCGCGATCCAAATATAATGACCTCAGTTTTGTCGGAATTAAGCAACAGGAAATTCTGTGTCATCCAAGTTCTGACATCACGAAGACAAGATTCCAATTTGGCCAACTGATGAGCCTCGTTTGCCTTAAAAGAAAAGTACAACTGTGTGTCATCTGCGTAAGAATGGAAACTGATGCTATGCTTTCCATTCTTATGCATGTGATGATGCGATTCTTCTCCATGGATCGTATGGCTTCAGTGACTTTGTGTTTGAGCGGAATGGGAATTTGTCGTGGCACCTGATGCACAGGCCTAATGTCGGGGTCCACCTCGAGGTGTAGTTCACCAGGAAGACAGCCAAGGCCTTCAAACACGTTGTTGTATTTTGAGATGATGTCCTCTGTGGTGGTTGTGAAATGCATATCTGTCCCTGTTGTGCTGCGTGAGACCGCTGTAGATGACATATCTGTGTGGTGTATGAAATAGCAAGTTGAGTCTTTTGCATGTTTTTGCAGAAAGCAGAGGCATTTGTGACGTGTGCATAACTTGAAACTTCAGGTCGTGTGTTTGTCCATCATGGTCAGCTTTGAGGTGACACAACCCAGCTAGTTTCACTTGTGACCCATCATACAGTTTAATGGTGGCTTTGCTGGCTGGTATGTCTGGATTACCATCTTGTGTGATGAGCTGTAGATCTCTGAAGCTTATGGCGTTGGTTGTGGCTCCTGTGTCCAATTGACATGATTGTATGGCTAGGGTCATATGATACTGGTTCAGTCATGTACGGTGTTACTTTGAGGTTGACAAGCCATTTCTCGTTTCCCTGTTCCATAGCGTTTATGTTTGATAGGAACCACACCTCTTCCATTTCTTCTTCCTCCTCTACTCTGTCTTCTCCAAGAAAGTTCACCCGTGTCTTGCGCTGGGCTTGTTTGCACACTCTTGCAGTGGCAAGTGGTTTTTCTTTCCACAGGCTTTGCAGATGACGCCAAATGCAGGGCATTTCATTCTGTCATGCACTGCTCCACAGTAACGACAGAGGTTATTATTTGGGCGTTTATCTTTGTTTGCATGTCCCATATGCTCTTTGTAATTATGCTGAGGTGCAAATGAGGGGCGCATCTCTGAGCGTTTGTCATGTGCAAAGTGTACATTCTCCTGTTCCACACCAGTTATTATCTTATTTTGAATTTGTGCTAGTTCGCTGACTCTAAACATGTCTATTGCTTTGGCAAGTGTGAGTTCTGATTCACGTAACATGAGTGCTTGTGTACTTGCATTTTTAGTCACAAGCACTAATCTGTCACGGATCAATTCATCTCGCAGGGGACCAAATTCACATTTGTCTGCTAGCTTTCTCAGGTTTGCAACATATTACTCTGTTGACTCATGTTGACTCTGCTGTGCAGTGTTAAATACGTAGCACTCATAGATTACATTTCTGGAAGGTTCAAAGTGTTTTTGTAGTGCATCCAGATTCTTCTGTGGATTGTCTCTGTCCTCCGCTGACGTGAAGATGTCTTTGTATTATGTGACATTCTTTGCCCATTACTGTAAGCAGGGTGGCTACTCTTACTTTTGCTTCTTTTTTGTCCAGTTCCGTTGTTATCTCATAGTTTTCCCATTGTGCTCTAAAGAATGTCCAGTTGTTATATACGTCGCCCTTCATGTCCATTGCGTCTGGTGCAGGAATCGAAAAAGCCATGGTTCGTCAGGTATTAGCTTAGCAGTTTAGCTCCATTGAAAAAACGTCCAGCCTTTATAGCGCCTTGTTGTTCTGTCTTCAGCCGCGGCGTTAAGTTTCCGCTTCTGACACCATGTTTCGTTCTTTCTTTTATACAGTCATGCAATCTTTGTAGATACGCTACTTTTATTGTATGGCCGCTAGTTATAACCATAGATATATACAGAAGGCTAGATGTCTCACGGCGCAGAATCCAACGTCCGCACTGGCCGCCATCTTTCCACAGTCAGGCAGTCACGGTCTGATGTAGTGAATGTGAGGGAACGTGAGTGACCTGAACAAACATTAACACTCTGATCTCGCTGAAAACATGACGGCTTTGCACACGGTTTGCTTTCTTACAAACGTTCATAACGTAGCAATAATTCTGGATGGTTGAACATGTTGAGAGTGCAGCTTTCTATTAGAAAAAAAACACAATGTTGCTATGGCAGCCTATCTGCACAAGTTAATACGACTGAGACCACTAAGATTTTCATTTCTTAAGTTAAGTATAGCCAACAGCTATTTCAGGACAAACTAGTATTTTGTTCACATACAATATTTGTGGTGTCGGTTGTAGTTATTCGCTGAGGTGCGTTTCCTATAACGTTGCTGCTGCATGAACGCAGTCTCATCAGTTAATGCAGCAGAGACACGGTGATCAATGAACTAGAGCTGCTGATATCTCATCCCCCACCTGTTTGATTCAGAGTCGAACGGTGACAACCTGAGATTACAGGCCGTCTTTTTTCTTGTTGTGATAAAAGGGATTAGGATTGGTAGGTGTAAATAAAACAAGCAATTTGACATATGGAGAGACAGAATAGCTTTTTTTTCCATATCATTTAACTTAATTCGCAAATGATTTACAATTGGATTGCTTTGCTACAGCATCATGCATTATGGTTTCTACAGGAAATCGGTGACTGAAAAAATGCCGAACTTCTGTGCCGCTTATGGATGCAGCAATCGTCGCTGTCCACAAACAAAAGCTTGTAGGATCACATTTCATCTGTAAGCTATTGTTGGAGCTGTTTGATTAATGTTACGATTTAGTGCTTGTTTGTTTAGTTTAGCGTTTAGCATATATGTTTTTATTAAATACGGGTGTGTGCGTGTGTTTGCTATTTTCACATGAAAGCCGATGGTTATAAATCATTAATAAGTATGCAGTATCATAACTATGCTTATAACCTTTGTAACAAACCAAACCGCTCGAAATTCGGTTGAAAATAGAGCAATTTAGGGCTATTTAAAAGAACATGCACAATAAGAATACATAGTTATGAGTGAGAGGGGCGGAGCGAGGTGACTGTGGCAAGATGGCCGCCAGTGCGGACGTTCGATTCCATTGGCCAGCAGCGCGGATAAGACATCTCGCCTTCTGTATATATCTATGCTTAGAACAGTGCTCATCAGGTAAAACACCCGGAAGCCAACGCCATCAACTCGCACTAGATGTCTCTGCATATTGCATGGAACTTGGCTGCCATCTAGTGGTTAACTCTCGTAACACTGTCCATTATGAAACATTTCGTCATCTACTCAAATCTTACAATAAAACTGTCAAACAGGCAAGAATAACCCATTTCTCCAACCTCATCACAAACAATAGCAAAAACCCTTGATTTCTTTTCTCTACCTTCAATCTTTTAACCAATACAAATTTTAATCAGGACGTACAGACACCAACAGATGCCCTCTGTGAGGATTTTGCAGACCACTTTGTAAGTAAAATTGATGTCATTAGGTCCAGTATTTTAATTAATCAAAATCAATTTTTCTACACATCTGGACAACCACTTTTATCTGAGGAAACACTGGAGAGTTTTGCTCTAGTTGATGCAAGGACACTTGGTCGAGTTTTCTCCCAAGTAAAGCCCACAACACAGCCTGCCTTTTAGACCCAATTCCCACGTCACTCTTAAAGTCACTTTATGGGTTCTTTGAGGAGCAGATTTTATATATTGTCAATTGCTCTCTTCAGACGGGTGTTTTCCCTGCTGCCTCTAGAACGGCGGTGGTGAGGCCCCTTTTGAAGAGGAGCAACTTGGATCCAAACATTTTTAATAACTACCGACCTGTATCCAACTTACCGTTTTTAAGTAAGATTTTAGAAAAATTGTTTTTTAACCAAGTAAATTACTTTTTAAATACAAACAATATTTTAGAGAATTATCAATCTGGTTTTAGAAAGAACCACAGTCCTGAGCCCTTTTAAAGATCGTCAATGATTTCAGGTGTAACGCAGACTCTCAGAAGCTGACAGTCTTGGTGCTACTGGATCAAAGCGCTGCTTTTGATACAGTAGATCACCATATTTTATTAAATAGACTCAGAAACCTGGTGGGCCTGTCAGGTACTGTTTTTAACTGGTTTCGTTCTTATCTCACAGATCGATGTTTCTTTGTAAGTATGGATACGTGCTCCTCCAGAGTGCATGAAATTAGATGTGGGGTGCCCCAAGGGTCAATTTTAGGTCCGGTTCTTTTTAATCTGTACATGCTTCCCTTGGGGGACGTCGTAAGGAAACACGGCATCAGCTTCCACAGCTATGCTGATGATACACAAATGTACATTGCCGTGTCTCCTGATGACACAGCGCCAATTGATGCCCTTTTAAACTGTATTTTAGATATCAATCATTCTCATGGCAGAGAATTTCCTACAGCTTAACCAGGACAAAATTGAGGTTTTAGTTATTGGTCCTGAAGGACGGAGAGAGGAACTTTTACCAAAACGTCGGGATTTTAAACCCTCGCAATTTGTAAAGAATCTGGGCGTTGTTTTTGATTCTGAGCTCACCTTTGTTCCACATATAAAAAATATTACAAAGATAGGTTTTTATCATCTAAAGAAAATAGCCAGAATCCGCCCGTTCCTCTCTCAGGCCAACACGGAGGTGCTAATGCATGCTTTTATTTCTTGTAGACTAGATTATTGCAATGCCCTGCTCTCTGGTCTTCCCAAAAAGAGTGTTTACAGTCTACAAATACTACAAAACTCAGTCGCACGTGTGCTGATTAGGACCAGAGGAAGGGAACACATTACACCGCTTTTAAAGTCACTGCATTGGCTCTCCGTCCGCTTCAGGATTGATTTTAAGGTTGTCTTATTAGTTTTTAAATGTCTCAACGGTCATGGCCCATCTTATCTAACTGACCTGCTTTCATCATATCCTAGGTCTTCTGGCACTGGCCTGTTAACTGTTCCCCGAGTCAAAAAAAAACCCATGGTGAGGCTGCTTTCAGCCATTACGGCCCTACTCGGTGGAACAGCCTGCCAGAGAGCCTCAGGGCCGCAGCGACTGTTGATATTTTTAAGGGGAGGCTCAAGACGTACCTTTTTAACCTGCCGTTTAACTGACTTCTTTTACTCTTCTCTCTCTTACTCCACTAATTTTATGCCGTTTTACTATTTTTATGCCTTTTATTACCTTCAATTGATTTTTATACTTTTATAATGGTTACCCATTTTTATGCCACTGTTTCACACTTTATTTTTATGTATTTGGTTTATTTCTCATTATGATTATTCTCCCTTTTATACTTTTAGTGCCAGTGTTTCCTCATGGGGGGCCCTTCACGGTGGGAGCTACGCCTGGTCTGCCCATAGGGGTGCTGCAGGCCATGGTGCCCCCTTGTGTGGATGGCTCCCCATAGTGGCCTTTCCTCATCAGATTCTTCAGTGCCAAGCCGTGTTATCTAATGTCTGTGTGAATATGGGGGTGGGCGTTTGTCTGTGTGCGTTGGTGGGGAGGGGTGGGTCCGTATGGGGTGGGGGGAGGGGCAGTGGAGCTTTTTATTTTTTCTCATTGTTATTATTATGATTGTTGTTCTTCTTATTATTATTATTACCTTTCTTTGTTTTGTTTTGTTTTGTTTTGTTAAGCACTGTGGGTTGCACATGTTGTGTATGAGCAGTGCTATATAAATAAAGTTTATTGTTATTATTATTATTATAGAAACATGAAGACACATCAAAGAGTAACATGAGGTTGTTGTTGTGACACTGGACGGTAGAGAGTCTGAATCCCCGTCCCAGGCGCAAATCCTCATGGAGGCTTCTGAGGAGGTCAAAGATGGCCAATCCGTCAATCCCAGCTCCATAACGGGGGTCTATGGAAGGAAGCCGCGAGCATTGCGCACTGATCCAGGATAGCTTTCACCTGGCTTGATGGATCCGTGTCTTCTCATCCTGGATGGCTTTTAGTGCGACCCATGAAGCCTGGACACACGTGTTGTGGATTGGTTGAACGCTGAAGGCTTAGTGACTCATCTTGGATGACGCAATCCTACTTTGGTGCAAGGGGCCCCAGACACCAACATCATCAAGAGCCAGTAATGGACTCCACAGTGCAGCACTCGTTCGCTCGCCCTCCCTCTCCCATTTTATTCTGTAGTGTCAGATTCTGAAGTCGATTTCACTTTGATTTTCAGAGTGATGACACCCTGAAAAAACTCATCCATCATTATAAACTCTCCATCATTTATTCTCTATTCAGGTTGGAGTATTGCAGGTTGTCAAAGCTCAGCTGTGATTGGCTGCTCTCAGCTCTGAAGTCCAACCCCTCCCACCTCAGAGAGCTGCACCTGAGTTGGAACCAGCTGCAGGATTCATCAGTGAAGGAGCTGAGTGGTTTTCTGCAGAGTCCAGACTGTAAACTGTAAACTCTGAGGTCAGTACTGGTTTGGAACCAGTGGATGATGGTTTCAGCATCAAACACAGTTCATCACACATGTTGAATAAACATTGAACTGAAGGTTGATTCATCTCAAAATGACATCCAGAATATGAAAACTTGAACATTCTGTTCATGTTTGAAGTAAAAAAAAAAAAAAAAAAAAGGAAAAGGAAAAGGAAAAACAGGTCATCAGTGGTCATGTGACAAAACATCATTTCAACACACATTAGTTTTGGACTGAGGATTTAATTTCAAGGTGACATTTTCTGTAGTGTCAGATCCTGAAGTCGACGTTTCACTTTGATTTTCAGAGTGATGACACCCTGGAAAAACGCTCCATCATTATAAACTCTCCATCATTTATTCTCTATTCAGGTTGATTGACTGCAGTTTGTCAGAGCTCAGCTGTGATTGGCTGCTCTCAGCTCTGAAGTCCAACCCCTCCCACCTCAGAGAGCTGGACCTGAATATGAACCCCCTGAAGGAGTCATCAGTGAAGGAGCCACTGATGGATCTTGTCTACAGCAGTGACCATCAACTGCAGAGTGTGAGGTCAGTACTGGTTTGGAACCATTGGATGATGGTTCCAGCACCAAAGCCAGTTGATCCCACAGCAGAGGTCCAGTGTTCCCAGTCACAGTGTGAGAGGAGGATGGTGACGTCCAGCTGCTCCTCATTCATCCAACATCTGCTGCCAAACTGCTTCTTCTCTCAGTTGACCACTCAATTATTGATCAGTTCATCTTCATCAGGCCTCAGTATCAGTCCAACACTCCATGGTCACATGACCTTCTGATGTTCCACACTTGACATGTGACTGAGAGTCTGCTTCTTCTCACCAGTCACTCCATCATCTTCATCAACAGTCAACGTCTGTGTGATGATGCGTTCAAGGACCATGAGTCCTGACTCCTGCTGTCTCTTCTTATCTTTGCAGGTGGTGGTGAGGATGAGGAGAGTGAAGAGGAGAGCTCTATCTAGTGGTGGCTGACAGAACTACAACCAGTGGAGCCAAACAGCAAGCTGCACTCACCAACACTGTGTGGGTGTGTCACGACCTTTGACCCCAGTGCAGCCTGGTGGCTGGCGGACTGCTTCTCCCTACAAGCTGCTGTGGTTACTGGGAGAGACGTCCCAGAAGCCACTGGTGGAGCTGAATCCTCAGTGGAAGAAGCAGGACTTGGAGCAGCTGCTCAGTGAAGGCAGCAGCAACACAACCACTGCTTCTGCTCTCATCATCCACGGCTGGAACATCTCAGCATGAAGGTTCCACACATCAACAACACACTGGTCTGCTCTCACTTCAGACTTCTATAACATCTTCATTTTGGAGGTGAAAAATACTTTTCAAGAGACTTTATTTCTGCTTCATGATCTTAAATGAGGAAATCATGTGGAAAAGATAAAGTGATTCACAACACCTGTGATGGGAACTCAAATCATAATTGAATCATAAGTAAGACAAAAGAAGTTTCCCTCAAAATAATTCATGGTTTTGATGCTTGCCAGATGTTTGTGTGGAGATTTCAGAAGGACGTCAATGAATCAGAAGGAAACCAGATCATTTATTTTATGTGATTATGTTATATCATCCTAACTTTGTTACGAGCTCAAACATTATATTTCAATGATTCAATATTCTGACAATAAAAGCCATCACAACCTGTGTGACCTTGACCTCAACTGACGTTTCATTTCTGCTGCTTTAACACTTTGATTATATATCTCCTGAAGTCCTGCCATGGGGATTCTCCATATCTGAATAACTTGTGTACTCAAACCTTCTGTAGGCCATACCCACTTCTCCACTAGGTCTCAACATAAACCACATGAATCAATGAAAATAAATCTCACTTTTACAAACAAATCCAATTCAGTTCAAATATAATTTAAATAAAATAAATGATACATTATAATTAATCACCAACAGATAAATCAATGCTGGATATGAGGTGGTTTGCCCTCTCTGGGTCGGTGGGGAGGCCCTGCCTCAGGGGGAGGAGTTCCAGCATCTCGGGGTCTTGTTTGGGACGCCTCCCTGGGGAGGTGTTCCAGGCATGTCCCACCAGGAGGAGACCCTGCTGGAGGGACCAGGTCTCTGGGCTGGACTGGGAAGCCTTGGGGTCCCACTGGAGGAGCTGGAGGAGGTGAATGGGTCCAGGGAAGTCTGGGGGTCTCTGCTGAGGCTGCTGCCCCCGAGACCTGACTCCAGATACGGCAGTAGAAGATGGATGGATGGATGGATGGATGGATGCCAGGTGATAGAACATTTCATAAAAACAGACTCTGCATTATAACTTCTATTACACTCTAAATAACTCACTCCAATAGAACTGCACTCGTCCTTCTCTCACATTACATTGGATCACAATGACCAAACAACACAACAAAGACAATGATCCAACTGTACTGCCACTTCCAGACTCAGTGTAGGTCTGTAGGCCTCTTGGACCTTCATGTGAACCACTGCGTGTTGACTGGAGGTGAAACATGGCTGACTGCTGTCCTCCTACCTGGACAATGCAATCTCACTTTCAATCTCACAGCCACTAAAAAACCTGATTGTGATTGAGAGGTCCTCAGCAGCCAATCACTGTTGGGAGTCCAGCCTTCAAACACTCCTCCTGAATCCACAGTCACATCTGTGAGCATCTGGAACTTTGGCCCTGATCCTCCACACCACACACCTTGGGATGACAGCGCCACCTACCTGGATCCTTTCAGCAGCCAGTCCATGCTCTGATCCGTTTCCACTGTGGCCTGTTGTGTCATCTGGACCGGAGTCTGGATCATCAGTGTCCAGGTTCATGGAATCTGTCAGAGTGCCGCCGTCCTGTGATGTAATGATAGAGAATCACTCTATTTATACTAATGTGCAGAACCACTAGAGTCTCATTTCTTCACTGCTGTCAGCAACAAGCATTTGGTGTCACACTGGTGTACAACACTTATGGGCTAATTAATAAGAAATGACATATTTAGGAATCACCCGCAATGCCCAGATTGTTGCTGCTTATCTGCTGATATGAGCCGTCAACTGTTGCAATATAGAACTACGGGCAGGAAATTACAATTAGTGTAGAGTGTATTATAATTTAAAAGTTTACTAACGGTAGTTCTTTAAAGAATTTAGCAGGGATGGAACAGGCTAACGTGACGACGTCACTTGTAAAACGGTAGGAGCTCAACCTGCTGTCACGGTGAAAACTCTGTGTTACGTCCCGTCTCGGGGGACCGAGACGCAACATGTGGGACACCTTCCCCCACTCCCAAGCCTCATTAATTTCTCACGGCAGTTGGCGGTTTTCAACAAAAACATTTATGAATCAGTAAATGAAATAAACAAAACAACTTAACCGGTGGGCAGCAAAGGCTTCAGGGTGGACCCAGGCCAAAATAATAAACCAAACTCCAACTAGCTCGCCTTAAGAACTAACTAAAGAAAGAAAGAGAAGCCAAATACAGAAAGGCTAACCTCCCTACATACTTAATAAACAGGAGAAAAGAGGGGACAAAGAAAATGGCAGCCCACCCCTACGGCTGCGTGCTCTAACACCATTTCAGAAGTGACTAACTGCAGACTTGGGAGCGGAGGAGGGATGACCGTCAGGCTGGCTCGACTGCTCCTCCTTCTCAGCCGTGGCGCGTCCAATCAGCAGCCGACATCCAGGACCGCACCTGCAAGGCGTCATCCACTCTCTCACACACACAAACACAGACAGAAACATAGAGGCACCTAGACCCACCCGTGGGTCATAACACCCCCTCCCTTAAGAACCAAACCCTATTAACATACCGACAAACAAAACTAAACAAGAAAACCCAGAAATAAGAATTTTGCAGCTAGTCCACATGTACACGTGATCATGCATCTTCCAACACAACATCAAGATCCCTAGATAGTAAGTTTGATAGATGGATAGAAATAGATAAATTAGTTAAAGTTACACACACACACACACACACACACACACACACGCACATATATATATATATGCATTATATATTTTTTATTAACCTCTTTCAATGAACTCCAAAACATACATGGTCAAAATCCATATTATTATTATGTTGTTGTTTTTTAAATGCTCATACAAAACAAAAAAAGTGAAGGGTGAGTAGTCTGAATTGGGTTCAGTGAACGTCACATCCACTTGTAGCACATTATTTCCAGCAGCAAGCTTCTCCTTTTCCGTTCACTAACTCACTCACTCATTCAACCGATTGGCTTAGACCTTCCCCGAGGTGATTGGTGGAGTGACGAGCACACAGCACGTGACCTCAACGACGAGCTTCCACCCACGGAAGTACCATAGGAGGACACGGATTAAATAGTATGGCTTGTCCACCAGAAGGCTGTATTATGGTGTACATAATATAAAACTTTGGCCCAGTTCTGATTGTATTGCATTGTATTGGTTGGTGTTCCTGAAGTTTCATTTTTCGTCTCTTTTTATTTTTTACATCCATGTTTGTGATGAAATAGTATTGTGAATCGCTAGCTCGCATTGCATGCTGGGAAAAAGCGTCACTCAAGGAAGTTTTGGCTTCGCTGACACGGTCCTGAAGGGAAGTGGGTTTTAGTGCACTGGAACGGGATGAATGTGTTCAATCAAGCAGTACAAACCTGATTAATTGTCTTAATACTTCACTTCGAATGGCCATATTGTTTAGGATTAGAATTAGATGACAACTTCTTCACAATATTTGCAACTATTCAATTTGACCAGCAGGTGTCAGTAGAAGACGGAATTTCATGTTGACTATTTCCTAATGGAAGTGCTCTCTTGACGTTGGATTTTTCTCATAATTATTTGAAGTGTAGGCCTGTATCTGCACACAATTTGGAATTCGTCCCAGCGCCCTGAGCTGTAAATTTGGACGGTGTAAAATGAAAATGGCCAGCTGCAGCAGAAAAGTGGACCTATATATATATGTATATATATATATATACATATCTGCAATTCATATTTTAACGGTTTATATAGACCCCTCAGGCTCCATTCAAAATGGGGGTTATTGTAGGAGAGTTGCAGTCAACTGAGATTTGGAGAGAGTTTGGATTACTAGATTTTGGATAGTGTTTATAGTTTGGAGTGTTTGAGACTAGATAGCGTTTAGTTTGGAGATATTTTTGAGAGCTTAGGGAGAGAGTGAGGAGAGGAGAGGTGATAGGATGGAGCCCCCTGTCCTGTACATCAATGTCCATGTTACACAAGCATCTATGCCAGGGGTGCCCATTACGTCCATCGCGATCTACTGGTCAATTGCGAAGGGAGTTTGGGTCGATCGCATGGAGAGAGAGAGGGAGAGAGGGAGTGAGAGAGAGAGAGAGAGAGAGAGAGAGAGAGAGAGAGAGATCCGCGTCAATTACAGCAGGTAGAATCGTTCAGGCAGGATTAGAAAACACGGTGGATCTGGTTGGTTTTGGTCATAATGTACGATGTGCTGGATTTTGTTCTTATATGTGCTGTGCTTTACATTCATTCATTCATTCATTTTCCATACCCGCTTAGTCCCGAACTCAGGGTCACGGGAGTCTGCTGGAGCCTCTCCCAGCTGTCTTAGGGCGAAGGCAGGGGACACCCTGGACAAGGGTGTCCAGGGTAAATGTGACGTATCGGCTTCGGCACTATTCAGATCAAATAAAGACCAGACAGGGACAGGAAAAACAGTTTCACTGTTGTTTTACACGCAAAACTACTGGGGTTGTCGCGTGAGCTTGCAATCCTGGCGTAAACTGATGGAGATGCCTCGCTCAGAAAATGTGCTTCAAAGTGCGCACGCACTGCAGACGCGCCGAAGATCCTGAGAGATGCTGCTGGCAAAACGTCTGCATCACACACACACACACACACACACACACACACACACACACACACACACACACACACACACACACACACCTTTATCCCTAACCTATGCGCTGGAAAACACAAAACTATACAGCACAACATCTTAACGTAAACACACTTTTATTGATAAAATCAAACATAGGCAGATATAACCTAAACAATTTTAAACCATGACTTTTCTGTGCAATGATGAGCATAAATGCACATGGGAACATGTTGACCCATTTAATCCTCTTTCTTTCTTTATCATTGGACTACAAATATATTTCTGAATGACTTTTCCTGTTTTATAGGAGGTGGATCTTTTTGACTTGCTCATTTTAAAAGTAGCTTGCATGTTGAAAAAGTGTGAGCACCCCTGATCTATGCCCTTTTCCAAGTCCCACAATCACTTTCACTGTCATCTGCCTGATTACACCCATGCCATTTTCAGAAAAAAATTGCACAAACAGAATACATTCAAAAAATGTATCATACACATAGTAATCAAGTCAAGTTATTTATTTATTGTCATTGTTGAACAAAGTTAACAAAAAAATTTGTTTGGAGCATCCCCATAACCACTGGCATCAGTACCGATAAAATAATCATAAATAAGTGAGAAAAAAAAACAAAAAAAATATATAATTTATGTACAGAAATTATTTGGTCATTCATTTTTTGCAATTCATAGTCATTCCCAACAGACATAACAGACACAAAAATTCAATGCATCACACGTGGTTCAGACACAGCTTGCCTGTGATTGTACATTTGGCCAGTAGGTGGTTTCGTGTGCACATGAAACTTCGAGAAATGAACCGTTTCTCGAACCAGTTGGCTCAAGTGGTTCTATGCCTCATGAGGCTTCACCTCACCATCACTACAGTCACTGCATCCTGAATCAGTCACACTCAAAGTCGCACACCACCTCTGCTTTGTTCTGGACTGTGGAATGGGCAATATTAATTTAATCTAATTAAATTCTGTTTTATTACTTCATGTCTATTTTAATGCTCTTTATTGGTGCTGAATGGAAGTGTGGTTGTTGTTTTATGAGCTAATGGATAGACAAGTGGCCTATAACATAAGACGCTTAAATGAAGTGAATAGGATATGTCCACAATGTCAAGAAAGGAAGCAGGGTGTCTTTAAAATCGATAACATTTGAATAAGTATTAAAAGTTGAGTTGATGTTATACTTGTATTGACATTATGAGTAATTTATACAACTTTTCCCAGGAACTTTTCCCAATGATGAGGTTGAGGGCCCATCATCTGCAATTCAGCATTCTGCAGGTAGTCAACACCAAAACAAGCGTATTCTGTCATAATCCTGTTTGTAAATAATACACATAAACTGTGTACTTGTAATATAAGTCAAACTTTGGTAACTTGAATATAATTCTCACAAAGGGATTTTTCATGTGTATGCACTTTGTACCTGTTATGAATTTAAAAAAAAAACATTCATAACTAAACTCAGTTGTTGGTTTCCATCTCTATAAGTTAACAAAGATACATAGATACCTATGAAACACTTGTTTATCTTGCTGAAACTAATACTAGGTTACTAGTACTAGATACACCAGTATACTCTCCCGGAGCACAGATCAACCCACTCAAACAAACAAAAAGCATTTTACTCAGTCAGATAAGATTACTAAATGCTGGATGATACACTGTTTTGTGCATTATTTGGGTAAATAAAATAGTTCTATTATTCATACCTCCGCCTACCATTTATTATTACCTAAGGCATAGAGCATTTAAAAAAACAAAACAAATGTCATTCCGGTGTGCCACCCATCTGTGCCCCGAGCTTGCCCCCCCAAGAAAAAAATTCTAGGACCGCCCCTGTTTCCAACACTGTGGATGCTCGGTTGTTTATTGCAGCAGACAGATAAACAATTAAACGGCTAAAGCCATCTATTCCCCCGTGAATGACAAATCTCCAGCTTTTGGTAAAAAAGGGAGAGAAGATGGAAAGAGAAATCTAAAATATATAAGGCATCAGATAGCTAATTGAAAAAGGTTCATGCACAGCTTATTTGACACAAAAAAAGGTATGGTACAAAGGTGAAAAGATTTGGAGTGGGTAGAAAATCTCAATGTTTCATTTGTTCAAGTATTTAAAAACAGTTTTGAAAAATACCGTATTAATTTGTGGTTTCCATCTATGTGCCACATTGCATTTGGTGCAGGAACAGAATACTGCCTCCGTCTTAGTGTGCAATTGGCCAAGGCTCGCACTTCAGTCCCAATTGGGTCCACTCTTCTTAAGGAATCACGTACTCTTTGAACTACAACAACGGCAAAAAAAAAAGAAAGACAAACTACATAAAATATTAAAGGCACAAATCCGTGTTAACACAGATAATGCTGACAAAAGGTATGATTTCATTTATTAAATACCCCCCCTTTCTTTTTTTAAATATACCGCCATTCTTTTTTTAATCATCCATGTAAGCACTTTTAGCTACATTTTGTACGGAAAGCGTTATACAAATAAAGCTAATTATATTTGTTTGTTTCGGTTAAACTGATGCACAATACAGATTACTGAATACATTCATGTGGGGATCAACTTCATATCAAACTTACTTTGCACTCGTAATCCCCTGGCATGAAGGAATGCTCTCATCATTCTGTACCCTGTGTTTGGGTGACTGAGTTGGATTTCTGCAATGAGGGCATCCAGCTCTTCATCACAAAGCGCTGAATACATGTCCGACATTCTAAACAAACAAAGAATAATTCCTGAAATTTTACTTGGCAAGAGCCAAAACATATATAATAATAATAATAATAATAATAATAAACTTTTATTTGTACAGCGCTAAATCACAACCAAAGGCGTCTCAAAGCGCTTTATACAATCGTATAATATATGATATATTATATATTATATTATATATTATATACTGATATATGATTAAAAGCGTCCATTTTCACTGCAACCATTTTGACGTGTATTTGTTGTATCATTAGTGTTATTAGGTACAAGTGTTGCTGCATTCATTGCAAGGTTAACGTCATTTGCGTCAATAGATATGGAAAACAACTACACTTAAGTTTAAAAGAAATGTGCACGTTTTGGAAATGGCAATTTCTTAATATTATTATTATTATTATTATTATTATTATTATTATTATTATTATTATTATTATTATTATTATTATCATTAGTGTTCTGTTAAGGTGAAACAACAAAGAAGCCTTTAAGTCTAAATTGTTTAATAAATAGGTTAAGAGCAGTTGGTGTAAGTATGAAAGTCATTTCATTTATTTGTTGCATTAAGAGAAGCATTTATAGAGCGTCGTTGCCACCTACTGGCATCTTTCGGTAGTATTTCTGTTGTAATTATGAAGCGAACTTTATACCGGAAGTAAGACACGGGAAACACTGCGTTTTCTGATGAGCACCCGTTCCTGTAAACCAGTGTTTGTGTGCCGCGAGATATTGTCAGGTGTGCCGTGGGAAATGATCCCATTTGTGTGCCTGTGCAGTCTAGCGCCTGGCAGAGTAATCATGTAGTACTCTTCCATACCAGTAGGTGGCAGCAGCAGGTAGCTAATTGCCTTGCGCTTGGAGACAAGCGAATTCGTGACGCATGGATGCAGCGACAGGTGTGTCGATTGTGGATAGCGGGACGACGGTTGAAAGTGATGGATAAGTTTTTGAAGAGGAAAAATGCTGACTCTGAACTGGACCCTGGACAAAATTCGGACCCAGATGAAGGCCCTAGTATGAGTGGAGGCAAAGACGGTGACGTCGAGCAAAGTTTCTGGCGTGAGGCAATACAATGAAAGCTATCTTTCATTTGGATTTACTTTTACCGGAGATGCAACGGCACCGACTCCGTTGTGATTGGTATGTGGTGAAAAGCTCTCCAACAGTGCTATGGTCCCAAGTAAGCTTAAACGCCATCTCCAAACGAAACAGCCCTCAGTTCAAAAGAAAAATGTGGAGTATTTTGTTCGCCTGCGTGAACACACGGAGAAACAGGCAACTTTCATGAGAAAAACCGCAAAAGTAAACGAGAGAGCCCTTAAAGCTAGCTACCACGTCGCTGAACTAGGGTTGCCACCTACCAGAGTTACAAATCCGGGACCTCTGGGGGGGGGTCACCGAAATATACGGGACACAAAGTGAAGTGCGTCCTGTATCAGTTCATTGCGGGACAGGTTTTTTAGTTGCCAAGTACGGGACAATCGCGTATTTTACGGGAGTAGACCACAGGCAGAAATCAAATGAGGTTTTGTCATTTTCCCTTAAAAACGGGACAAATTGTGTCCCGGGAGAGATTTTATTTTTCCCGGGACAGGTGGTGAAAAAAGAGAACAATTCTGGGAAAAACGGGACGGGTGGCAACACTACGCTGAACTTGTGGCTAAATCAAAAAAGTCCCACACTGTGGCAGAGCAATTAATACTTCCCGCCTGCAAAGCCATTGTAAATGAGACGCTCGGACCCGAAGCGGCTAAAGAAATAGCCAAAGTCCCTCTCTCAGATAACACAATCTCCAGACGTATTAATGAGATGTCTGCAGACATCGAAAGTGTGGTTTTGGAGAAGATCCCTATCAGTAAGAAATTTGCCTTGCAACTTGATGAGTCTACTGATATAAGTGTTGTTGCAGATTCTGAAGTGGACATTTCACTTTGATTTTCAGAGTGATGACACCCTGGAAAAACTCTCCATCATTATAAACTCTCCATCATTTATGCTCTATTCAGGTTGGAGTATTGCAGGTTGTCAAAGCTCAGCTGTGATTGGCTGCTCTCAGCTCTGAAGTCCAACCCCTCCCACCTCAGACACCTGGAGCTGAGTTGGAACTGCCTTCTGGATTCAACAGTGAAGGTGCTGAGTGGTTTTCTGCAGAGTCCAGACTGTAAACTGGAGACTCTGAGGTCAGTTCACCCTCTTCACTCTACAACTTCTATCACTCTTGTTATTGTTGTCATGATTTTCACTTGACTGCTGTTGGAAATTCAATTTGCAGTCACTGGTTTGTGTTTGAAATGAATGAAACTGGGTTTAAAGGTACAGTGTGTAAAATCCTCCCATCTAGTGGTCAGCTTGCAGATTGCAGATTCTGAAGTGGACATTTCACTTTGATTTTCAGAGTGATGACACCCTGGAAAAACTCTCCATCATTATAAACTCTCCATCATTTATTCTGTATTCAGGTTGTGGTGCTGCAGTTTGTCAGAGCTCAGCTGTGATTGGCTGCTCTCAGCTCTGAAGTCCAACCCCTCCCACCTCAGACACCTGGACCTGGATGGGAACCAGCTGCAGGATTCAGGAGTGAAGCCACTAATGGATCTTGTCCACAGCAGAGACTATCAACTGGAGAGTGTGAGGTCAGTACTGGTTTAGAACCATTGGATGATGGTTCCAGCACCAAAGCCAGTTGATCCCACAGCAGAGGTCCAGTGTTCCCAGTCACAGTGTGAGAGGAGGATGGTGACGTCCAGCTGCTCCTCATTCATCCAACATCTGCTGCCAAACTGCTTCTTCTCTCAGTTCACCACCCAATTATTGATCAGTTCATCTTCATCAGGCCTCAGTATCAGTCCAACACTCCATGGTCACATGACCTTCACATGTTCCACACTAGACATGTGACTGAGAGTCTGCTTCTTCTCACCAGTCACTCCACCATCTCCATCAACAGTCAGCGTCTCTGTGATGATGCGTTCAAGGACCGTGAGTCCTGACTCCTGCAGTCTCTTCTTCTCTCTACAGGTGGAGGTGAGGGAGGATGAGGAGGAGAGTGAAGAGGAGCGCTCCATCTAGTGGTGGCTGACAGAACTACAACAAGTGGAGCCAAACAGCAAGCTGTGTGTCATGACTAGTGATGGTGAGGTGAAGCCTCATGAGGCATTGAACCGCTTGAGCCAACTGGTTCGAGAAACGGTTCATTTCTCGAAGCTTCATGTGCACACGAAACCACCTACTGGCCAAATGTACAATCACAGGCAAGCTGTGTCTGAACCACGTGTGATGCATTGAATTTTTGTGTCTGTTATGTCTGTTGGGAATGACTATGAATTGCAAGAAATGAATGACCAAATAATTTCTGTACATAAATTATATATATATATGTATATATATATATATATATATTTTTTTTTTTTTTCTCACTTATTTATGATTATTTTTATGGGTACTGATGCCAGTGGTTATGGGGATGCTCCAAACAAATTTTGTTGTTAACTTTGTTCAACAATGACAATAAATAAATAACTTGACTTGATAACTATGTGTATGATACATTTTTTTGAATGTATTCTGTTTGTGCAATTTTTTTCTGAAAATGGCATGGGTGTAATCAGGCAGATGACAGTGAAAGTGATTGTGGGACTTGGAAAAGGGCATAGATCAGGGGTGTTCACACTTTTTCAACATGCAAGCTACTTTTAAAATGAGCAAGTCAAAAAGATCCACCTCCTATAAAACAGGAAAAGTCATTCAGAAATATATTTGTAGTCCAATGATAAAGAAAGAAAGGATTAAATGGGTCAACATGTTCCCATGTGCATTTATGCTCATCATTGCACAGAAAACTCATGGTTTAAAATTGTTTAGGTTATATCTGCCTATGTTTGATTTTATCAATAAAAGTGTGTTTACGTTAAGATGTTTTGCTGTATAGTTTTGTGTTTTCCAGCGCATAGGTTAGGGATAATTGGTGTGTGTGTGTGTGTGTGTGTGTGTGTGTGTGTGTGTGTGTGTGTGTGTGTGTGTGTGTGTGTGTGATGCAAACGTTTTGCCAGCAGCATCTCTCAGGATCTTCGGCGCGTCTGCAGTGCGTGCGCACTTTGAAGCGCATTTTCCGAGCAAGGCGTCTCCATCAGTTTACGCCAGGATTGCAAGCTTTATTTGATCTGAATAGTGCCGAAGCCGATACGTCACATTTACCCTGGACACCCTTGTCCAGGGTGTCCCCTGCCTTCGCCCTAAGTCAGCTGGGAGAGGCTCCAGCAGACTCCCGTGACCCTGAGTTCGGGACTAAGCGGGTATGGAAAATGAATGAATGCATGAATGAATGTAAAGCACAGCACATATAAGAACAAAATCCAGCACATCGTACATTATGACCAAAATCAACCAGATCCACCGTGTTTTCTAATCCTGACTGAACGATTCTACCTGCTGTAATTGACGCGGATCTCTCTCTCTCTCTCTCTCTCTCTCTCTCTCTCTCTCTCTCTCTCTCTCACTCTCTCTCTCTCTCTCTCTCTCCCATGCGATCACCCAAACTCCCTTCGTAATTGACCAGTAGATCGCGATGGACGTAATGGGCACCCCTGGCATAGATGCTTGTGTAACATGGACATTGATGTACAGGACAGGGGGCTCCATTCTATCACCTCTCCTCTCCTCACTCTCTCCCTAAGCTCTCAAAACGATCTCCAAACTAAACGCTATCTAGTCTCAAACACTCCAAACTATAAACACTATCCAAAATCTAGTAATCCAAACTCTCTCCAAATCTCAATTGACTGCAACTCTCCTACAATAACCCCCATTTTGAATGGAGCCTGAGGGGTCTATATAAACCGTTAAAATATGAATTGCATATATATATATACATATACATATATATATATATATATATATATATGTATAGTCCACTTTTCTGCTGCAGCTGGCCATTTTCCTTTTACACCGTCCAAATTTACAGCTCAGGGCGCTGGGACGAATTGCAAATTGTGTGCAGATACAGGCCTACACTTCAAATAATTATGAGAAAAATCCAACGTAAAGAGAGCACTGCCATTAGGAAATAGTCAACATGAAATTCCGTCTTCTACTGACACCTGCTGGTCAAATTGAATAGTTGCAAATATTGTGAAGAAGTTGTCATCTAATTCTAATCCTAAACAATATGGCCATTCGAAGTGAAGTATTAAGACAATTAATCAGGTTTGTAGTGCTTGATTGAACACATTCATCCCGTTCCAGTGCACTAAAACCCACTTCCCTTCAGGACCGTGTCAGCGAAGCGAAAACTTCCTTGAGTGACGCTTTTCCCAGCATGCAATGCGAGCTAGCGATTCACAATACAATTTCATCACAAACATGGATGTAAAAAATAAAAAGGGACGAAAAATGAAACTTCAGGAACACCAACCAATACAATGCAATACAAGCAGAACTGGGCCGAAGTTTTATATTATGTACACCATAATACAGCCTTCTGGTGGACAAGCCATTTAATCCGTGTCCTCCCATGGTACTTACGTGGGTGGAAGGTCATCGTAGATGTCACGTGCTGGATGCTCGTCACTTCACCAATCGTTTGAGTTGGCGAGTGAACGAAAAAGTGAACAGTCTTAACAGAAGCTTGCTGCTGGAAATAATGCACTACAAGTGGATGAGATGCTCACTGAACCCAATTCAGACGACTCTCCCTCCACTTTTCTTGTTTTGTATGAGCATTTAAAAAAAACAACAACATAATAATATGGATTTTGACCATGTATGTTTTGGAGTTCATTGAAAGAGGTTAATAATAAAAGAAAAATAATATATATATATATATATATATATATATATATATATATATATATATATATATATATATATATATATATATATATAAATAGTGTGTGTGTAACTTTAACTAACTTATCTATTTCTATCCATCTATCAAACTTACTATCTAGGGATCTTGATATTGTGTTGGCAGATGCATTATCACGTGTACATGTGGACTAGCTGCAAAATTCTTATTTCGGGGGAACTGAGGGTTTTCTTGTTTAGTTTTGTTTGTCGGTATGTTAATAGGGTTTGGTTCTTAAGGGAGGGGGTGTTATGACCCACGGGTGGGTCTAGGTGCCTCTATCTTTGTGTCTGTGTGTGTGTGAGAGAGTGGATGACGCCTTGCAGGTGCAGTCCTGGATGTTGGCTGCTGATTGGACGCGCCATGGCTGAGAAGGAGGAGCAGTCGAGCCAGCCTGACGGTCATCCCTCCTCCGCTCCCAAGTCTGCAGTTAGTCACTTCTGAAATGGTGTTAGAGCACGCAGCCGTAGGGGTGGGCTGCCATTTTCTTTGTCCCCTCTTTTCTCCTGTTTATTAAGTATGTAGGGAGGTTAGCCTTTCTGTATTTGGCTTCTCTTTCTTTCTTTAGTTAGTTCTTAAGGCGAGCTAGTTGGAGTTTGGTTTATTATTTTGGCCTGGGCCCACCCTGAAGCCTTTGCTGCCCACCGGTTAAGTTGTTTTGTTTATTTCATTTACTGATTCATAAATGTTTTTGTTGAAAACCGCCAACTGCCGTGAGAAATTAATGAGCCTTGGGAGTGGGGGAAGGTGTCCCACACGTTGCGTCTCGGTCCCCCTAGACGGGACGTAACACAGAGTTTTCACCGTGACAGAAGGTTGAGCTCCTACCGTTTTACAAGTGACGTCGTCACGTTAGCCTGTTCCATCCCTGCTAAATTCTTTAAAGAACTACCGTTAGTAAACTTTTAAATTATAATACACTCTACACTAATTGTAATTTCCTGCCCGTGGTTCTATATTGCAACAGTTGACGGCTCATATCAGCAGATAAGCAGCAACAATCTGGGCATTGCGGGTGATTCATAAATATGTCATTTCTTATTAATTAGCCCATAAGTGTTGTACACCAGTGTGACACCAAATGCTTGTTGCTGACAGCAGTGAAGAAATGACACTCTAGTGGTTCTGCACATTAGTATAAATAGAGTGATTCTCTATCATTACATCACAGGACGGCGGCACTCTGACAGATTCCATGAACCTGGAGACTGATGATCCAGACTCCGGTCCAGATGAGCCAACAGGCCATAGTGGAAACGGGTCAGAGCATGGACTGGCTGCTGAAAGGATCCAGGTAGGTGGCGCTGTCATCCCAAGTTGTGTGGTGTGGAGGATCAGGGCCAAAGTTCCAGATGCTCACAGATGTGACTGTGGATTCAGGAGGAGTGTTTGAAGGCTGGACTCCCAACAGTGATTGGCTGCTGAGGACCTCTCAATCACAATCAGGTTTTTTAGTGGCTGTGAGATTGAAAGTGAGATTGCATTGTCCAGGTAGGAGGACAGCAGTCAGCCATGTTTCACCTCCAGTCAACACGCAGTGGTTCACATGAAGGTCCAAGAGGCCTACAGACCTACACTGAGTCTGGACGTGGCAGTACAGTTGGATCATTGTCTTTGTTGTGTTGTTTGGTCATTGTGATCCAATGTAATGTGAGAGAAGGACGAGTGCAGTTATATTGGAGTGAGTTATTTAGAGTGTAATAGAAGTTATAATGCAGAGTCTGTTTTTATGAAATGTTCTATCACCTGGCATCCATCCATCCATCCATCCATCCATCTTCTACTGCCGTATCTGGAGTCAGGTCTCGGGGGCAGCAGCCTCAGCAGAGACCCCCAGACTTCCCTGGACCCAGTCACCTCCTCCAGCTCCTCCAGTGGGACCCCAAGGCTTCCCAGTCCAGCCCAGAGACCTGGTCCCTCCAGCAGGGTCTCCTCCTGGTGGGACATGCCTGCAACACCTTCCCAGGGAGGCGTCCCA
Source organism: Nelusetta ayraudi (assembly GCF_046127955.1). Taxonomy (NCBI): domain Eukaryota; kingdom Metazoa; phylum Chordata; class Actinopteri; order Tetraodontiformes; family Monacanthidae; genus Nelusetta; species Nelusetta ayraudi. Next base: position 3,701,406 of record NW_027466053.1, on the reverse strand, counting down.
AACAAGACCCCGAGATGCTGGAACTCCTCCCCCTGAGGCAGGGCCTCCCCACCGACCCAGAGAGGGCAAACCACCTCATATCTTTCATTGATTTATCTGTTGGTGAATAATTATAATGTATCATTTATTTTATTTAAATTATATTTGAACTGAATTGGATTTGTTTGTAAAAGTGAGATTTATTTTCATTGATTCATGTGGTTTATGTTGAGACCGAGTGGAGAAGTGGGTATGGCCTACAGAAGGTTTGAGTACACAAGTTATTCAGATATGGAGAATCCCCATGGTAGGACTTCAGGAGATATATAATCAAAGTGTTAAAGCAGCAGAAATGAAATGTCAGTTGAGGTCAAGGTCACACAGGTTGTGATGGCTTTTATTGTCAGAATATTGAATCATTGAAATATAATGTTTGAGCTTGTAATAAAGTTTGGATGATATAACATAATCACATAAAATAAATGATCTGGTTTCCTTCTGATTCATTGACGTCCTTCTGAAATCTCCACACAAACATCTGGCAAGCATCAAAACCATGAATTATTTTGAGGGAAACTTCTTTTGTCTTACTTATGATTCAATTATGATTTGAGTTCCCATCACAGGTGTTGTGAATCACTTTATCTTTTCCACATGATTTCCTTATTTAAGATCATGAAGCAGAAATAAAGTCTCTTGAAAAGTATTTTTCACCTCCAAAATGAAGATGTTATAGAAGTCTGAAGTGAGAGCAGAGCAGTGTGTTGCTGATGTGTGGAACCTTCATGCTGAGATGTTCCAGCCGTGGATGATGAGAGCAGAAGCAGTGGTTGTGTTGCTGCTGCCTTCACTGAGCAGCTGCTCCAAGTCCTGCTTCTTCCACTGAGGATTCAGCTCCACCAGTGGCTTCTGGGACGTCTCTCCCAGTAACCACAGCAGCAGAAGCAGTCCGCCAGCCACCAGGCTGCACTGGGGTCAAAGGTCGTGACACGCCCACACAGTGTTGGTGCGTGCAGCTTGCTGTTTGGCTCCACTGGTTGTAGTTCTGTCAGCCACCAGTAGATGGAGCGCTCCTCTTCACTCTCCTCATCCTCACCACCACCTGCAAAGATAAGAAGAGACAGCAGGAGTCAGGACTCACGGTCCTTGAACGCATCATCACAGAGACGTTGACTGTTGATGGAGATGATGGAGTGACTGGTGAGAAGAAGCAGACTCTCAGTCACATGTCAAGTGTGGAACATCAGAAGGTCATGTGACCATGGAGTGTAGGACTGATACTGAGGCCTGATGAAGATGAACTGATCAATAATTGAGTGGTGAACTGAGAGAAGAAGCAGTTTGGCAGCAGATGTTGGATGAATGGGGAGCAGCTGGACGTCACCATCCTCCTCTCACACTGTGACTGGGAACACTGGACCTCTGCTGTGGGATCAACTGGCTTTGGTGCTGGAACCATCATAGAATGGTTCCAAACCAGTACTAACCTCACACTCTCCAGTTGATGGTCACTGCTGTAGACAAGATCCATCAGTGGCTCCTTCACTGATGACTCCTTCAGGGGGTTCTGACCCAGGTCCAGGTGTCTGAGGTGGGAGTCGGGTGTCTGAGGTGGGAGTCGTTGGACTTCAGAGCTGAGAGCAGCCAATCACAGCTGAGCTCTGACAAATTGCAGCCCCACAACCTGAACAGAGAATAAATGGATGGAGTTTATAATGATAGAGAGTTTTTCCTGGGTGTCATCACTTCAGCATCTGCAATCTGCAATCTGACCACTAGATGGGAGGATTTTACCCACTGTACCTTCAAGCCCAGTTTCATTCATTACTATCACAAACCAGTGTCTGCAAATTGAATTTCCAACAGCAGTAAAGTGCAAATCATGACGACAACAACAAGAGTGATAGAAGTTGTAGAGTGAAGAGGGTGAACTGACCTCAGAGTCTCCAGTTTACAGTCTGGATTCTGCAGAAAACCACTCAGCTCCTTAACTGATGAATCCTGAAGATAGTTCTCAGCCAGGTCCAGCTCTCTGAGGTGGGAGGGGTTGGACTTCAGAGCTGAGAGCAGCCAATCACAGCTGATCTATGACAACCTGCACCTCTCCAACCTGAATACGGAATAAATGATGGAGAGTGTCATTCACAGTTGGGTGTGCGCGCGCGCGCGTGTGTGTGTGTGTGTGTGCGTGCGTGAGTGCGTATGTGCGCAAACGTGTGTGTGTGTGTGTGTGTGTGTGTGTGTGTGTGTGTGTGTAATTTAAAACCAGTTTTACACATTTCTAATGGAATCAAAGTGAATTCCAACAAACTCAATTCAAAGTCATGACAACAATAACTGCAGCAGTTGTAGAGTGAAGAGGGTGAACTGACCTCAGAGCCTCCAGTTTACAGTCTGGACTCTGCAGAAAACCACTCAGCACCTTCACTGTTGAATCCAGAAGGCAGTTCCAACTCAGCTCCAGGTGTCTGAGTTGGGAGGGGTTGGACTTCAGAGCTGAGAGCAGCCAATCACAGCTGAACTCTAACAAACTACATCTCCACAACCTGAATAGAGAAGAAATGATGGAGAGTTTTTCCAGGGTGTCATCACTCTGAAAATCAAAGTGAAATGTTCAGAATCTGACACTAAAGCAATCTGAAATCTGACCACTAGATGGTAGGATTTTACACACTGTACCTTTCCACCCAATTTCATATGCTTCAAACACAAAGCAGTGACTGCAAATTGAATTTCCAACAGCAGTGAAGTGAAAATCATGACAACAACAACAAGAGTGATAGAAGTTGTAGAGTGAAGAGGGTGAACTGACCTCAGAGTCTCCAGTTTACAGTCTGGACCCTGCAGAAAACCACTCAGCTCCTTCACTGTTGAATCCTGAAGGTGGTTCCAACTCAGGTCCAAGTGTCTGAGGTGGGAGGGGTTGGACTTCAGAGCTGAGAGCAGCCAATCACAGCTGAGCTTTGACAACCAGCAGTACTCCAACCTGAATAGAGAAGAAATGATGGAGAGTTTATAACGATGGAATTTTATCAGGGTGTCATCACTCTGAACATCAAAGTGAAACGTCGACTTCAGAATCTGCAACAAAAGCAGTCTGCAATCTGACCACTAGATGGGAGGATTTTACCCACTGTACCTTCAAGCCCAGTTTAGGGCGTGTTTTCATTGCCTTGCCTCACCACGGTTCGCCTCGGTACGATTGCGTTTTCATTGGCTCTGTGATTACGAGACTGTGGGCGGAGTCGACACGGTAAAGCGGGACAATGTTTTCCCCAGCATCACTTCTGTGCAATACACAACAGCGCAGCGATGGACAAAGTAGAAGTTGTTTCATACCTGCTGCTCGGTCTGTGGTTGCTTTTCTGTTCAAGAAAGAACACTTTCCCTCACTGAAGTCACAGTTGATCATTTATGCAGCAACATTTATAATTTATTGTTTCGTTTTCCATGCGAGCAAATGTGTAGTTCAACCTTCATATTTTCACCAAAAGTAAACACGAGACAGATACAACGGGAAATAGCGTTTATTTAAAAACAAACAAACAGAAAAACAGACAGTAAACACGCCTCCTTATTTGAAATAGCTGCCCTCGCGAGCCAAGGACGACTTTGTTATATGCCGCGGTGTTTGAGGCTTCCTCGCGGCCAAGAGCCACGTCCTCTCGACGAATCAGTATTTCTTCTCTCCTCAAGACTCCTGGGGTTCCCTAGCTTACCGCGCCTCACGCAAGAGCAACTCGATTTGTTTTCTTTACCAAGCGCTTCGCCATTTGCCGTTTGTCGTTTTCGCGAATATGGTTGAACACACTTGCGACGTCGAGGGCATTCCCGGTTCGCCTGCCTCTCCCCAAAAGACGAAAGTAAACATGTATTGAAAAAGCTGTTTTCAAAAACTGTATACACATAAATGTATTTGTACAACACCAATAGTAGCTACTTGTATTCACGGTAAAATGTACCTGACACGGAAGTTCTGTGTCAAAGGAGTTGGCGTGGATGTCCGCTCTGACAGGGAACATCGACGCGGACACGGAGCCAATCCAGTGCCCTGCTCGTCGCTACGTCACCACTAAACTCGCTTCGTCTTGCTCGGACCCTGGGGGATTGAGGTACCAAAACAGCGCCCCCTACAACTGTGTAGCGGCCAGTGCAAACACCCTAACACCATACCATGGCGAGGCGAGGTGAGGCAATGAAAACACGCCCTTTCATTCATTATAAAAAAAAAGTGTCTGCAAATTGAATTTCCAACAGCAGTGAAGTGAAAATCATGACAACAACAACAAGAGTGATAGAAGTTGTAGAGTGAAGAGGGTGAACTGACCTCAGAGTCTCCAGTTTACAGTCTGGACTCTGCAGAAAACCCCACTCAGCTCCTTCACTGATGAATCCTTAAGGTGGTTCCAACTCAGGTTCAGCTCTCTGAGGTGGGAGGGGTTGGACTTCAGAGCTGAGAGCAGCCAATCACAGCTGAGCTTTGTCAACCAGCAGTTCTCCAGCCTGAATAAAGAATCAATATTTGATTCCTTCCATGGTGTAAATGTCATATTCAGAGTCATTTCTCCCTGTTGATGATCCAGATGTGCAGCTGTTGGGATCACTGAGTCATTCCCTCAAAGGAGTCATTGTGCCAGTGGGTTGTCAACACAATAACAACAGCAGTGTGTCAGTCAGTGTGCAGCCAATCAGCAGTGAAGATGGAAAATAATCAGTGAGTCCTTTGTGTGCTTGTGGCTGTTTTCAGTCATCAGAGTCTCGTTACAAGTCAAACACATTCAAAGGACAAGATGAAGAAATACTGCTGCACTATTAATCTGCCTCTAATATTTCTTCACACGATCTTCTGCTCAGTCATGTGACCTTCATCACCAATCAACAACTTCCATTGAGCTCCAAAGTGACTGGAGACATTTTCCACACTTTCTTCCACCATCCAAAGTCTTTTCTGGCTGCAGATTGTTGACATGAAAATATCAACATCCACTTTGTCTAGATGAGTCTTTAATATCTGCTTCAAAGTCTTCACACTGAGCAGCGTTACACACCAGTTGTCATCTGCTGACACACACTGTCCACCAGTAGGAAGCAGGAACTGACCAGAGAACTTCCAGTCTGCAGTTTGGACTCTGCAGTCCAGCACAGAGCAGCTTCACTCCAGGATCCCTCAGGAAGTTCTCACTCAGGTCCAGCAGTGTGAGGTGGGAGGGGCTGGACTGCAGAGCTGAAGACACCACTGCACACTGAAGCTCTGAGAGTTCACTGGATGAAGGAGAGCAGAGAGAGAAGTTGTGGTCGACATGTGAGATTCTAAAGACAGTGAAAGTGAATCAAGACTCATTAATGTCTGATCATCATCATCATCATCATCATCATCATCACCATCATCATGTAAATGGAGGGAAGTCCCGCGGTGGTGCAGCATGTGTTTACATCTGTGGTGCGTGGTGCCGGGACACTGCAGTGGTATGCAAACACTGTTCACCACTGGCACAGTTGATGATCATAAAGTGCCGTCCATTCTATCTGCCCTGGCAGTTTACTGCCATTTTGCTAGTTGCAGTTTACATCCCTCCCACCAACAACAGCAGTGAGAGGAACGCTGCACTCAATGAACTGTACCAGGCCATCAGTGATCAACAGACAGCAAACCCAAAAGCTTTACCATCCTCACTGGAGATTTTAGTCATGCTGACCTCAAGACTGTCCTTCCAAAAGTCCACCAGCATGTTGGATTTCCAACAAGGGGGGACAACGCTTTGTATGTGGAGGTGTTCCGAGGGAGGAGCAGGGCTCGTGCTCATGTGCAATCAATTCCACAAGGATTGGGACGCTCAAAGGAAATGGGTGTGCGTTTGTGCGTTCGCAACATTTTGAACATCCAGATTTTTTTGTTTCAGGATGAAATCCATGTACGTTTTTGTAAATGAAGCCCCAGGTCCTCAGTGTCTCCACTACAGTGTCCTCAGTGCAGCTTCACACTCCAGTGTGTTCCAGCCACTGAGTGTCAACACGTCCTGTTGTGACTGACAGTGTTGCTCTGATCTGCTGCTTCAACTCAACATGATGCTCAGTTGTGTGTAAAGTCACTGCAGCTTGGAGCTCCACTGGATCAGAGATCCTTCACTGGCGTCTCTTCGGACTCCACTGCATCTTTGATCCAACTGCTGTTTTATTGTCTGCTGCCAAATGAAGGAAGGATGTGATGTGTTTGTGTGTTCAATGTGTTGATTGTGTTGATTGACTGTGTAGTTCCACAGTTTTCATTCATGTAGCCGCTCTTTACCTTTGACGCTCAGGTGTCTTCAATGTCCGTCCGTCATACCAGCACCACTACATCATTCATCTATTGATGAGACGTGGGTTCCATTTAACTCGTTTATTTTCCTTCTTGAGTTTTTGGGTCGAGGCAACACAGACAACGTGAGGTCAAAATAATTTTTGGCTCACCAACCACTCCGGCTTGACCCACTTTCCATCAAACAAACATTTCGGCCATTTTTTTTTCTCGACCTAAAATAGCTGCGGGTCACCTTTCAAAATAAAATAAGGGCTTCAGCATCAGAATCGGATGGTCTTGGTTCCCTTTCTTGAAGAACTTGGCAGTTGTCAGCCGGAAGGCATCTTGCACTGTACCCCTGACGACGCCATTAACTTCGTCCAGCAGTGCAACGTAGGGCTCTTTCATCAGACGTTGACTGATACATGACTGAACGAATGGCTCGCGGCTTAGCGCATCAGCGACAACGTTCTTAACGCCAGGGACATACTTCAGATCGAAATCGAATGCGGCAAGCTTAGCAACCCATCTTTGTTCACATGCGTCCAAACATGGCTTTGTTAAGATGTAGGACAATGGGCAATGACAATGACCAAACTTGTCACAAATGGCCCATTTTAACGCCAGGAATTCCAACCTGTGCGCTGGATAGTTAATTTGTGATCGGGACAGTGTCTTGCTGGCGAAAGCGACAGGTCGAGCAACAGTCTCACCTGGTGGCACTTGAGACAGGACTGCGCCAATGCCATCAAACGACGCATCAACAGCGAGAACGAAGGGCTCACTGAAGTTGGGGTGGGATAAGGTGACATTGCAAGCTAATTCATTCTTCAGGGTCTGGAACGATTCTTTGCATGCAGCAGTCCAGTCGCTCGCCATAAGCGCTGGTGGAGCAGATGATCGCTTTTTCACCTTCCTGCCTCTCATGGCCTTATGCTGCACCTGCCTTCCAGAGAGGAGTCTGAACAAGGGTTTTGCTTTAGCAGAGCAGTCAGCTATGAAGTGCTGATAGTAGAAGATTAGGCCCAGGAAAGAATTAATCTTCCTCCAGGAAGGGGTCACACCATCACTCTCCATCAGGTCAGCCTCTCCCACATCCATGATGGCTTTCATCTTGTCAGGGTCCTTCATCACCCCGTCCCCACAAATGACATGTCCCAGGAACCTTACTGACCTCCGCAAGAGATGACACTTCTTGGGGGCCAGTTTGAGTTTGTGACTTTTCAGACGGGAGAACACCATCTCTAGACGCTCAAGTGCCTGCTGTTCAGTTGGGGCAAAGACCATCAGGTCATCAAGATAGCAGAGCAGACTAGTGAAGTTTTCATCCCCGAAGATTGACATCATCATTCGCATGAATGTTGCAGGACTGTTGGACAGACCTTGTGGCATTCTGTTGTACTAGTGGAGGCCAAAAGGTGAAGAGAAAGCTGTGTATTTTTTGTGCTCTTCATGGAGTGGCACATTGTAGAAGCCAGACGTCAAGTCCATGGTGGAGAAGAAGACATTTCCTCCAAGTGCAACCCACCGATCCTGGGGTGCCTTGGGCCAGGCCGTCGAGTCGGACCATGAACAGGACTGTTTGAAGCTGGGGAAGATCTTTGCAGGAGCACCTTCTCCAGCATGTTAATAAGGCGGTTCAGGGCATCAGGGTCAGTGGCCTGTGGCTGCAGTGGGCTCTGTTCTTCAGCAGGTGGTGCAGGTGGCGAGACAGCAGCAAGAGCATTCACTGACACCCTTTCTCTGGAAGTTCTGTTCACTGACATCATTTCAGAATGATATTCGTTCAGAATGTCTTGGACTTCACGAGCAGTCCACTTGTCTATCGTCTTCGACCTGAAGGTCATGGCGAGCTCAGTAGAAGGGCAGTTCTTTATGAACATTCGAGTCACCTCAGTGCTGGGGCTGTCCAGTGACAGCATCCTCACCCTTCCCAGGAAGAGTGGTGTAAAAGTCTGCTAATGGGAGTGGTGAACACGGAACAGAATCAAAGTGCTTCCGCATGAGACCATAAATGGCATCGGGGTTACAGGTGATGTTAATACCACTGTTCCTGGTCCCAAACCTGACAACATCCTTTGCTTTGCCACCAAGATGAACAAGGATCTCCTCCGCTTGTTCCTCAGGTTGCAGATTCCCCCTCTTAATGAAACTCCTCATGAGCTCCTCCCACTCCTGGACGGAAACAGAGTCTGGGTTGTCTCCTCTGAAGCAGGGGGGCTCCTTCAGCTTTCGATGAGGGACATATTGCAAATGGGACACGTCAAAAGCATTTGTGGCAGACACATTTGCATGGCTAGGTCGAGGGGTAGCACTATGTAAAGGGGAACTGGCTAGCATATCAGCATGGGCAGGTGAAGGGGCAGCACTGAGTAAAGGGGTAGTGACAGATGCACTGAGGTGAGAGATAATGTCCTGTGCCACCCGCTGGCTGACCTGTTGAATCAATGCATCACCCATCTGACCTACAATACTAGCAGCAATAACATCAGGGGTAGGTGCAGGGGAACACATGCTGTGCCTGTCCGGGACAGGGGAATGCGTGCCCTGGCTAGCAAGGGCATGAGGGTTTGCATCTGAGTTGGGGGGAGGGATAACACCAGTACTGAGCAAGGGGCGCCCAGGTGTACACTGATTACCCAACACTACAACACCCCCCTGAACAGGACTCTCAAACAGTAAACTTGAAGGATGCATAAAACCCCTCCCTCTGCCAGCACCAAAAGGAGTTACAAAAACATTACCCTGAGATTACTCATCTTTCCAAAAAGTTAACAAAACACAATACCACAAAACAAAAGGATGAAACCATAAAAGGCCTAGACTGGAAACTGAAAAAAAAAAAAAAAAAAAAAAAATCAAATAAAAGTACATAAACCCTCTATCTGATGTCTAACACTGCACAAAAGCAACACATCTGACCGACTTCAGTGACCGCAGATGAACAGCAGCAGCAGAACAGTCCCCGGGTCGCTCTGCAGCAATGGTAGCACAACAAAAGAGTCTCGAGTCACGGCACCAATGTGACCTCTCCTATTCTGTCCTGCTTGCTGTATAATGAAGACTTGCAGAAGTCAGGTGTGGAGCAGCAGTTTATTCTCTGAAACAGAATGGGACACAACCATAACTTGCTCCGTGAAACTTGGTCACCTCCTGCTTCATGGGCTTCCTCTGTACTGAAGTAGTGATCGTGTAGTTGTTGTTTCTACAATACAAATAATATTAAAAATAAAATACATTTTTCTACAAAATACAAAAAAATGACATTCGCAATTTCAATAATTTGCTCCCTAAAGCTCCATTTTTATACACTGTAACATTCTTCCAGTTACACACACATACCTGAAACAGAATGGGACACAACCATAACTTGCTCCGTGAAACTTGGTCACCTCCTGCAGAGACAACGTGCTCCGTATGAGAGCTGTGTGCTGCTAATGGACATGCTAGCATGCTAATCGTTTTTAATAGCAATAAAAAAAAAACGAACTTTGCTAAAAATAAAAAATAAAAAAAAATAATAAAAAATTAAATGAAAGACACCAGCACACATTTAAACACTGAAACACAGTTACATGAAGCATAGCTCAACTTATTGCATTAATTTCTGTCTCAGCAGGGAGGAGACCGTCTCACCTGCTTCATGGGCTTCCTCTGTACTGAGGATCGCCCAGAATGCAAAGCGCTAACTTCAAAATAAAATACAAAATAAAATAAAAATAAAATATAAAGAGCCATGGCTGTGCCCCAACCAAGTTTAACATGATTGAACACAATTTATTTTGTGTGTGTATGAGAGAGAGAGAGAGAGAGAGAGTGGATGACGCCTTGCAGGTGCGGTCCTGGATGTCGGCTGCTGATTGGACGCGCCATGGCTGAGAAGGAGGAGCAGTCGAGCCAGCCTGACGGTCATCCCTCCTCCGCTCCCAAGTCTGCAGTTAGTCACTTCTGAAATGGTGTTAGAGCACGCAGCCGTAGGTAGTGATGGCCGATGGAGGCTTTGTTGAAGCTTCGACACTTGTTTCAAAAAATGGTTCATTACTCGAGGCTTCAATGACACAGTGCTCGAGGAGGTCATCTAGTGCTCAATAAAATGAAGTGCAATAGAAACGTGTTCATTGTTTCATAGGTTGTTTGGGATTTGATTCGCCATGCATTCTTGTTGGACAACACTACATGCTTGTATGGTTCAATGCTGACACAATAAAATAAAAATGAAAAATAAAGACAATGTCTCTTTTTTGGCACGACTGATTGTAGTAGACTATAGCTCTATACTTAGCCTGACAGTTTGTGCAGTGAATTATATTATATCCTAAAACAAGACTAAATAGCCCATAGTTTAAAAATATGTTCAATAGTAAGTGTTCAGTGGGTCAGATGTCAAATGTGATCTATTTAAAATGTAGAATAGTTGAGCTAAATAACACATATATAATACACGTTGATGGGAATTGAACCGTCGCCTCAGTCTTGCAAGTCCAAGATTGTCATAATGTACCACAAACCCAAATCACACTCCCTTTTTTCATCGAAGCTGTTTGAGTAGCGTTAGCACACCGTGATTCCTCATCAACTACAGGCCTACACTTCAAATAATTATGAGAAAAACCCAACGTAAAGAGAGCACTTCCATTAGGAAATACTCAACATGAAATTTCGTCTTCTACTGACACCTGCTGGTCAAATTGAATAGTTGCAAATATTGTGAAGAAGTTGTCATCTAATTCTAATCCTAAACAATATGGCCATTCGAAGTGAAGTATTAAGACAATTAATCAGGTTTGTACTGCTTGATTAAACACATTCATCCCGTTCCAGTGCACTAAAACCCACTTCCCTTCAGGACCGTGTCAGCGAAGCGAAAACTTCCTTGAGTGACGCTGTTTCCCAGCATGCAATGCGAGCTAGCGATTCACAATACTATTTCATCACAAACATGGATGTAAAAAATAAAAAGGGACGAAAAATGAAACTTCAGGAACACCAACCATTGCAATACAAGCAGAACTGGGCAGAAGTTTTATATTATGTACACCATAATACAGCCTTCTGGTGGACAAGCCATACTATTTAATCCGTGTCCTCCTATGGCACTTCCGTGGGTGGAAGCTCGTCGTAGAGGTCACGTGCTGGTTGCACGTCACTCCACCGATCACCTCGGGGAAGGTCGTTGCCCTTGCAGGGTACCTGATTCAGGTGAGTATATGGAAAATATGGGTCAATGTGGTCAGTCGTAACAAGAGAAGCTTGCTGGCAAAAATAATGCACTACAAGTGGATGTGACACTTTTTTCTTGTTTTGTATGAGCATTTAAAAAAAACAACAACATAATAATAATATGGATTTTGACCATGTATGTTTTGGAGTTCATTGAAAGAGATTAATATATATATATGTATATATATATATGTGCGTCTGTGTAACTTTAACTAACTTACCTATTTCTATCCATCTATCAAACTTACTATCTAGGGATCTATCTACTACTAACTCTCAAAAAACTAACGGACAACCAAGAGCAACAAAACCAACCTACTGCAATTCGTATATTTTAGTGTGTGTGTGTGTGTGGGGGGGGGGGGTTAAAATGAGCACAGTGATGGTTCCGCAGCATAAAGTGTATCTTCAGTCGTCGATTGTATGTGTGGGAGTCCCTCAGGTTCAGCCCAGCTGATTTAGTGTTCGGTGAGAGGACCCTTGCGTCTGTTAAGGGGTAAGTGGCTTTCCGATGTTAAGCGAGTAGAGAATAATGTGTTAGATTACGTAATTTTTTTTCTGTGAACGCTTGCATCGTGCTTGTGAAACTGCTCACCAAACTCTTGTCGCCAGCCAGTCTAAAATGAAGCGGCAGTTTGACAAGAAAGCTGTGGCTCGAGTTTTTGAGACAGGCGTTGTGTGTTGGTATTGTTGCCGTTACCCGGTTCCGGTTTGCAGGCTGGTTTTTCTGGTCCGTATGTCGTGGAGCGCAAACTTTCCGATACAGATTATGTAGTGCACACTCCTGATAGAAAACGATCATCCCGCGTCTGCCACGTAAAATTTGTTGAAAAGTTACGCCCGGTTCACACAGGACGCGGAAGCGCCGCGCCGCGCCGCGAAGTGAAGCGCTGCGAAGCGAAGCGCTGTGAATCGCCAAGCGCTTCCATTCAGCGCCCATGTTAATCAATCAGTGCGTTTACATGCAGAGCTTAATCGGACTAAGCAATCATTCGGTTTTCTCGTCCAATCGGAGTTCTCACCTTGGTCCCCGTATACATGCAGCTGAGAAATTCAAATTATTGACGGGTCCTCCTCCCAACACTAGGGGGTGGAGTGAGTCTTTTCAGCCGGTCAGCTGCTTTCGGTTGACATATTAAATCTATTATGATATGGAACGATAGTTCATAATGTACGTGTTACTTGCTTTGCAGATAAGGTGTACCCTATTTCTTGTGCTCCTGGTTATTTTAAAAGGCAGACAAGAACGTTGTTTGCTGTTGGAGGGCTACAACAACACTTCGATGCTACGCTTTGTGCCGTCGCTACGGACCCCAAACTCTCGTTCTTGTTGGATTCGGGTTCGGAGCAGACTGGTGGGAGAGTTTGTGTACAGGTTTTGCAAAGGAACGGTGTCTTCAGTTATACACACGCTCATTAAAGTACCGACCGTGGAGGAAGCTGGTGCCGCTGCACGCCGTTTCCAGCAGAATAACAGCGAAATTACCAAAATAAAAACAAATCAGGAAAACATGTCTTTGCTGTGCTTATATTTACAAAGTTAAAATTCTTCTTACTTACAAAAAATGTGAACGAAAAGGTAGAAATATAAATACGAAGGAATACGTATTTGTTCAGGGGTGCGCAAAGCCGGAGCCCTGCATTTGCTGCGCTACCCTTTTTAAAAAGGTCTCCGTTGCGCGTTATTTTAATATGTCCATCTCTTTTAGAAGAGAAAGCATCGCCCCGGTCTCATCCTCTCTCCAAATGTCAACATTCTTATTCGCGTTTGCCAGGTTGTTTCGCGCCGTCTGTTTTGTTAGACGACGTAGTTGTGCGGTCATGAGTCACGAGAGCGAGGCGTGGCGCATGCGCACTCGCATTGTCCAGTTAATAGTCCGATTAAGGCGTATACATGGCAGAGAAATTCGAATTCCAATCGCATTATCTGGGTGTCTCAATCGGAGTTCTCCGATTCCAATCGGAGTTCTCAAACTCCAATCATAATCGGAGTAAGGTGTTTACATGCACGTGAGTTCTCCGATCATAATCAGACTAAGGCAATAGTTCGATTTTCTCTAGTGCCATGTAAACGCACTGAATGTAGTGGTTCAGACCAGACGCGAACAGGCGCGCGGCTCGTGCCATTCATTTCAATGGAAGCGGAAGCGCCGCGCCAACGAATTTCGCGAGCGAGGCTCCAACTGGTTCACACCAGACGCGAACAGCTCCGCGCCAACGAATTTCGCGAGCGAGGCTCCAACTGGTTCACACCAGACGCGAACAGCTCCGCGACGGTCGACAAGCGCTTCTGCTCAGCTGCACTCTTTTTTTCACTCCCACTTTTTCACTTCTTTTTTTTTTCTTTAAAAAAAATAAAATAAAAAAAAATCATTCGCCATCGCCCCCCCTCGCCCCGTAGCCAGCCCGCTCCATAGCTCACTTTTGTGCGTGTGTGTGTAAATAAATAGAAACACGCACTCAGGTGTCCATCTCAAGACAAGACCTCTTTCATAATGATCATTGACCGGCATCTCTAGGATCAAACAGACGTATTTTGATCAAGTCTTCCTCTGTGTGTGTGTGTGTGTGTGTGTGTGTTTAATCTCTCTCGCACTCTGATACAATGTACTGACAAATATAACATACAAATATGATATATGATCGAATTTGTCATTGGGTTTTTATTTTGAAATTAGTTTATTTTGAAAATTCACCGGATTTTCTCGTTTTTATTGAGCGACTTCCTGTACTATTGACGAGGACCGCTCGCGGCTCGCGCACGAAATAGAGCAGACACCGAAACAACAAATGCATGCCGCGAGCCGCGCAACCACCACATTGATTAACGTGGGCGCCGAATGAAACCGCTCGGCGGCGCTTCGCTTCCACGTCCAGTGAACTGACGTTAAATGCATGGCGCGATCCGCGAGGGGAGCCGCGCGCCTGTTCGCGTCTGGTGTGAACTACTACATGTACATGTGGACTAGCTGCGGAATTCTTATTTCAGGGGAACTGAGGTTTTTCTTGTTTAGTTTTGTTTGTAGGTATGTTAATAGGGTTTAGTTCTTAAGAGAGGGGGTGTTATGACCCACAGGTGGGTCTAGGTGCCTCTATCTAAATAACTATTACCAATTTTAAACGTTTAGTTTTTTACTACTACACAAATGTAAAGTCAAACAACATACGCTTACAGAAACTCACACAACAAAATATAAATTAAAATGTGTAAAACAAAAAGAAAAAAAAAATCTGCATTCAGATAACAGTTTTGTCCTTTAGTGAAGATTGACAATGAGAAAAACCAAGAGCCTCATCTTTGTGCGGCTGATCCTGTTTCTTCTCTCTGTAAATATCTGCCCTGTTTTGGAGAAGATTCTCTCTGAGGGGACTGATGTTGCTACAATGCACAGTCTCCATGCCATCACATGTGTAAGGCGTTGGTAAATTGAAGCCTGCAGTTTGCAGTTGCAGCTGTTGCACGACAAAACGGGTCAACCAACCCGACAAACGACCCAGGTGATAATCGGCTCCGATCGGCTTGCGATGGAATTGGGACACCCGGGACAACACCACCTTTTTTTTTTACCTGCCGCACGGAATGACGTTGAGCGTAACGTACGCTAAATCATAATATCGCGCCAGTCAAGGTCATATCGCGGGCCAGTCCCGCTCACCAGATATCCAAGAAGGTTGGTGAGGGCTGAGCGGGCAAAACCTTTGGTGACTAAGTACCGAAGGGGTGAATTTTTTCTCTACCTTTTTGCGCCTGAGTAAAAAAAGGGGGCACAGGGACGCCTGTGCAGCTACAAGTAATAAGTCTAGACAGGGATGGGGAAGAACCAGAGCAAAGTGGCTGCTGCAGTTCCTCAGGGGGGACAAATTGTGGACGACATGCGGAAAAAATACGGTCCAGATTGTCTTGATATGTTGGATGTTTGGGTTGAAAAGTATGGTTTCCCAGAGGGGGGATCACTGAGTATGGAGGAATTGAGAAACCTCCGGGATGAACTGAATATAGCCGAGGGAAAGGTTACAAAAAAGAAAAACCCAAACAGGTGGGAGATTCAAATCATCAAAGATCATGAAAGGTGTTTTTCATTCTGGAAACCTGAAGCAGAGGTCAGGGACAGGAAACAAGTAAAGAAACGTGTGAACAGCGCTGGGCGCTGGAGCACAGGGGTGACAGAGATAACGGCAGAGGGTGCACACACTCACACACACTCCCCAGAGGAGGGAGAAAAGGAGCCACTCACACACGAGCATTCAAATGCACCAAATCGTCTGTATCCTTCTCTTACAGGCCCGAGGGACCCTCTCCTGGACATGCCTGTCTTCCCTCCTCCCGCCTGCCCTCATCCAACGCTACCACCGTACAACCCTGCGCACTCCAGCACCGACGCCGCAGTGTCGCCACGTTCATCAGGACTGCCGTCAACCAAACGGCCAGCCTCATCACTGCTTTCAGACAAGGGCTGCTCCCCCAGATCGCCAAAGCAGTTAACACAAGCTGCTGCGTGGGGATTGAAGATGCCCGGCTGACAGAGGTCCGACGTCATGCAGTGCACGCTGAGAGGCTTCTGCAGGAGGCCAGCGATGCAGAGGACAAGAAGATAAAGCGTGCCTCCCTCACCATGATGAAGCACCTCAGTGACACGGCGAGACGGCCCTACAGGAACAACGACGGAGACACAGGCGAAAAGGGGGCGTGCCACATCTGCGGCCGCATGGGTCACTGGGCCAGAGAATGCCCTGACAAAGGAAGACACCGCGGGCAGAACCATGCCCACCGCAGCCAAGAGAGTGATCGCGAGGACCGGAAAAGAGGATCCAGAGGGGACCAGGACGTGTTTATGTAGCATAATTGTGGCAAAGCACTGTTCCTGCTTTTGTTGTGGTTTGTGGCGTGTGTGAGAGTGATCAGTGAGCAGGGTGCAGTTACCCACTTCTACCAGTGGAGGTCGTGTTCGCCCCGGGGAATAACGCTAGAGAGGTCTCTCAAGTGGCTCATGAGACCTATGTGGAGCGAACCGTCGTAGCGGACGTTAACGTGTGTGTTGTCTGTTGTGCTTCCACAGAAAACCAAAATAAAAGCTTCTAAAGAAACAAAGAAAAACAAAAATAAATGTGTCTTCGCAACATTACCACGCTACATTTACGTTTGACTATCTGCTTTAATATAAAACCGCAAAAAATGTGTTTTATAATTTTCTTTATATAATCTACAAACGTATTAGTATGATCCAGGGAAAATTCCATGTTTGTTTGCGAAACTCTTTGGAAGAATGAAGAAAATCTGTTCGATTGTTATTGTCATGAACATGAATCACAAAACCTTTATACATATATAAATATATATATATATATATATATATATATATATATATATATATATATATATACATATATATATATATAAATATATATATATATATATATATATATATATATATATATATTTATATATATATATATATATTTTTTTTTTTTTTTTTTTTTTTCATGTGTCACTTTAACAGAGACAACACCATCTGTAATTACTATGTTTGGTTGCATTTCCCTGGCAGGCAAAGATAGATGGAAGAGACATCTCTCTGGGTGGAAAATGGGACTGGCTTGTCTGTGGATGGTGGAGGCTCGCTGGGCTCATCAATCCGTCCATCCATTCACCTTGTTTGTCTCATCCTGACTGCAGCACGCCACTGTGGAGGCTTGACATAACACACATTAGATTAATAACAGAAAAGCAAAATGTGACTGATGGTGTATTATTTAGTGTGCTTCAGTTATAATTCTCATAATGACTATTTTGCTGGCTTCACACAATATATATAATTGGCCTGTCTTAGTTAAAAGCCCACTCACCACGACGAGGTGCAGGCCAAGAGTGGGAACACAAACACAGACCAGAAACGAACAGGACAAATCCAGACACGACTACAAAAAACACAAACACAAATAACACTAATATCACTTTGACCACTATCTTTTTTCACAAGAACTTTTATTTCTTTACAAATTGAACCTTAGATTGTGTCACAACAAACTAAATAAACCCTTGAAACAGCCAACAAAACATGAAATAACACTTCATCAATATTATAATGAGTATCCTCATAAATGATTTCAAGATAACTTTCAACACTTTCTTACAAATTTTTTTTTACGTCTGCCGTAATGATTTTCAAGTTTCTTTCATGTGAATATTTTAACATTGAACATGTTAACTGAACAGTCAATGTAAAATCCCTTCATTGTTGCTCTGACCTCTTCATCATTCGTGACCTCTTCATCATTGGTGATCTGTACATCATTTGTGACCTCTACATCTACATCAGACACAGTATGGCTGTCACATGGTTCCTGAATCACGAGAAAACTGTCTTCTTCCAAGATCTCTGACACCTCTTTACATTTTTTAGAATATGTGTGGTCAAAGATTTGATCAAAATCATGTGTGTGTGTGTGGGACTCACTTACCTTTTGTTTGGTAGACATGCTCTTACCTGATTTGAAGAAACTAAAAATGGTTGGCACAGCTGTTGAAGTTAGGCACTTTCTCTCACCACGCAAAATGAAAGATTTCTCCTCAAAGTGAAGAGCACACAGCCTGGAGTTGTCATTGGGTGTCCAGTTTTTTCTTCTCACATTTTCCACCCATTTGTGCAACCTTTTTCTGTCCCCAAAAGGAAAGCTGTAAAAAGCAAAACATTCCAAAAATAAATGTACAATATTTTTTTTTGTGTAATTTTACTTAAAATTGGGTATGCAAACATATTTAACTAATTTAAACTTAAACACAATGCAGACAGTTGTGCAGAAAGTTTAGTGTTAGCTAAAATATCGGGCACACAGACGTACTTATTATGTATACATTTCTTTCCATTGTAACAGGTCACTACCAGATCTGCAATCCATTACCTAGAATTGGTTTTCCTTAAACTGATGTACAGGATTACTAATCTGACTTTGATGGGCAAATTTGACAACAGAATACAATTATCAAGCACTAAAACACAGGACCACAAAACAATTAAATGCATGATGAAATAATGATATGCTTTGTTAAATGAAATAAAAGCGCTGCCGCCTCACAGCAAGAAGGTCGTGGGTTCGATTCCGGGGCCCGGACCTGGGACCTTTCTGTGTGGAGTTTGCATGTTCTCCCTGTGTCTGCGTGGGTTCTCTCCGGGTTCTTCGGCTTCCTCCCACACTCCAAAAATATGCATGTGAGGTCAATTGAACGTTCTAAATTGTCTGTAGGTGTGCATGTGAGTGTGAATGGTTGTTTGTCTCTATGTGGCCCTGCGATGAACTGGTGACTTGTCCAGGGTGTCACCCTGCCTTCGCCCTAAGACAGCTGGGATAAGCTCCAGCAGACCCCCGTGACCCTGAATAGGAATAAGCGGGTATAGAAGATGAATGAATGAATGAATGAAATCTTTATTGAATGAATGACACATTTTATTTCACTCGTCGTTTATGTAATTATTATTTTTTGCTCCATAGCTTTCATGATTCAGCATTACATATTAAGAGTGATGAATTGCATGAAAAGAGAGAGCACTCACTGATAAATTAACATGGTGTGCTGTTTAATTCCATGAGGACGACAAAATATTTGCAAATTTGTGTTAGCTACACACATCGACAGGTGCAAGAGAAAGGGAGGAACTTTCAAGATCGTAGAGTTTTTATTTTTAATTTTTTTAGTTCTGATGAAATAAATAGACCAATCATTTTATTACTTTGTCTGCTTTCCAAAGAGGTTATTAATTAAAAAAATATGTGTGGCAGTGCTGTTATGGTCCATAAAGAGTTGCTTCAAAGAATTATCATTTATTATTCAGTGGCACATTGCTCACTTGTTTAATACACAAATAATCGTATATTATTATAATAATACTATTTTATTAATATAATAATAATAATAATAATAATAATAATAATAATAATAATAATAATAATAATAATAATCATTATTATTGATAAAATTTTGAAACAACAATCGTCAGTTGTTCCGTAAAAAATACATTGATTTCCATGTTGAATTTTGTACGGTTCATGAGCGCGCACGTCTGTCAGTGACGATCTCCACACTGACACAACTGCGCATGCTCTATTATCCCATCAATGCGGAAGTCAAAAGGTTTTTGGGAGCCATGCGCTGGGTGAGCAACTTCATTGAAAGCAATGGGACGCCATCTTGGACTCTGGGGGCTTGCCGCACTGTCACGCAGGTTGTGACGTAGCGGGCCGGCGACGCCGACAGGTATGATGTGAATGATTGATAGCTACCATTCGTTCCCGTTAGTGAGAGGATTAAAAACAGACACCATAATGGCATCAAAATGGACTTATCCCAGCGGTGCGGAAAAACGGAAGGAAAAGAAAACTGATCAAGAAAAACTTGCAAAGGGGAAAGGTAAGTTATTTGTTTGTGATGTGGGCTGGAGAGGTGGAGGTGAAACGCTGTTGTCCCCCCCCAAGTTTGTTTATTTGTCCTGCTAGCCAGCTAGCTAGCGTCGGATAAATGTTAGCTGGCTGGCTAATATTTGTTCGTCATGAATCAGCGTTTTTGTTTGTTTTATGAAAGTTGACCATATCCTGCCATGTTGGCCTATCCTGCCATGGGACTGACTGATTGACTCCACACCCGTTTATTCACATTCTAACAGGGAGGGAGGGAGGGAGGGCATGTTGTAGTTGTTGTTGTAGTCAGTCCCCTGTTATTGTTCAGTGGAAGTTGTCTCTCACATATTTGACTCTTAATGTTATTTTAGCCTTAACTTAGGATGAATTTACTAAGCTTAGTTTGTATTTTGTAGGCCCTTCATTAGAAATGTGCTACTGTTTTATAATTCAAAGAAATATTTTATGGAAATACTTTATTTGGCATGGTGTTGACTATTTTAGACTATTGTGGTAGTGGGTCATTTATCTTAGTTTTATTACTTTAACTAGTACAGTGTGTAAAGTAATGCCAAAAACTCTTAAAAGTGACAGTTTTGTAATTGGGTAAAAGCTTTAAAGGGACACTGCAATCATAATGTTTAATTTAAAAACTTTTTTTTTTTTTTTCCCTATATTACTGCAACATCACTGTAATAATAAAATAGGAAAATGTGCTTCTGATCTGTTTTGCTTGATGATCGAGTGAGCTTTGTCTCTGCAGGAGCAATTCTAAAATATGTTGGCGCTGCAGACATTGAGCGCGAGGGATCTCCCGAACATCCTGACCAGGAAGCTCCAGGACCAACACGTTCCTCAGAACCTCCTTCTGTCCAGGTGAATAATGTGTGTTATTCTTAGTAGCTAAGCTGATAAGTGTGGGACGAAGCTAAGGCAATTAAGCATTATTTTAATTGTTGGTTTGCTTTTTAGTGTTGCAATTGTTGGTTTGTTGGATTTTCTTATTTAAAGTAAGCATTTTTTTTTTTTATGAATACTCAATCTGTTGTATTTATTGACATATAGACGATTCTTTTCCTAGTATTATAGTGTTTGTTTGTTTTTAAATCACTTTAAATTGCCTGAGTTGCTCAACTGAAGATGTTTAATTTTACCTGTAGCCTGTTTTGCTCACGAGGTGTAATAGATTGTGGAATCTTAGTAGACCTTAGTAGACGCACGCTGCTGAGAGTGGCAGCGATCAGCTCCGATGACCGTGGTGCTTGTAAATAAGGCAAATGCGCCATCTAGTGGGACGCAACATGTTTACTCGTGTTGGAGCAATGACAAGTCCTACTAACAAAAAAAAAGATGCACAGGGTAAAAAAAATAATCATAAACTCAAGCCCAACAAAGATAACAGATGGGCATAACTGTACTTAGTAATGATTACTAGTACTACCAACATTTGTATATTTTACTTTCAACTCGAATTTGAACTATTCATCCCCTTTTTTCAGCAGCCATTAACACTAATAAATTAAATTAAATCAAAACAATAAATTAAAGCTGCAAGCAGCGTTTGCGGGACTGAGCCTCCGTGGCCGACGCGATGCCCGATGACCCCCGATGACGCCTGACCCCTGTCGACGCCCGCAATTGACCCCCGTCCTCTGCCGACGCCCGGCGACATCTGCTGAAAGAAGTCTATGCAAATGATGCAGATTTCTCACCTCCATTTTTTTTTTTTGGAGGATGCTGTCAAATGTAAAATATTGGCCTTGATGAGACAAACACGTAGGTATTTGAATGACGTCTGTAGCACTTTTCTAAAGGAAACTGCAGGCATTTGTGTGTTGACAAAGAGGGAGAAGAGGTCTAATCATCATATGCCTGTGTATGCAAATGATGCATATTTTTGACCTGCATTTTTTTTTAAGTGGCTGTCAAATGTAAAATATAGGTCTTGATGAGACAAACACATGGATGTTTGAATGACGTCTGTAGCACTTTTGTAAAGGAAACTGCAGCCATTTACAGTATAGTGTGTGTGTGTGTGTGTGTGGAAGTAGGGATGTGCGATACCACTATTTTTCCTTTCGATACAATACCAGGTGATACCAAGGCTGGTATCCCGATACCAATACAGATACCGATACTTTTAGATGTCCAACTTGTGAAAATGATGACTTTTACAACGAAAACTCGTGAATGTTATTATAAAAAATGTATTTTATACCTATGTATAAGAATTAAACAAGCTGCCAAATATCAGACTTTGTTTTAATTTTAATCAGAGAAATCAAATCAACTGGTCAACTGAAAATCTGAGCAAATCTCTCTCAAAAAAGAGAAAATAAGAACAGCTGCTCTCAATTCAATATAATTCTTTTTGGACCAGACAGAGTGGTCTTCAGGTTAGAACTTGACAGAATATGTCTGTCTCTTTGGGAGTCATCTATGAAAAATTTAAATATTCTTGATGTAAAAGGAAGTCTTTTTATGGGAAGTATAACTCACATACCACCACAAATAGACTAAATAGCAACTGTTTTACTTGAAATGTGCCATTTAAGTAATTTAATTATTATGCTTTTCCAACTTAAAAGTGACACTGAATTGTGTTAAGATGATGGCAGGAATGTGAGTTAAATTAACAAATACATATTGTGCTGGGAGGAAACATTTTTATCTAACTAAATAAATAAAATATGTTTTAATGAAAAATTGACAAACATACTGGTATTTTATGTAAATTTATCTTATCTACGTCTATATGCCTGTGATGGTGGGCACTGGGATGTATTTTCACTCCACCTGGATATTGCCTTTCTCTCTGCAGTGCTGGTTGGAAATTGCGCTAACGTTGACGGCGGGGGGGAAGCACGCTATCGCGCTACGCTAATGTGTTGGCAAAGTTAACGTGCCAAGTTTCGTTGCGGGGGGGGGGGGGGACTGGACTCCAAGATGCTCCTGCTGATCACTGCTATGCTGGAGCTGGAGATGTGGCCTGTGATGTCTGCACTGGGAGGAAACTGAAGGCCCTCAAGTCCTGTCTGGTCTGTCGGGCCTCCTACTGTGACTCTCACCTCCAGCCTCATCGTGATGCTGCTCCCCTACAGAGACACAAGCTGGTGGAACCCAGCCAGCAGCTCCAGGAGAACATCTGCCCTCGTCATGATGAGGTGATGAAGATGTTCTGCCGCACTGATCAGAAGATCATCTGTGCTTTATGCTGTATGGATGAACATAAAGGTCATCAGACAGTGTCAGCAGCAGTACAGAGGCCTGGGAGGCAGAGAGAGCTGGAGGAGACCAGGCAGAAGATCCAGCAGAAGATCCAGCACACAGAGGAAGACCTGAAGGGGGTGGAGTCCATCAACGGCTCTGCTGATAAAGCAGTGAAGGACAGCGAGAAGATCCTCACCCAGATGATCCGTCTGCTGGAGAAAAGACGCTCTGAGGTGCAGCAGCAGGTCAGATCCACACAGGGGGCAGCAGTGAGTGGAGTCAAAGAGCTTGAGAAGAAGTTGGAGCAGGAGATGATGGAGCTGAAGAGGAGAGACGCTGAGCTGGAGAAGATCTCACACACACTGGACCACAGCCAGTTTCTCCACAGGTTCTCCTCACTGCCAGCACTCAGTCCGTCTCCAGACTCCTCCAGCCTGGAGATCCGTCCTCTGAGATACTTTGAGGACGTGGCAGCAGCTGGACCAAGCTGAGAGATGAAATACAGCAAGTTCTGCACAGTGCACAAACGTCTGTTATTATCTGAGGAGAACAGAAAAGTGACATTCATGGAGGAAGTTCAGTCTTATTGTGATCATCCATACGGATTCACTGACAAGAAGCAGGTCCTGGGTAGAGAAGGTCTGACTGGACGATGTTACTGGGAGGTTGAGTGGAGAAGGGGGAGGGACTTCTGTGGTTTATTTTAGGGGGTTGGTGTAGCAGTGGCCTACAGGAACATTGGCAGAGCAGGAAGGTCAGAGGAAAGTAGATTTGGATTCAATTGCTGTGTCTCAATTCAGGTTCTGCATCCTTGAAGTGCGCATTTTGAAAGGAAGTTGCGTCATCGCACTGCGCGAAGGCTTGTCCCAATTCCCGAGGGTGTTTAGGACGCTCAAAATGCGCACTCGTAAATACGCACTCGTTTTAGCCAATTCCAAGGATACACCGCTACTATCCTTTGCGTACTTGGGTATCCCATGATGCTTTGCGTGCTGCTGCAAAGCATCGTGGGATCCTGGGAAGTCAGCTGAAATTAGCGGCATGTACTGGTTAAGACACGACATATAAATCTAAATATTGACGTTTCACATAAAGTATCCAGTTTTTAACGTAGGATTTTATTTATTTGAACATTCAACGGCATCGTTAGATGGCAAACCAATGGTTAACGTGATACTATAGAAACGTCACTTCCGGGGTTGGCCAGCCAGAGGGAACGGCGGTGACGAAACGAGGAAATACGCCGAAGGCTAGACCGTCCCGAGTGGTTACCGGGGAGGCGGGGTTTGGTCCGTCCTTCTAGGCTGGGAACTCTAAGAACGCTTCCTTCAGACGGAGGACACTCGGCCTCAAGGGTGCAGAACCTGAATTGAGACACAGCAAATGACAAATCCTGGAGTTTATATTGTTACCCAGGTGAATATTGGTTTCGTCACAACAACATGAGTACTCGTGTCTCAGGTCCTCGGTCCTCCAGAGTGCGAGTGTACCTGGACCACAGAGCAGGTCTTCTGTCCTTCTACAGCGTCTCTGGAACCATGGAGCTCCTCCACAGAGTCCAGACCTCCTTCACTCAGCCGCTACATGTTGGACTTTATGTTCCTTCAGGTTCTTCAGCTGAGTTGATGAAAGTGTGACTGAAGTCGTCAGAGAGACTCTGAGCTGAATTCTCACCTTTGATTCTTCTTCTGTTTTCACGTTTGTTGCCCAGTGTCTCCGGCTGTCAATCACAGGGTGGGCGGGGCCTGGACGCCACTTCCTGTTGGTGCTCCTGGTGACTGTTGTCCACCTGCTGGATGTTTGTGCCACGTTCTTTCTCTTCCTCTGCAGCCCATTCATCCCGCAGATCAATAATGTGTCATTAGTCCACATGACAACTTTATTACTGTGGAAACACAGCTGAGGTCTGTTTCCACTCTGGACCTTTCCGCCCTGACCTTTGACCTTTCAACAACTCATCCATCTGATCAACCTTCTGACTGTTGATCCGTTTGTCAACAATCAGATGAATGCATGTAAATATTGTGAGAGAATTTTGTCTTTTGATTCTGCTTGTTGGCTCAATGTGACAACAGTCAATCAATAAGTCATGAAATATACCATCAGTCTATACTGCATAACAATGTCAAGTCAATGATCAACTGTTGAATTGAAGCAATAAAGCAACAAGACAATCCAGATAAAGTCTCTGCTTGTTGGTAGATTTCTCTTCTGTCAAGATCTCCATGTATTCACCACAGACATTTAGAAAGTCAACACCATGAAGACAAGATCAAAGTTTCAAAAGCACATCAGTCAATGTGGGAAACAGCTGATATTTATCTGGCACACACACACACACACACACACACACACACACACACACACACACACACACACACACACACCACTATTTTACAGAACAAGTAGAGAACGGGTACTTTACTGACTCATAGTCTATTTACTTTATTGCATCATAACCAATGTTCCCTCTAAGCTGCTTGCTTGCGCAATCGAGCACTACTTGCACATTCTCAGCGCACAAGGAAATCTATGTAGCACATAAAATAAAATTCAACAGAAACGTATTAATTAATAATTTTAGAGCTTTTATTAGGCGGCGCACCGCTACGCCTTCAGAATGATGATTTTTTTTTTTTTTTCTTCCAGCTGCACCGTATGAGTCCAAAAGGCAGAGAAAGTTTCCAGGCTTTAACAGCCAAGCGGTGAACGCACAACCATCACGCACACACAGCACCACCTGCCGATGAACGGGCACCCGCAACCAGGGTTCTTCCTCCGGCTGCGCTAATGTCCAAGCCCAGTGCACCCGCTTTAAACCCCACCACCACGCGCCAGAAGCTTTTTAAAACATTCAGCAATGAATGCCCATTGCCCACCTCTGGGAATGCGAGCCGAAATGCGAAGAACTGCGGAGGACAGAGTTCTCAGCGTGGACACTGGGGTTGCCGGAGCGGCGGAGTGGAGACAAAGTCAAGTGCGTCCCGTCTCAGTTCATTACGGGACAGCTTTTTTAGTTGCCAAATACGGGACAATCGCGTATTTGAGCACGGAAACGACGCAAAGTCACAAACACAAATACAAGTTTACAACGGTACAAAAAGAGGATCGTGGTGCAAACGCAAAAAAACAAAACAAAAAAAACAACACGCTGCAGGACATAAAAACATTCACTTCATCAGAGGAGCGATGCAAAGCAAGAAAACGCTGCATAACGCATTCCATACACCGGAAGTAGAGTTGCTCCACGAGGAGCGCTCCCCTACAGCGAAGAACAGTCCCGACACTTCCAGTGAGAGTCGCCGCCTCCTACAGTTTCAACACCGGGAAATCTCGCGGGGGTGGAGGACCTCCACCTGAATGTGGGAGTGGGTGTGTTTCCACAAAATATGTGTCTTCATGGTATTTAGCTTTTTAATGAAAGGACTCTTAAAACACTGAAAAATAAATGCAATATAGCTATTTTATGACTTACTGTAAATGTACAGGTAGGAGACATTTCCTGCTTGGCACTGCTGCCTGTCGCACTTCTTTCGGTGCCCACGGGTCAGCTGCAGGGTCATCAGGTAAAACACCCGGAAGCCAACGTCATCAACTCGCACCAGATGTCTCTGCATATTGCATGGAACTTGGCTGCCATCTAGTGGTTAACTTTCGTAACATCTCCTTTAACATATGGAAAGAAAGCAGTTGAAAATGGACAATAGTGACCGGATGAGAGTTACGTGGCCAGCAACAACAATAGCTGGCTACAGGTTAAACAGAAATGACTAGTTCACTCTCCTAAACATTAGAAAAAAATGAACAGTCCACATGAACAAAGTGGCACAGAAATAAACAAGAGATGACATTCCTTCTTCAGAAAGTTTAAACAACAAAGTCTTTGCGGTACCTCTCAGGAGGTTTTATGTTGGATCTGGTTCTGGTCTGCTTGAGGCCTAAATGTCCAGATTGGGGGACACTTGGCACATCAGTCAACACTGGAGCCCGTTCTATTTCTGAAGCCCCTTCCCTCCTGTCACCAACTATGTGCTCGAGTCTGCTGTCTGTTTGACTGTTGTCCCAGTCATCTTCCACCAGGGAATATATATATATGTATATATATATATATATATATATATATATATATATATATATATATATATATATATATATATATATATATATATATATATATATACATGTCCTCTGTGGTGGTTGTGAAATGCATATCTGTCCCTGTTGTGCTGCGTGAGACCGCTGTAGATGACATATCTGTGTGGTGTATGAAATAGCAAGTTGAGTCTTTTTCATGTTTTTGCAGAAAGCAGAGGCATTTGTGACGTGTGTATAACTTGAAACTTCAGGTCGTGTGTTTGTCCATCATGGTCAGCTTTGAGGTGACACAACCCAGCTAGTTTCACTTGTGACTTTCTCAGGTTTGCAACATATTACTCTGTTGACTCATGTTGACTCTGCTGTGCAGTGTTAAATACGTAGCACTCGTAGATTACATTTCTGGAAGGTTCAAAGTATTTTTGTAGTGCATCCAGATTCTTCTGTGGATTGTCTCTGTCCTCCGCTGACATGTGAAGATGTCTTTGTATTATGTGACATTCTTTGCCCATTACTGTAAGCAGGGTGGCTACTCTTACTTTTGCTTCTTTTTTGTCCAGTTCCGTTGTTATCTCATAGTTTTCCCATTGTGCTCTAAAGAATGTCCAGTTGTTATATACGTCGCCCTTCATGTCCATTGCGTCTGGTACAGGAATCGAAAAAGCCATGGTTCGTCAGGTATTAGCTTAGCAGTTTAGCTCCATTGCAAGTTTCCGCTTCTGACACCATGTTTCGTTCTTTCTTTTATACAGTCATGCAATCTTTGTAGATACGCTACTTTTATTGTATGGCCGCTAGTTATAACCATAGATATATACAGAAGGCTAGATGTCTCACGGCGCAGAATCCAACGTCCACACTGGCCGCCATCTTTCCACAGTCAGGCAGTCACGGTCTGATGTAGTGAATGTGAGGGAACGTGAGTGATCTGAACAAACATTAACACTCTGATCTCGCTGAAAACTTGACGGCTTTGCACACGGTTTGCTTTCTTACAAACGTTCATAACGTAGCAATAATTCTGGATGGTTGAACATGTTGAGAGTGCAGCTTTCTATTAGAAAAAACATGGTGCTATGGCAGCCTATCTGCACAAGTTTATACGACTGAGACCACTAAGATTTTCATTTCTTAAGTTAAGTTTAGCCAACAGCTATTTCAGGACAAACTAGTATTTTGTTCACATACAATATTTGTGGTGTCGGTTGTAGTTATTCGCTGAGGTGCGTTTCCTATAACGTTGCTGCTGCATGAACGCAGTCTCATCAGTTCATGCAGCAGAGACACGGTGATCAATGAACTAGAGCTGCTGATATCTCATCCCCCACCTGTTTGATTCAGAGTCGAACGGTGACAACCTGAGATTACAGGCCGTCTTTTTTCTTGTTGTGATAAAAGGGATTAGGATTGGTAGGTGTAAATAAAACAAGCAATTTGACATATGGAGAGACAGAATAGCTTTTTTTCTATATCATTTAACTTAATTCGCAAATGATTCACAATTGGATTGCTTTGCTACAGCATCATGCATTATGGTTTCTACAGGAAATCGGTGACTGAAAAAATGCCGAACTTCTGTGCCGCTTATGGATGCAGCAATCGTCGCTGTCCACAAACAAAAGCTTGTAGGATCACATTTCATCTGTAAGATATTGTTGGAGCTGTTTGATTAATGTTACGATTTAGTGCTTGTTTGTTTAGTTTAGCGTTTAGCATATATGTTTTTATTAAATATGGGTGTGTGCGTGTTTTTGCTATTTTCACATGAAAGCCGATGGTTATAAATCATTAATAAGTATGCAGTAACATAACTATGCTTATAACCTTTGTAACAAACCAAACCGCTTGAAATTCGGTTGAAAATAGAGCAATTTAGGGCTATTTAAAAGAACACGCACAATAAGAATACATAGTTATGAGTGAGAGGGGCGGAGCGAGGTGACTGTGGCAAGATGGCCGCCAGTGCGGACGTTCGATTCCATTGGCCAGCAGCGCGGATAAGACATCTCGCCTTCTGTATATATCTATGGTTAGAACAGTGCTCATCAGGTAAAACACCTGGAAGCCAACGTCATCAACTCGCACTAGATGTCTCTGCATATTGCATGGAACTTGGCTGCCATCTAGTGGTTAACTCTCGTAACACTGTCCATTATGAAACATTTCGTCATCTACTCAAATCTTACAATAAAACTGTCAAACAGGCAAGAATAACCCATTTCTCCAACCTCATCACAAACAATAGCAAAAACCCTTGATTTCTTTTCTCTACCTTCAATCTTTTAACCAATACAAATTTTAATCAGGACGTACAGACACCAATAGATTTCTCATTATGATTATTCTCCCTTTTATACTTTTAGTGCCAGTGTTTCCTCATGGGGGGCCCGCCATGGTGGGAGCTACGCCTGGTCTGTCCATAGGGGCGCTGCAGGCCATGATGCCCCCTTGTATGGACGGCTCCCCATAGTGGCCTTTCCTCATCAGATTCTTCAGTGCCAAGCCGTTTTATCTAATGTCTGTGTGAATATGGGGGTGGGCGTTTGTCTGTGTGCGTTGGTGGGGAGGGGTGGGTCCGTATGGGGTGGGGGGAGGGGCAGTGGAGCTTTTTATTTTTTCTCATTGTTATTATTATGATTGTTGTTCTTCTTATTATTATTATTACCTTTCTTTGTTTTGTTTTGTTTTATTTTGTTAAGCACTGTGGGTTGCACATGTTGTGTATGAGCAGTGCTATATAAATAAAGTTTATTATTATTATTATTATTATAGAAACATGAAGACACATCAAAGAGTAACATGAGGTTGTTGTTGTGACACTGGACGGTAGAGAGTCTGAATCCCCGTCCCAGGCGCAAATCCTCATGGAGGCTTCTGAGGAGGTCAAAGATGGCCAATCCGTCAATCCCAGCTCCATAACGGGGGTCTATGGAAGGAAGCCGCGAGCATTGCGCACTGATCCAGGATAGCTTTCACCTGGCTTGATGGATCCGTGTCTTCTCATCCTGGATGGCTTTTAGTGCGACCCATGAAGCCTGGACACACGTGTTGTGGATTGGTTGAACGCTGAAGGCTTAGTGACTCATCTTGGATGACACAATCCTACTTTGGTGCAAGGGGGCCCAGACAGCAACATCATCAAGAGCCAGTAATGGACTCCACAGTGCAGCACTCGTTCGCTCGCCCTCCCTCTCCCATTTTATTCTGTAGTGTCAGATTCTGAAGTCGATTTCACTTTGATTTTCAGAGTGATGACACCCTGGAAAAACTCATCCATCATTATAAACTCTCCATCATTTATTTTCTATTCAGGTTGGAGTATTGCAGGTTGTCAAAGCTCAGCTGTGATTGGCTGCTCTCAGCTCTGAAGTCCAACCCCTCCCACCTCAGAGAGCTGGACCTGAGTTGGAACCAGCTGCAGGATTCATCAGTGAAGGAGCTGAGTGGTTTTCTGCAGAGTCCAGACTGTAAACTGTAAACTCTGAGGTCAGTACTGGTTTGGAACCAGTGGATGATGGTTTCAGCACCAAACACAGTTCATCACACATGTTGAATAAACATTGAACTGAAGGTTGATTCATCTCAAAATGACATCCAGAATATGAAAACTTCATTCTGTTCATGTTTGAAGTAAAAAAAGAAAAAAAAAAAAAAAAGAAAAAGGAAAAGGAAAAACAGGTCATCAGTGGTCATGTGACCAAACATCATTTCAACACACATTAGTTTTGGACTGAGGATTTAATTTCAAGGTGACATTTTCTGTAGTGTCAGATTCTGAAGTCGACATTTCACTTTGATTTTCAGAGTGATGACACCCTGGAAAAAGGCTCCATCATTATAAACTCTCCATCATTTATTCTCTATTCAGGTTGATTGACTGCAATTTGTCAGAGCTCAGCTGTGATTGGCTGCTCTCAGCTCTGAAGTCCAACCCCTCCCACCTCAGAGAGCTGGACCTGAATATGAAACCCCTGAAGGAGTCATCAGTGAAGCCACTGATGGATCTTGTCTACAGCAGTGACCATCAACTGGAGAGTGTGAGGTTAGTACTGGTTTGGAACCATTGGATGATGGTTCCAGCACCAAAGCCAGTTGATCCCACAGCAGAGGTCCAGTGTTCCCAGTCACAGTGTGAGAGGAGGATGGTGACGTCCAGCTGCTCCTCATTCATCCAACATCTGCTGCCAAACTGCTTCTTCTCTCAGTTCACCACTCAATTATTGATCAGTTCATCTTCATCAGGCCTCAGTATCAGTCCAACACTCCATGGTCACATGACCTTCTGATGTTCCACACTTGACATGTGACTGAGAGTCTGCTTCTTCTCACCAGTCACTCCATCATCTTCATCAACAGTCAACGTCTCTGTGATGATGCGTTCAAGGACCGTGAGTCCTGACTCCTGCTGTCTCTTCTTCTCTTTGCAGGTGGTGGTGAGGATGAGGAGAGTGAAGAGGAGAGCTCCATCTACTGGTGGCTGACAGAACTACAACCAGTGGAGCCAAACAGCAAGCTGGACGCACCAACACTGTGTGGGTGTGTCACGACCTTTGACCCCAGTGCAGCCTGGTGGCTGGCGGACTGCTTCTCCCTACAAGCTGCTGTGGTTACTGGGAGAGACGTCCCAGAAGCCACTGGTGGAGCTGAATCCTCAGTGGAAGAAGCAGGACTTGGAGCAGCTGCTCAGTGAAGGCAGCAGCAACACAACCACTGCTTCTGCTCTCATCATCCACGGCTGGAACATCTCAGCATGAAGGTTCCACACATCAACAACACACTGGTCTGCTCTCACTTCAGACTTCTATAACATCTTCATTTTGGAGGTGAAAAATACTTTTCAAGAGACTTTATTTCTGCTTCATGATCTTAAATAAGGAAATCATGTGGAAAAGATAAAGTGATTCACAACACCTGTGATGGGAACTCAAATCATAATTGAATCATAAGTAAGACAAAAGAAGTTTCCCTCAAAATAATTCATGGTTTTGATGCTTGCCAGATGTTTGTGTGGAGATTTCAGAAGGACGTCAATGAATCAGAAGGAAACCAGATCATTTATTTTATGTGATTATGTTATATCATCCAAACTTTGTTACGAGCTCAAACATTATATTTCAATGATTCAATATTCTGACAATAAAAGCCATCACAACCTCTGACCTGTGTAACCTTGACCTCAACTGACGTTTCATTTCTGCTGCTTTAACACTTTGATTATATATCTCCTGAAGTCCTGCCATGGGGATTCTCCATATCTGAATAACTTGTGTACTCAAACCTTCTGTAGGCCATACCCACTTCTCCACTAGGTCTCAACATAAACCATTAACCAACATTAAATAAATCTCACTTTTACAAACAAATCCAATTCAGTTCAAATATAATTTAAATAAAATAAATGATACATTATAATTAATCACCAACAGATAAATCAATGCTGGATATGAGGTGGTTTGCCCTCTCTGGGTCGGTGGGGAGGCCCTGCCTCAGGGGGAGGAGTTCCAGCATCTCGGGGTCTTGGTCTCTGGGTTGGACTGGGAAGCCTTGGGGTCCCACTGGAGGAGCTGGAGGAGGTGACTGGGTCCAGGGAAGTCTGGGGGTCTCTGCTGAGGCTGCTGCCCCCGAGACCTGACTCCGGATACGGCAGTAGAAGATGGATGGATGGATGGATGGATGCCAGGTGATAGAACATTTCATAAAAACAGACTCTGCATTATAACTTCTATTACACTCTAAATAACTCACTCAAATATAACTGCACTCGTCCTTCTCTCACTGAAACGGGGCGTGGTGTGAACCCAAATGCAGCACAAACAGCGTAGTAGAAATTGCAATGAGGGGGTAGGTGTTGGATCAGTAGCAGGCCCGAACCAACAAGGGCCAGGGAACAGGCAGACAGACACCAGAGACGCAGAGGCTGTAGACGTGGTCGGGGGCAGAAGGCTGGTCGGGTTGCCGGGGAGCTGGCGGACGAGGCAGGTCGGGGACTGAAGGCTGGTCGGGTTGCTGGGGGGCAGGACGTCAGGGAAAAACGGGGTCGGAACCGAGAAGGCAGGAGGCGGATTACCAAGAGCGGAAGCGGGCAGGTCAGAACACCAGGGAAATCCAAGCTGGATCGGGTCAGGGACAGGCTCGGTCGACAACGGGTGATCAGGCAGAGAAACGCTGGAAGGTCTTGCATGGGGACAAAGAACAATCTGGCAAAGAATGGGTGTGGAGCAGGAGCATATATACTGAGCTGATTGCAGATGAAGAGCAGCTGTGAGCACAGGTGAGTGGAGTGGCTGATGAGGTGGGAGTGGCTGGCATGCTGAATGGAAAAGTACTGTGACAGAACCCCCCCCCCCCAAGGGACGGCCCCTGACGTCCCAAAAAAACAAAAACAAAAAAACAGAAAACAAAACAAAAACAGCTAGCCGGGCACAAGGGAGAACCCCTACAACTCTTCAGAGCTGGACCACGTCACATGTCCAGCCGGGCGGGAGGAGGGGGCCTGGGGGAGGGAAACCTCGTCAGAAGAGGAATCCCCTGAGACAGAAAGGGAGCCGTCCACATCTGGAGAAGGGGGCACAGGATCAGGGGGGAGAGGATCAGGGGGGACACCATGTTGGGAGTCCCTGGAGGAGACAGACGCCTTGGTGGGTTGGTCCGGGTGTTGCCGATGGAAATCAGCAATGAGTTGGGGATCAAGTATGAATCTGGCAGGAACCCACTGCCTCTCCTCTGGACCGTACCCCTCCCAGTCGACCAAATATTGGAGACCTCGTCCACGACGCCGGGAACGGAGTAGACGCCGCACGGTGTAGATGGGGTCCCCATCCAGCAAACGAGGAGGTGGTGGAGGAGGAATGGCAGGGACCAAGGGACTCTCCCGGACTGGCTTGACCTTGGACACATGGAATGTGGGATGGACCTTCATGGAACGCGGTAGCTTGAGCCGGACTGCTGCTGGGTTGACAACACTTTGGACTTCAAAGGGCCCAATAAACTTGGGCGCCAGTTTCTTGGATTCGACACGTAGAGGGAGATCCTGGGTTGACAACCAAACCCTTTGGCCGACTTGATAGGTGGGAGCCCTACTGCGTCGGCGATTGGCAGTTGATGTGTAGCGGCTCACAGACCTCAGGAGAATGGTACAGGCCCAGGCCCAGGTGCGGCGACAGTGACGTACAAAGGCCTGGACGGAGGGGCAGGAAACATCTTTCTCTAGGTCAGGAAACAGAGGAGGCTGGTACCCATAAGCGCATTGGAAGGGAGAGAGTCCGGTGGAGGAGCTTATCAGGGTGTTATGGGCGTATTCCACCCATAACAGCTGCTGCGACCATGACGAAGGATGGCTGGAGGTGATGCAGCGAAGCGCTACCTCCATCTGCTGGTTCTTCTTCTCTGTCTGGCCGTTGGACTGGGGATGAAACCCGGAAGACAGGCTGGCTGAAGCCCCGATGAGTGTGCAGAATTCCTTCCAAAAAACAGATGTGAACTGAGGACCTCGATCAGACACCACATCGACAGGAAGGCCATGGAGACGAAAGACGTGTTGAAGGACTAGTTCTGCAGTCTCCTTAGCTGAGGGGAGCTTGGTCAAGGGAACAAAGTGAGCCATCTTGCTGAACCTGTCCACAACGGTCAGGATGGTGGTATGGCCCAGAGAGAGTGGAAGGCCTGAAACAAAGTCCAAGGAGATGTGGGACCAAGGGCGGTGAGGCACTGGGAGGGGTCTTAGGAGACCAGCAGGAGCTTGGTGTGATGTCTTATGCTGGCTACAGACAGGGCAAGCATTGACAAACTCCCGTGTGTCCTGGTCCAGGGATGCCCACCAGTACCTCCGTTGCAGAAACTCCTTCGTACGTTGGACCCCAGGATGGCAGGTGAGGTGTGTGCTATGGGCCCACTGGAGAACCTCCGAGCGCAGAGCAGCGGGGACAAAGAGCCGGTCAGGGGGACAGGCACTGGGCCCAGGTTGGTTCTCCAGGGCAGCCTTAACTCTCTCCTCCACTCCCCAGGTCAAAGCAGCGAGCATGTGGGCAGGTTGAAGGATGGTATCTGAACCCGGGGCTGCCGCGTCATCCTCCCCCTTCTGGAACAGGCGGGACAGGGCATCCGGCTTCACGTTACGGGTCCCTGGGCGGTAGGAGAGAGTGAAGTTGAATCGAGTGAGGAACAAGGACCACCGAGCCTGCCTTGAGTTCAACCTCCGGGCCGAACGGATGTACTCTAAGTTCTTGTGGTCAGTCCAGACAAGAAAAGGCTGCTTGGTCCCCTCCAGCCAATGACGCCACTCCTCCAACGCCAGTTTGACCGCCAGTAACTCTCTGTTACCAATGTCATAGTTCATCTCAGCTGGGGAGAGCCGCCGAGAGAAGAAGGCGCAGGGGTGGAGCTTTTGATCGTCAACCGACCGCTGGGAGAGGATCGCCCCCACCCCGACGTCCGAGGCGTCGACCTCCACCACATACTGTCTGTCAGGGTCTGGCATGCGGAGGATGGGGGCAGAGGTGAAGCGAGTCTTGAGGGCTTGGAAAGCAGCGTCAGCAGCAGTAGTCCAGCAAAAGGGCACCTTGGAGGAGGTGAGCGCGGTGAGAGGGGCTGCCACCGTGCTGTACCCTCGGATGAAGCGTCTGTAGAAGTTGGCGAAGCCCAGGAACCTCTGCAACTGCTTCCGGGACTCGGGGATGGGCCAGGCGGTGACGGCAGAGACTTTGGCCGGGTCCATCTCGATGCTTCCCTGGCCAATGATGTACCCCAGGAAGGCTACAGAAGAAACATGAAACTCACATTTTTCTGCCTTTACAAAGAGGGAGTTCTCCAGAAGCCGTTGCAGGACCGCCTGGACGTGGTGGATATGGTCCTCCTTGGTGCGAGAATAGATGAGGATATCGTCCAGGTAGACAAATACATGTTTGTTGAGCATGTCACGAAGTACATCATTGACCAGGGCTTGGAATACTGCCGGGGCATTGGTTAAACCAAAAGGCATGACCAGGTATTCATAATGCCCAGTGGGTGTGTTGAAGGCCGTCTTCCATTCATCCCCTTCACGGATACGGACCAGGTGGTAGGCGTTACGGAGATCCAGCTTGGTGAAGAACGTGGCACCTTCCAGGAGCTCGAAAGCTGACGAGATGAGAGGGAGAGGATACCGGTTCTTCACTGTAATGTCATTAAGGCCCCGATAGTCTATGCATGGCCTCAAGGTGGTGTCCTTCTTCACCACAAAGAAGAATCCTGCGCCAGCAGGTGAAGAGGACGGGCGGATGATTCCAGCAGCCAAGGAGTCATTAATGTAGGTCTCCATAGCCTCTCTTTCAGGAGCAGATAGAGAGTAAAGACGGCCACGAGGGGGGCTGGTGCCAGGAAGAAGGTCGATGGCGCAGTCATACGGACGAGGCGGAGGCAGGGAGGTAGCCTTGGCCTTGCTGAAGACCTCTTGGAAGTCGTGGTACTCAGGTGGAACCCCGGTGAGGTCAGGAGAAGAGACAGTTCTGGACATGATTTGAGGGGCTGAGCCTTGCTTCAGGCAGACTTTGTGACATGCAGAGCTTCACCCCAGGATGGACCCTGTCGTCCAATCAACATGTGGGTTATGGCGACGGAGCCAGGGATATCCAAGGATGAGAGGAACACGAGGTGAACTCAGGATATGAAAACGAATAGTCTCATGATGGTTCCCAGAGATGAGCATCTGTACTGGAATGGTCTGATGGGTGACAGTCCCCAAGAGATGACCGTCCAGGGCACTGGCAGGAACTGGCTGAGAAAGTGGAACCCGGTCGATGTCCAACTGCCTTGCCAGATTATCATCAATGAGGGAGACATCAGCCCCAGAGTCTATGAAGGTAGCCAGGGTGTGTGACCCCCTCACCAGCAGAAGACGAGCCTGGCAGAGGGGGCGCCTCCTAGGGAACAGTTCAGTAGTTTGACTCACCAGTACGTCCCTCTCTACTGGTGGGTCCGGGCTTTTTGCTGGACAACGGGCAACAAAGTGACCAGCTTGACCACAATACAGGCAAAGGTTCCCCTGGCGGCGACGCTGGCGTTCCACTGGTGTAAGGCTGGTTCTACCGACCTGCATGGGCTCAGGATCATGTCCCTGTGATGCAGCCATGGGAGCTGAAGGGGGCTGAGGCTGGCCTGGAAGACGTCTGCTACGCCACTCTCGCTGTCTCTCATCCTGTCGGACCTGGATACGACGATCCAAACGCGTTGTTAGCTCAATGAGCTCATCCAGTGTTGTGGGAAGTTCATAAGAGACCAGCTCATCCTTAATGTAGCTCTCCAGGCCCAAGAGGTAAGCATCACACTGGGCAGCACCATTCCAACTGCTATGGCGGGCCCGCGTTCGAAAGTCAATAGAGTAGTCTGCCACAGTCCGACCCCCCTGGCGAAGATTCAGAAGATCTCCTGCAGAATCAGGACCCTGGGAAGCCACTCCAAAAACCTTTCGAAGTTCAGCAGAAAAGGCTTGGAAGGAGATGCAGGCTGGAGTCTGGCGCTCCTATTCAGCAGTTCCCCACAGGCGAGCCCTTCCGGTGAGGTGGTTAATAGTAAAAGCCACCTTGGCCGCCTCAGAAGCAAGGGTGTGAGGCTGCAGGGCAAACAGGATGGAGCAGTTTGTGAGGAAAGGATTACAGGATTCCGGATCCCCTGAGTAGCGTTCCGGTGCCCCGACACGTGGTTCAGAAACGGGCCCAGGAATAACTGGTGGAGGTGTGGCAGAGGTTGCTGTAGGAGCAGCTGGAGCGATCATCTGTGAGAGGGTAGTGGATAGCAGCTGGACCTGTGCGGCTAACACAGCTAGCCCCTGCTCCTGGCTTGTAGCTGCCTGTTGCTGGGTGGCAGCAGCCTGACGCACCTCCGCTGAAGTAGAGGCAAGCAGAGTCTCATGCCGCTGAAGAACACTCTCCATCCACTCCAGGCGTGACTCTGGTGACGCTGCGTGCGCTGGGTCCATGTTTTGGGCCAGATTGTACTGAAACGGGGCGTGGTGTGAACCCAAATGCAGCACAAACAGCGTAGTAGAAATTGCAATGAGGGGGTAGGTGTTGGATCAGTAGCAGGCCCGAACCAACAAGGGCCAGGGAACAGGCAGACAGACACCAGAGACGCAGAGGCTGTAGACGTGGTCGGGGGCAGAAGGCTGGTCAGGTTGCCGGGGAGCTGGCGGACGAGGCAGGTCGGGGACTGAAGGCTGGTCGGGTTGCTGGGAGGCAGGACGTCAGGGAAAAACGGGGTCGGAACCGAGAAGGCAGGAGGCGGATTACCAAGAGCGGAAGCGGGCAGGTCAGAACACCAGGGAAATCCAAGATGGATCGGGTCAGGGACAGGCTCGGTCGACAATGGGTGATCAGGCAGAGAAACGCTGGAAGGTCTTGCATGGGGACAAGGAACAATCTGGCAAATAATGGGTGTGGAGCAGGAGCATATATACTGAGCTGATTGCAGATGAAGAGCAGCTGTGAGCACAGGTGAGTGGAGTGGCTGATGAGGTGGGAGTGGCTGGCATGCTGAATGGAAAAGTACTGTGACACTCACATTACATTGGATCACAATGACCAAACAACACAACAAAGACAATGATCCAACTGTACTGCCACTTCCAGACTCAGTGTAGGTCTGTAGGCCTCTTGGACCTTCATGTGAACCACTGCGTGTTGACTGGAGGTGAAACATGGCTGACTGCTGTCCTCCTACCTGGACAATGCAATCTCACTTTCAATCTCACAGCCACTAAAAAACCTGATTGTGATTGAGAGGTCCTCAGCAGCCAATCACTGTTGGGAGTCCAGCCTTCAAACACTCCTCCTGAATCCACAGTCACATCTGTGAGCATCTGGAACTTTGGCCCTGATCCTCCACACCACACAACTTGGGATGACAGCGCCACCTACCTGGATCCTTTCAGCAGCCAGTCCATGCTCTGACCCGTTTCCACTGTGGCCTGTTGGCTCATCTGGACCGGAGTCTGGATCATCAGTGTCCAGGTTCATGGAATCTGTCAGAGTGCCGCCGTCCTGTCATGTAATGATAGAGAATCACTCTATTTATACTAATGTGCAGAACCACTAGAGTGTCATTTCTTCACTGCTGTCAGCAACAAGCATTTGGTGTCACACTGGTGTACAACACTTATGGGCTAATTAATAAGAAATGACATATTTATGAATCACGCGCAATGCCCAGATTGTTGCTGCTTATCTGCTGA
This sequence comes from Nelusetta ayraudi, assembly GCF_046127955.1. Lineage (NCBI taxonomy): Eukaryota > Metazoa > Chordata > Actinopteri > Tetraodontiformes > Monacanthidae > Nelusetta > Nelusetta ayraudi. The sequence continues at coordinate 3,662,029 of NW_027466053.1, read as the reverse complement.
TATGAGCCGTCAACTGTTGCAATATAGAACCACGGGCAGGAAATTACAATTAGTGTAGAGTGTATTATAATTTAAAAGTTTACTAACGGTAGTTCGTTAAAGAATTTAGCAGGGATGGAACAGCCTAACGTGACGACGTCACTTGTAAAACGGAAGGAGCTCAACCTGCTGTCACGGTGAAAACTCTGTGTTACGTCCCGTCTAGGGGGACCGAGACGCAACGTGTGGGACACCTTCCCCCACTCCCAAGGCTCATTAATTTCTCACGGCAGTTGGCGGTTTTCAACAAAAACATTTATTGATCAGTAAATGAAATAAACAAAACAACTTAACCGGTGGGCAGCAAAGGCTTCAGGGTGGGCCCAGGCCAAAATAATAAACCAAACTCCAACTACCTCGCCTTAAGAACTAACTAAAGAAAGAAAGAGAAGCCAAATACAGAAAGGCTAACCTCCCTACATACTTAATAAACAGGAGAAAAGAGGGGACAAAGAAAATGGCAGCCCACCCCTACGGCTGCGTGCTCTAACGCCATTTCAGAAGTGACTAACTGCAGACTTGGGAGCGGAGGAGGGATGACCGTCAGGCTGGCTCGACTGCTCCTCCTTCTCAGCCATGGCGCGTCCAATCAGCAGCCAACATCCAGGACCGCACCTGCAAGGCGTCATCCACTCTCACACACACACACACACAGACAGAAACATAGAGGCACCTAGACCCACCCGTGGGTCATAACACCCCCTCCCTTAAGAACCAAACCCTATTAACATACCTACAAACAAAACTAAACAAGAAAAACCTCAGTTCCCCCGAAATAAGAATTTCGCAGCTAGTCCACATGTACACGTGATAATGCATCTGCCAATACAATATCAAGATCCCTAGATAGTAAGTTTGATAGATGGATAGAAATAGATAAGTTAGTTAAAGTTACACACACACACACACACACACGCACATATATGTACATATATAATATATATATTATATATATATTTTTATTAACCTCTTTCAATGAACTCCAAAACATACATGGTCATAATCCATATTATTATTTATTGTATATTATATAGTTGTTGTTTTTTTTAAATGCTCATACAAAACAAAAAAAGTGGAGGGTGAGTTGTCTGAATTGGGTTCAGTGAGGGTCAAATCCACTTGTAGGGCATTATTTCCAGCAGCAAGCTTTACCTGTTATGACTGTTCACTTTTCAATTCACTAACTTGCTCAACCGCAACGATTGGCTCAGAACTTCCCCGAGGTGATTGTTGGAGTGACGAGCATCCAGCACGTGACCTCTACGATGAGCTTCCTCCCACGGAAGTACCATAGGAGGACACGGATTAAATAGTATGGCTTTCCCCCCCCCCCAGTCGACAGACTTGAGACCCCCCCCCCCAGAGGTCCCGAATTTGTAACTCTGGTAGGTGGCAACCCTAGTTCAGCGACGTGGTAGCTAGCTTTAAGGGCTCTCTCGTTTACTTTTGCGGTTTTTCTCATGAAAGTTGCCTGTTTCTCCGTGTGTTCATGCAGGCGAACAAAATACTCCACATTTTTCTTTTGAACTGAGGGCTGTTTCGTTTGGAGATGGCGTTTAAGCTTACTTGGGACCATAGCACTGTTGGAGAGCTTTTCACCACATACCAAGCACAACGGAGTCGGTGCCGTTGCATCTCCGGTAAAAGTAAATCCAAATGAAAGATGGCTTTCATTGTATTGCCTCACGCCAGAAACTTTGCTCGACGTCACCGTCTTTGCCTCCACTCATACTTGGGCCTTCATCTGGGTCTGGATTTTGTCCAGGGTCCAGTTCAGAGTCAGCATTTTTCCTCTTCAAAAACTTATCCATCACTTTCAACCGTCATCCCGCTATCCACAATCCACACACCTGTCGCTGCATCCATGCGTCACTAATTCGCTTGTCTCCAAGCGCAAGGCAATTAGCTACCTGCTGCTGCCACCTACTGGTATGGAAGAGTACTACATGATTACTCTGCCAGGCGCTAGACTGCACATGCACACAAATGGGATAATTTCCCACGGCACACCTGACAATATCTCGCGGCACACAAACACTGGTTTACAGGAACGTGTCTTACTTCCGGTATAAAGTTCGCTTCAAAATTACAACAGAAATACTACTGAAAGATGCCAGTAGGTGGCAACGACGCTCTATAAATGCTTCTCTTAATGCAACAAATAAATGAAATGACTTTCATACTTACACCAACTGCTCTTAACCTATTTATTAAACAATTTAGACTTAAAGGCTTCTTTGTTGTTTCACCTTAACAGAACACTAATAATAATAATAATAATAATAATAATAATAATAATATTAAGAAATTGCCATTTCCAAAACGTGCACATTTCTTTTAAACTTAAGTGTAGTTGTTTTCCATATCTATTGACGCAAATGACGTTAACCTTGCAATGAACGCAGCAACACTTGTACCTAATAACACTAATGATACAACAAATACACGTCAAAATGGTTGCAGTGAAAATGGACACTTTTAATCATATATGTTTTGGCTCTTGCCAAGTAAAATTTCAGGAATTATTCTTTGTTTGTTTAGAATGTCGGACATGTATTCAGCGCTTTGTGATGAAGAGCAGGATGCCGTCATTGCAGAAATCCAACTCAGTCACCCAAACACAGGGTACAGAATGATGAGAGCATTCCTTCATGCCAGGGGATTACGAGTGCAAAGTAAGTTTGATATGAAGTTGATCCCCACATGAATGTATTCAGTAATCTGTATTGTGCATCAGTTTAACCGAAACAAACAAATATAATTAGCTTTATTTGTATAACGCTTTCCGTACAAAATGTAGCTAAAAGTGCTTACATGGATGATTAAAAAAAGAATGGCGGTATATTTAAAAAAAGAAAGGGGGGGTATTTAATAAATGAAATCATACCTTTTGTCAGCATTATCTGTGTTAACACGGATTTGTGCCTTTAATATTTTATGTAGTTTGTCTTTCTTTTTTTTTTGCTGTTGTTGTAGTTCAAAGAGTACGTGATTCCTTAAGAAGAGTGGACCCAATTGGGACTGAAGTGCGAGCCTTGGCCAATCGCACACTAAGACGGAGGCAGTATTCTGTTCCTGCACCAAATGCAATGTGGCACATAGATGGAAACCACAAATTAATACGGTATTTTTCAAAACTGTTTTTAAATACTTGAACAAATGAAACATTGAGATTTTCTACCCACTCCAAATCTTTTCATCTTTGTACCATACCTTTTTTGTGTCAAATAAGCTGTGCATGAACCTTTTTCAATTAGCTATCTGATGCCTTATATATTTTAGATTTCTCTTTCCATCTTCTCTCCCTTTTTTACCAAAAGCTGGAGATTTGTCATTCACGGTGGAATAGATGGCTTTAGCCGTTTAATTGTTTATCTGTCTGCTGCAATAAACAACCGAGCATCCACAGTGTTGGAAACAGGGGCGGTCCTAGAATTTTTTTTCTTGGGGGGGCGAGCTCGGGGCACAGACTGTGGAAGGGTGGCACACCGGAATGACATTTGTTTTGTTTTTTTAAATGCCCTATGCCTTAGGTAATAATAAATGGTAGGCGGAGGTATGAATAATAGAACTATTTTATTTACCCAAATAATGCACAAAACAGTGTATCATCCAGCATTTAGTAATCTTATCTGACTGAGTAAAATGCTTTTTGTTTGTTTGAGTGGGTTGATCTGTGCTCCGGGAGAGTATACTGGTGTATCTAGTACTAGTAACCTAGTATTAGTTTCAGCAAGATAAACAAGTGTTTCATAGGTATCTATGTATCTTTGTTAACTTATAGAGATGGAAACCAACAACTGAGTTTAGTTATGAATGTTTTGTTTTTTTAATTCATAACAGATACAAAGTGCATACACATGAAAAATCCCTTTGTGAGAATTATATTCAAGTTACCAAAGTTTAACTTATATTACAAGTACACAGTTTATGTGTATTATTTACAAACAGGATTATGACAGCTGAATACGCTTGTTTTGGTGTTGACTACCTGCAGAATGCTGAATTGCAGATGATGGGCCCTCAACCTCATCATTGGGAAAAGTTCCTGGGAAAAGTTGTATAAATTACTCATAATGTCAATACAAGTATAACATCAACTCAACTTTTAATACTTATTCAAATGTTATCGATTTTAAAGACACCCTGCTTCCTTTCTTGACATTGTGGACATATCCTATTCACTTCATTTAAGCGTCTTATGTTATAGGCCACTTGTCTATCCATTAGCTCATAAAACAACAACCACACTTCCATTCAGCACCAATAAAGAGCATTAAAATAGACATGAAGTAATAAAACAGAATTTAATTAGATTAAATTAATATTGCCCATTCCACAGTCCAGAACAAAGCAGAGGTGGTGTGCGACTTTGAGTGTGACTGATTCAGGATGCAGTGACTGTAGTGATGGTGAGGTGAAGCCTCATGAGGCATTGAACCACTTGAGCCAACTGGTTCGAGAAACGGTTCATTTCTCGAAGTTTCATGTGCACACGAAACCACCTACTGGCCAAATGTACAATCACAGGCAAGCTGTGTCTGAACCACGTGTGATGCATTGAATTTTTGTGTCTGTTATGTCTGTTGGGAATGACTATGAATTGCAAAAAATGAATGACCAAATAATTTCTGTACATAAATTATATATATTTTTTTGTTTTGTTTTTCTCACTTATTTATGATTATTTTATCGGTACTGATGCCAGTGGTTATGGGGATGCTCCAAACAAATTTTGTTGTTAACTTTGTTCAACAATGACAATAAATTAATAACTTGACTTGATAACTATGTGTATGATACATTTTTTGAATGTATTCTGTTTGTGCAATTTTCTTCTGAAAATGGCATGGGTGTAATCAGGCAGATGACAGTGAAAGTGATTGTGGGACTTGGAAAAGGGCATAGATCAGGGGTGCTCACACTTTTTCAACATGCAAGCTACTTTTAAAATGAGCAAGTCAAAAAGATCCACTTCCTATAAAACAGGAAAACATATTCATTCAGAAATATATTTGTAGTCCAATGATAAAGAAAGAAAGAGGATTAAATGGGTCAACATGTTCCCATGTGCATTTATGCTCATCATTGCACAGAAAACTCATGGTTTAAAATTGTTTAGGTTATATCTGCCTATGTTTGATTTTATCAATAAAAGTGTGTTTACGTTAAGATGTTTTGCTGTATAGTTTTGTGTTTTCCAGCGCATAGGTTAGGGATAATTGGTGTGTGTGTGTGTGTGTGTGTGTGTGTGTGTGTGTGTGTGTGTGTGTGTGATGCAGACGTTTTGCCAGCAGCATCTCCCAGCATCTTCGGCGCGTCTGCAGTGCGTGCGCACTTTGAAGCGCATTTTCCGAGCGAGGCGTCTCCATCAGTTTACGCCAGGATTGCAAGCTCACGCAACAACCCCGGTAGTTTTGCGTGTAAAACAACAGCGAAACTCGTTTTCCTGTCCCTGTCTGGTCTTTATTTGATCTGAATAGTGCCGAAGCCGATACGTCACATTTACCCTGGACACCCTTGTCCAGGGTGTCCCCTGCCTTCGCCCTAAGACAGCTGGGAGAGGCTCCAGCAGACCCCCGTGACCCTGAGTTCGGGACTAAGCGGGTATGGAAAATGAATGAATGAATGAATGAATGTAAAGCACAGCACATATAAGAACAAAATCCAGCACATCGTACATTATGACCAAAATCAACCAGATCCACCGTGTTTTCTAATCCTGCCTGAACGATTCTACCTGCTGTAATTGACGCGGATCTCTCTCTCTCTCTCTCTCTCACACACTCTCTCTCTCTCTCCCTCTCTCTCTCCATGCGATCACCCAAACTCCCTTCGCAATTGACCAGTAGATCACGATGGACGTAATGGGCACCCCTGGCATAGATGCTTGTGTAACATGGACATTGATGTACAGGACAGGGGGCTCCATCCTATCACCTCTCCTCTCCTCACTCTCTCCCTAAGCTCTCAAAAATATCTCCAAACTAAACGCTATCTAGTCTCAAACACTCCAAACTATAAACACTATCCAAAATCTAGTAATCCAAACTCTCTCCAAATCTCAGTTGACTGCAACTCTCCTATAATAACCCCCATTTTGAATGGAGCCTGAGGGGTCTATATAAACCGTTAAAATATGAATTGCAGATATATATATATGGGTCCACTTTTCTGCTGCAGCTGGCCATTTTCATTTTACACCGTCCAAATTTACAGCTCAGGGCGCTGGGACGAATTCCAAATTGTGTGCAGATACAGGCCTACACTTCAAATAATTATGAGAAAAATCCAACGTAAAGAGAGCACTTCCATTAGGAAATAGTCAACATGAAATTTCGTCTTCTACTGACACCTGCTGGTCAAATTGAATAGTTGCAAATATTGTGAAGAAGTTGTCATCTAATTCTAATCCTAAACAATATGGCCATTCGAAGTGAAGTATTAAGACAATTAATCAGGTTTGTACTGCTTGATTGAACACATTCATCCCGTTCCAGTGCACTAAAACCCACTTCCCTTCAGGACCGTGTCAGCGAAGCCAAAACTTCCTTGAGTGACGCTGTTTCCCAGCATGCAATGCGAGCTAGCGATTCACAATACTATTTCATCACAAACATGGATGTAAAAAATAAAAAGGGACGAAAAATGAAACTTCAGGAACACCAACCAATACAATGCAATACAAGCAGAACTGGGCCGAAGTTTTATATTATGTACACCAGAATACAGCCTTCTGGTGGACAAGCCATACTATTTAATCCGTGTCCTCCTATGGTACTTCCGTGGGTGGAAGCTCATCGTAGACTTCACGTGCTGGGTGCTCGTCACTCCACCAATCGTTGCGGTTGAGTTCGCAAGTGAACTAGTCATAACAGAAGCTTACTGCTGGAAATAATGCCCTGCAAGTGGATGTGATGCTCACTGAACCCAATTCAGACGACTCACCCTCCACTTTTCTTGTTTTGTATGAGCATTTAAAAAAAAACAACAACATAATAATAATATGAATTTTGACCATGTATGTTTTGGAGTTCATTGAAAGAGGTTAATAATAAAATAAAAAATATAATATATATGTATATATGTGTGTATATATATATATATATATAGTGTGTGTAACTTTAACTAACTTATCTATTTCTATCCATCTATCAAACTTACAATCTAGGGATCTTGATATTGTGTTGGCAGATGCATTATCACGTGTACATGTGGACTAGCTGCGAAATTCTTATTTCGGGGGAACTGAGGGTTTTCTTGTTTAGTTTTGTTTGTCGGTATGTTAATAGGGTTTGGATCTTAAGGGAGGGGGTGTTATGACCCACGGGTGGGTCTAGGTGCCTCTATGTTTGTGTCTGTGTGTGTGTGTGTGTGAGTGGATGATGCCTTGCAGGTGCAGTCCTGGATGTTGGCTGCTGATTGGACGCGCCATGGCTGAGAAGGAGGAGCAGTCGAGCCAGCCTGACGGTCATCCCTCCTCCGCTCCCAACTCTGCAGTTAGTCACTTCTGAAATGGTGTTAGAGCACGCAGCCGTAGGGGTGGGCTGCCATTTTCTTTGTCCCCTCTTTTCTCCTGTTTATTAAGTATGTAGGGAGGTTAGCCTTTCTGTATTTGGCTTCTCTTTCTTTCTTTAGTTAGTTCTTAAGGCGAGGTAGTTGGAGTTTGGTTTATTATTTTGGCCTGGGCCCACCCTGAAGCCTTTGCTGCCCACCGGTTAAGTTGTTTTGTTTATTTCATTTACTGATTCATAAATGTTTTTTGTTGAAACTGCCAACTGCCGTGAGAAATTAATGAGCCTTGGGAGTGGGGGAAGGTGTCCTACACGTTGCGTCTCGGTCCCCCTCGACGGGACGTAACACGGAGTTTTCACCGTGACAGCAGGTTGAGCTCCTACCGTTTTACAAGTGACGTCGTCACGTTAGCCTGTTCCATCCCTGCTAAATTCTTTAAAGAACTACCGTTAGTAAACTTTTAAATTATAATACACTCTACACTAATTGTAATTTCCTGCCCGTGGTTCTATATTGCAACAGTTGACGGCTCATATCAGCAGATAAGCAGCAACAATCTGGGCATTGCGGGTGATTCATAAATATGTCATTTCTTATTAATTAGCCCATAAGTGTTGTACACCAGTGTGACACCAAATGCTTGTTGCTGACAGCAGTGAAGAAATGACACTCTCGTGGTTCTGCACATTAGTATAAATAGAGTGATTCTCTATCATTACATCACAGGACGGCGGCACTCTGACAGATTCCATGAACCTGGAGACTGATGATCCAGACTCCGGTCCAGATGAGCCAACAGGCCACAGTGGAAACGGGTCAGAGCATGGACTGGCTGCTGAAAGGATCCAGGTAGGTGGCGCTGTCATCCCAAGTTGTGTGGTGTGGAGGATCAGGGCCAAAGTTCCAGATGCTCACAGATGTGAGTCTGGATTCAGGAGGAGTGTTTGAAGGCTGGACTCCCAACAGTGATTGGCTGCTGAGGACCTCTCAATCACAATCAGGTTTTTTAGTGGCTGTGAGATTGAAAGTGAGATTGCATTGTCCAGGTAGGAGGACAGCAGTCAGCCATGTTTCACCTCCAATCAACACGCAGTGGTTCACATGAAGGTCCAAGAGGCCTACAGACCTACACTGAGTCTGGAAGTGGCAGTACAGTTGGATCATTGTCTTTGTTGTGTTTGGTCATTGTGATCCAATGTAATGTGAGAGAAGGACGAGTGCAGTTATATTGGAGTGTAATAGAAGTTATAATGCAGAGTCTGTTTTTATGAAATGTTCTATCACCTGGCATCCATCCATCCATCCATCCATCCATCCATCCATCCATCTTCTACTGCCGTATCTGGAGTCAGGTCTCGGGGGCAGCAGCCTCAGCAGAGACCCCCAGACTTCCCTGGACCCAGTCACCTCCTCCAGCTCCTCCAGTGGGACCCCAAGGCTTCCCAGTCCAGCCCAGAGACCTGGTCCCTCCAGCAGGGTCTCCTCCTGGTGGGACATGCCTGGAACACCTCCCCAGGGAGGCGTCCTAAACAAGACCCCGAGATGCTGGAACTCCTCCCCCTGAGGCAGGGCCTCCCCACCGACCCAGAGAGGGCAAACCACCTCATATCTTTCATTGATTTATCTGTTGGTGAATAATTATAATGTATCATTTATTTTATTTAAATTATATTTGAACTGAATTGGATTTGTTTGTAAAAGTGAGATTTATTTTCATTGATTCAAGTGGTTTATGTTGAGACCGAGTGGAGAAGTGGGTAAGGCCTACAGAAGGTTTGAGTACACAAGTTATTCAGATATGGAGAATCCCCATGGTAGGACTTCAGGAGATATATAATCAAAGTGTTAAAGCAGCAGAAATGAAACGTCAGTTGAGGTCAAGGTTACACAGGTTGTGATGGCTTTTATTGTCAGAATATTGAATCATTGAAATATAATGTTTGAGCTTGTAATAAAGTTTGGATGATATAACATAATCACATAAAATAAATGATCTGGTTTCCTTCTGATTCATTGACGTCCTTCTGAAATCTCCACACAAACATCTGGCAAGCATCAAAACCATGAATTATTTTGAGGGAAACTTATTTTGTCTTACTTATGATTCAATAATGATTTGAGTTCCCATCACAGGTGTTGTGAATCACTTTATCTTTTCCACATGATTTCCTCATTTAAGATCATGAAGCAGAAATAAAGTCTCTTGAAAAGTATTTTTCACCTCCAAAATGAAGATGTTATAGAAGTCTGAAGTGAGAGCAGAGCAGTGTGTTGCTGATGTGTGGAACCTTCATGCTGAGATGTTCCAGCCGTGGATGATGAGAGCAGAAGCAGTGGTTGTGTTGCTGCTGCCTTCACTGAGCAGCTGCTCCAAGTCCTGCTTCTTCCACTGAGGATTCAGCTCCACCAGTGGCTTCTGGGACGTCTCTCCCAGTAACCACAGCAGCTTGTAGGGAGAAGCAGTCCGCCAGCCACCAGGCTGCACTGGGGTCAAAGGTCGTGACACGCCCACACAGTGTTGGTGCGTGCAGCTTGCTGTTTGGCTCCACTGGTTGTAGTTCTGTCAGCCACCAGTAGATGGAGCGCTCCTCTTCAGTCTCCTCATCCTCACCACCACCTGCAAAGATAAGAAGAGACAGCAGGAGTCAGGACTCACGGTCCTTGAACGCATCATCACAGAGACGTTGACTGTTGATGAAGATGATGGAGTGACTGGTGAGAAGAAGCAGACTCTCAGTCACATGTCAAGTGTGGAACATCAGAAGGTCATGTGACCATGGAGTGTTGGACTGATACTGAGGCCTGATGAAGATGAACTGATCAATAATTGAGTGGTGAACTGAGAGAAGAAGCAGTTTGGCAGCAGATGTTGGATGAATGAGGAGCAGCTGGACGTCACCATCCTCCTCTCACACTGTGACTGGGAACACTGGACCTCTGCTGTGGGATCAACTGGCTTTGGTGCTGGAACCATCATCCAATGGTTCCAAACCAGTACTAACCTCTCACTCTCCAGTTGATGGTCACTGCTGTAGACAAGATCCATCAGTGGCTCCTTCACTGATGACTCCTTCAGGGGGTTCTGACCCAGGTCCAGGTGTCTGAGGTGGGAGTCGTTCGACTTCAGAGCTGAGAGCAGCCAATCACAGCTGAGCTCTGACAAATTGCAGCCCCACAACCTGAACAGAGAATAAATGATGGAGTTTATAATGATAGAGAGTTTTTCCTGGGTGTCATCACTTCAGCATCTGCAATCTGCAATCTGACCACTAGATGGGAGGATTTTACCCACTGTACCTTCAAGCCCAGTTTCATTCATTACTATCACAAACCAGTGTCTGCAAATTGAATTTCCAACAGCAGTAAAGTGCAAATCATGACGACAACAACAAGAGTGATAGAAGTTGTAGAGTGAAGAGGGTGAACTGACCTCAGAGTCTCCAGTTTACAGTCTGGACTCTGCAGAAAACCACTCAGCACCTTCACTGTTGAATCCAGAAGGCAGTTCCAACTCAGCTCCAGGTGTCTGAGTTGGGAGGGGTTGGACTTCAGAGCTGAGAGCAGCCAATCACAGCTGAGCTATAACAAACTACATCTCCACAACCTGAATAGAGAAGAAATGATGGAGAGTTTAGAATCAAAGTCAAATGTCCACTTTAGAATCTGACACTCAACAAAGGAGAGAGGGTGAGTGAATGAGCGCTGCAATCTGAAATCTGACCAGCAGATGGCAGGATTTTACACTCTGTACCTTTAAACCAGGGGTGCTCACACTTTTTCAACATGCAAGCTACTTTTAAAATGACCAAGTCAAAAAGATCTACCTACTATACAATCGGTGTGTGTGTGTGTGTGTGTGTGTGTGTGTGTGTGTGTGTGTGTGTGTGTGTGTGTGTGTGTGTGTGTGTGGAACGCAGATGTTTTGCTAGCAGCATCTCCCAGGATCTCCGGTGCTTCTGCTGTGCGTGACTTTGAAGCGTATTTTGTGAGTGAGGCGTCTCCGTCAGTTTACGCCAGGATTGCAGGCTCACGTGACAAGCACGGTAGTTTGGCGTGTATTTAAAGAAAACAACAGCCAAACTCTTTTTGCTGTCCCTGTCTGCTCTCATACAGAATGCAGGTATCTGTAGTATACATTGATTTTAACAATTATTATAGTTTCAGATTTAAAATGAAATCTGCTTTATGTCTCCTTTATTTGATCTGAGCGGTGCAGAAGCCGATTCGTCTCATTTACCTTTGACTGTAAAATCCAGCACATATAAAAACAAAATCCAGCACATCGTACATTATGACCAAGATCACTGAGTTCCTGCCTGAACCATTCTACCTGCTGGAAGTGACGAGGACTCCACACGATTGACCTAATGGACACCCCTGCTTCAAACCCAGTTCCACTCATTTCAAACACAAACCAGTGACTGCAAATTGAATTTCCAACAACAGTCAAGTGAAAATCATGACGAGAACAACAAGAGTGATAGAAGTTGTAGAGTGAAGAGGGTGAACTGACCTCAGAGTCTCCAGTTTACAATCTGGACTCTGCAGAAAACCACTCAGAACCTTCACTGATGAATCCTGCAGCTGGTTCTGACTCAGGTCCAGGTGTCTGAGGTGGGAGGGGTTGGATTTCAGAGCTGAGAGCAGCCAATCACAGCTGAGCTTTGACAACCAGCAGTACTCCAACCTGAATAGAGAAGAAATGATGGAGAGTTTATAACGATGGAATTTTACCAGGGTGTCATCACTCTGAACATCAAAGTGAAACGTCGACTTCAGAATCTGCAACAAAAGCAGTCTGCAATCTGACCACTAGATGGGAGGATTTTACCCACTGTACCTTCAAGCCCAGTTTAGGGATTCTTATTGTGCATGTTCTTTTAAATAGCCCTAAATTGCTCTATTTTCAACCGAATTTCGAGCGGTTTGGTTTGTTACAAAGGTTATAAGCATAGTTATGATACTGCATACTTATTAATGATTTATAACCATCGGCTTTCATGTGAAAATAGCAAAAACACGCACACACCCGTATTTAATAAAAACATATATGCTAAACGCTAAACTAAACAAACCAGCACTAAATCGTAACATTAATCAAACAGCTCCAACAATATCTTACAGATGAAATGTGATCCTACAAGCTTTTGTTTGTGGACAGCGATGATTGCTGCATCCATAAGCAGCACAGAAGTTCGGCATTTTTTCACTCACCGATTTCCTGTAGAAACCATAATGCATGATGCTGTAGCAAAGCAATCCAATTGTAAATCATTTGCGAATTAAGTTAAATGATATAGAAAAAAAGCTATTCTGTCTCTCCATATGTCAAATTGCTTGTTTTATTTACACCTACCAATCCTAATCCCTTTTATCACAACAAGAAAAAAGACGGACTGTAATCTCAGGTTGTCACCGTTCGACTCTGAATCAAACAGGTGGGGGATGAGATATCAGCAGCTCTAGTTCATTGATCACCGTGTCTCTGCTGCATGAACTGATGAGACTGCGTTCATGCAGCAGCAACGTTATAGGAAACGCACCTCAGCGAATAACTACAACCGACACCACAAATATTGTATGTGAACAAAATAATAGTTTGTCCTGAAATAGCTGTTGGCTAAACTTAACTTAAGAAATGAAAATCTTAGTGGTCTCAGTCGTATTAACTTGTGCAGATAGGCTGCCATAGCACCATTGTGTTTTTTTTCTCATAGAAAGCTGCACTCTCAACATGTTCAACCATCCAGAATTATTGCTACGTTATGAACGTTTGTAAGAAAGCAAACCGTGTGCAAAGCCGTCAAGTTTTCAGCGAGATCAGAGTGTTAATGTTTGTTCAGATCACTCACGTTCCCTCACATTCACGACATCAGACAGTGACTGCCTGACTGTGGAAAGATGGCGGCCAGTGCGGATGTTGGATTCTGCGCCGTGAGACATCTAGCCTTCTGTATATATCTATGGTTATAACTAGCGGCCATACAATAAAAGTAGCGTATCTACAAAGATTGCATGACTGTATAAAAGAAAGAACCAAACATGGTGTCAGAAGCGGAAACTTAACGCCGCGGCTGAAGACAGAACAACAAGGCGCTATAAAGGCTGGACGTTTTTTCAATGGAGCTAAACTGCTAAGCTAATACCTGACGAACCATGGCTTTTTCGATTCCTGTACCAGACGCAATGGACATGAAGGGCGACGTATATAACAACTGGACATTCTTTAGAGCACAATGGGAAAACTATGAGATAACAACGGAACTGGACAAAAAAGAAGCAAACGTAAGAGTAGCCACCCTGCTTACAGTAATGGGCAAAGAATGTCACATAATACAAAGACATCTTCACATGTCAGCGGAGGACAGAGACAATCCACAGAAGAATCTGGATGCACTACAAAAACACTTTGAACCTTCCAGAAATGTAATCTACGAGTGCTACGTATTTAACACTGCACAGCAGAGTCAACATGAGTCAACAGAGTAATATGTTGCAAACCTGAGAAAGCTAGCAGACAAATGTGAATTTGGTCCCCTGCGAGATGAATTGATCCGTGACAGATTAGTGCTTGTGACTAAAAATGCAAGTACACAAGCACTCATGTTACGTGAATCAGAACTCACACTTGCCAAAGCAATAGACATGTTTAGAGTCAGTGAACTAGCACAAATTCAAAATAAGATAATAACTGGTGTGGAACAGGAGAATGTACACTTTGCACATGACAAACGCTCAGAGATGCGCCCCTCATTTGCACCTCAGCATAATTACAAAGAGCATATGGGACATGCAAACAAAGATAAACGCCCAAATAATAACCTCTGTCGTTACTGTGGAGCAGTGCATGACAGAATGAAATGCCCTGCATTTGGCGTCATCTGAAAGAAAAAACACTTGCCACTGCAAGAGTGTGCAAACAAGCCCAGCGCAAGACACGGGTGAACTTTCTTGGAGAAGACAGAGTAGAGGAGGAAGAAGAAATGGAAGAGGTGTGGTTCCTATCAAACATAAACACTATGGAACAGGGAAACGAGAAATGGCTTGTCAACCTCAAAGTAACACCGTACATGACTGAACCAGTATCATATGACCCTAGCCATACAATCACATGTCAATTGGACACAGGAGCCACAACCAACGCCATAAGCTTCAGAGATCTACAGCTCATCACACAAGATGGTAATCCAGACATACCAGCCAGCAAAGCCACCATTAAACTGTATGATGGGTCACAAGTGAAACTAGCTGGGTTGTGTCACCTCAAAGCTGACCATGATGGACAAACACACGACCTGAAGTTTCAAGTTATACACACGTCACAAATGCCTCTGCTTTCTGCAAAAACATGCAAAAGACTCAACTTGCTATTTCATACGCCACACAGATATGTCATCTACAGCGGTCTCACGCAGCACAACAGGGACAGATATGCATTTCACAACCACCACACAGGACATCATCTCAAAATACAACAACGTGTTTGAAGGCCTTGGCTGTCTTCCTGGTGAACTACACCTCGAGGTGGACCCCGACATTAGGCCTGTGCATCAGGTGCCACGACGAATTCCCATTCCGCTCAAACACAAAGTCACTGAAGCCATACGATCCATGGAGAAGAATGGCATCATCAAAAGAGTCACAGAGCCAACACAATGGATCAGCAACATGGTTGTCATAGAAAAGCCAGGAAAGCTGCGCACCTGCATTGATCCCAGCGCACTCAATAAAGCTCTACGGCGGTCACACTACCAGATGCCAACAATAGAGGAGATACTCCCAGACATTGCAAAAGCAAAAGTATTCTCCGTGCTTGATGCCAAAGATGGCTACTGGCAAGTCAAACTTGAAGAAGAGAGCAGTTATCTGACCACCTTTTGGACCCCGCTTGGCAGATTCGGGTGGCTAAGGATGCCTTTCGGCATAAAACCAGCTGCAGAAGAATATCAACGCAGGCAACATGAAGTGTTGCAAGGCCTGACCGGTGTAAGTGTCATTGCAGACGACATTCTTCTCTACGGCTGTGGAGACACTTCAGAAGAGGCACTAACTGACCATGACAGAAACCTGACTGCCTTGCTGCAGAGGGCCAGGGAGGTCAATCTAAAGCTCAATAAAAAGAAGCTGAAACTAAAACTATCCAGTGTCCAATACATGGGACATCTTCTCACCACAGAGGGCCTTCGCCCTGACCCAGAGAAGGTGGCAGCGTTTCAACACATGCAAACACCCACTGATGTTAAATCGCTACAGAGATTCCTGGGGTTTGTAAATGATCTTGCCAAATTTCTTCCTCATCTCTCAGATGTGTGCGAGCCTCTCCAACGCCTGACAGATAAGGATGTGGAGTGGACATGGCTATCACAACATGAATCTGCCGTTGACACTGTGAAGCAATTAATCACATGCCACCCAGTACTCAAGTACTACAACCTGCAGGAAGAAGTCACACTACAGTGTGACGCCAGCGAGACAGGCCTAGGTGCAGCTCTTCTCCAGAATGGGCAACCTGTTGCATTCGCCTACTGAACAGAGATATGCGCAAAGGTGGTGTACAAGCAAGGGAAGGATCTTCATGTGGCAGATTTTCTGTCGAGGACTTAACAGCCAAACACACAGCATGCCCACATGCAAACACCTGCCACCATCTATGCCATGGGCCTCACCACCAAAGACCTACAACGAGTCGACCACCTCGCAGACACGAATATTTCAACAGCTACACTGGAGTCCATTAGAACTGCCACAATCAAAGATCCACTATGTTGTGCACTCCAGACTTACATATTGAAAGGGTGGCCCACAGCTACACAAGCAGTAGCTCCAGAACTACGACCTTTCTACTACTCTGACTACTGGGAACTAGATGAACTTTCAGACACAACTAGTGATGTTCTCTCTGACACGGGGCTTCGAACCACGCCCCACAACTCGGTAGGGTTTTTTTCTGAAGCGCTGCTCCGGAGCTTGCTTCAAATCACGTGACTGATGACGTTTGAACCACTTCACTGCTTCATTCAGACTGAATCAGCTGGCTGGTTTGGTTCAGTGGGTGAGGCTTTGAAAGACTGGCAGGTCTCAGTTGAGTTTAAAATGGATGAAACGGCGCAATGCGTTGCCTATCTGGTCGATACCTTTTGGATTGATTTGATCAGCTTTCGTATTGCTTTCGGTTTGCTTTCTTATTGCTCTGCAACGGAACCAACCAGGAAGAGATCTCAAGTCTGGGAGCATTTTGAAATTGTGCCGCCGAACAAGGTCATTTGTTACAAGCGTATTACTCAACTTATTCATACAATAACAAATAAAAGCCCTGAAAATGCTGAGTCAGCTGTGCGCCGGTTAAAATCTGAGTGTGCGGTATTGTTGCGGAATGTACCGCATGAAGAGGAGCCGCCATCTACTTCGAGAGCACAGCCAGAACCAGCTGCATCTTCCCAAGGTACAAAAATTATAGAATTTGGATCAATAGACTTTATTTGTATTTTTTCATGTACAGACTAAACTTTATCTAATGTTTCATTTTCAGCCATTGACCTGTGGAAGCTGTTGGACCGGGACGCTGAAGAAGCGAGGGCATCCAGCAATGCTACTGCTGATGCCATAGTGGAGGTGCAGTGTTATCACAGGACCCTCTGGTGTACTGGATGACACACAAAGCTGTATACCCAAACCTATACAAGCTAGCAAATGAGTACCTGCCTGGCAAAACCAGCATCCTCTGTGCCCTGCGAGAGGGTGTTTTTGAAAGCTGGGGAAATAGTTTCCGAAAAGAGAAACACCCAAGCACCTTAAGCCCATACACCCCATCTGTACATAAAATATATAGAAAAAAGAAAAAGGAAAAAATGTAGGGACAACAGTCAAACAGACAGCAGACTCGAGCACATAGTTGGTGACAGGAGGGAAGGGGCTTCAGAACTAGAACGGGCTCCAGTGTTGACTGATGTGCCAAGTGTCCCCCAATCTGGACATTTAGGCCTCAAGCAGACCAGAACCAGATCCAACATAAAACCTCCTGAGAGGTACCGCAAAGACTTTGTTGTTTAAACTTTCTGAAGAAGGAATGTCATCTCTTGTTTATTTCTGTGCCACTTTGTTCATGTGGACTGTTCATTTTTTTTCTAATGTTTAGGAGAGTGAACTAGTCATTTCTGTTTAACCTTGTAGCCAGCTATTGTTGTTGCTGGCCACGTAACTCTCATCCGGTCACTATTGACCATTTTCAACTGCTTTCTTTCCATATGTTAAAGGAGATGTTACGAAAGTTAACCACTAGATGGCAGCCAAGTTCCATGCAATATGCAGAGACATCTGGTGCGAGTTGATGACGTTGGCTTCCGGGTCTTTTACCTGATGAGCACTGTTATAACTTGCGGCCATACAATAAAAGTAGCGTATCTACAAAGATTGCCTGACTGTATAAAATAAAGAACGAAACAAGGACAGGAGTTGGGGAAAGAACACCTCACCCCATCAACAACCACAGAATCAACGAGGCAAACGTCCCTGTCACTGTCCCGCCACAAGGGGCGAAACGTCAATGAATGGTAGTTCATGGTTGATGACCCTGCAGCTGACCCGTGGGCACCGAAAGAAGTGCGACAGGCAGCAATGCCAAGCAGGAAATGTCTCCTACCTGTACATTTACAGTAAGTCATAAAATAGCTATATTGCATTTATTTTTCAGTGTTTTAAGAGTCCTTTCATTAAAAAGCTAAATACCATGAAGACACATATTTTGTGGAAACACACCCACTCCCACATTCAGGTGGAGGTCCTCCACCCCCGCGAGATGTCCCGGTGTTGAAACTGTAGGAGGCGGCGACTCTCACTGGAAGTGTCGGGACTGTTCTTCGCTGTAGGGGAGCGCTCCTCATGGAGCAACTCTACTTCCGGTGTAGGGAATGCGTTATGCAGCGTTTTCTTGCTTTGCATCGCTCCTCTGATGAAGTGAATGTTTTTATGTCCTGCAGCGTGTTGTTTTTTTGTTTTGTTTTTTTGCGTTTGCACCACAATCCTTTTTTTGTACCGTTTTAAACTTGTATTTGTGTTTGTGACTTTGCGTCGTTTCCGTGCTCAAATACGCGATTGTCCCGTATTTGGCAACTAAAAAAGCTGTCCCGTAATGAACTGAGACGTGACGCACTTGACTTTGTCTCCACTCCGCCGCTCCGGCAACCCCAGTGTCCACGCTGAGAACTCTGTCCTCCGCAGTTCTTGGCATTTCAGCTTGCATTCCCAGAGGTGGGCAATGGGCATTCATTGGATCAGGACTAGGTTGACAAGATGGCCGCCGTGAGGCACACTCAGCACACTCGGCTCTGACCTATATTGCTACGCCGCGGTTTGTACCTCCACCCTGAGCACAAATACCATCCAGAGTTTTTACCAGAGACTAATATAACAGAGCACCAACAGTTGCTCACATTCTGTTCCACTCCTGGACACCGGAGTATCTGCAGATACCTGGCAAAGTTTTATCCAGGATACGTTTTCACCTCAACGGGCCCAGAAATGGGCCCGCGCTGGTAAGTTTCGCTGTTTGCCGGACCTAAACCCACTCTGATCTAAGACAACAAAACGCAGCGGACTCCTCTTTGGAGTCCTCGCGTGTAAGTTTTCCACTGCGGCCCACAGCCATAAACACCAGTAAAAGAGCTACGAGCTACGCCGTTTTGCACTACACTGTTGCTGCCGGAGTTTCTTTTCTGGTTTCCAGATTGTCCCGCCTGCCCCCCGCATGGCTCCACTTACCTCCCCACACGAGTGTGACAGCTGTATCCACAAATCGCAGAAGATTGCGGAGCTGGAGCAGCGTATCTCCAACCTCTACTGGATCAGGGATGAAGAGATGAGGCTGGATTCTGTTGTTAGCCTGGGTCCTACTGGTCCCGATTCAGTCGGACTCGCGGATCTGGATTCAACCATCCCGATGCTCGGTCCCGGTTCCATGGACACAGATCCCGGGCTCACTGGCTCAGCTCCGGCTGAGGGATCGGCCCTAGCTCCCCAGCTCCGCGCCGACGAACCGCCTGCCGCAACGACACCTGGGCTAGCGTCTTCAATTCCACCACTTAATTCCATCCGGGAGGATACGTGGCTGGTGCAGGGGGCTAAGCCTAAATGGCTGAGCGGCAGTGCGAGGGCAGCTTTCACTTTTAGCCCCAATCCGAGGCTCCGAGCTAACAGCTCCACTCCCAACCAACAGCCCTGGTCCACAGTGCTGGGAGGGCGGCGGACGCGACCCAGTCCGTTACCTGCTCCGCCTTGTGAGCTTCAGATGGACAACAAATATGACATCTTGAGTGTTGAGGACTTCCCTCCCCTCCAAAATGACCATCTCGCCTCCTCTCTGACTGGTCCACTGCCAGCGGCCCGGGCTGTTGGGTCGTCTGCGCTGGAACCTCCAGTCAGGTCCGCAACCTCCACCTCTCGGCGCAGGTTGGTGAAGGAGGCTGCTCTCAGGGCGCGACAACGTTCTGGTGGCGCTCTGGGTCTTGTAGAGTCGTGCGGGACCCCAGCCTCCGCCGATGATGTGACACTGTGGCACCAGCGCTCGGCCCCTCGTCCTCAGCCACTGTTTGCCCCAACCACCGCCATCATTGGTAGCTCCATAATTAGAAACGTCCGTTTCTTCAATGCCACCACTCATTGTTTTCCAGGAGCCACCGTCAATGACATTAAAAACAAACTCCCGGACTTGTTGCAGTCGTTCCCACACTCCATTAAACGTTTGGTCCTGCACGTTGGAGCCAATGATGTGCGTCGTCGGGAATCCGAGCTGCTAAAGTGTCACTTTAACGATCTGTTTGTGGCCCTGAAGAATTGCGGGATGTCAATCTTCATCAGCGGTCCTCTCCCGACACTTGGCCTCGGAGCAGAGCGGTTCAGTCGACTCCTGCAACTTCATTCCTGGCTCCGCGCCGCCTGCACCACCATTGGTTTTAACTTCATTGACAATTTTAATTTATTCTGGAATCGCCCGTCGTTTTACCGTCATGATGGACTTCACCCAAACAAATTAGGTAGCCGCACGTTAACCTCAAACATCCACTACACCATACAATCAGCGTCTCTCACACCTGCGTGACTGTCTTCGCGTCACACCCCCTGCTCAGTGCCGACCACTTCCTCTACGGAGCACCCTGTGGACATTGCCTCCTGCAGCGCCTCCCACAGGGCACGCTTCCCTAGTGCTGATAGGACTGAGCTTGCTACTGCTGTTCCACCAACACCTGCTCCCATACCTGTAATAATGAATCATCGACCATATAAACGCAACAAACACATAACCCACAACCGCACAACCCACGCTACAGGCAGACTTTCCCCCGAGACATACAGACAATTTGGTTTTAACAGAAGCAATCTTTTATATCCACACATTTTATCTCCCCGTGGTCATGCGCGCACGTCTGGCACGACCATTAACCTGGCCGTGCTGAACGTGCGCTCCCTTTTAAACAAATCTTTTATCATAAATGAATTGATTTTAGATAATAAGTTAGATGGTATGCTTTTAACAGAGACATATGGCTTGGCACAGAGGCTCCAGCTGTCCTCACCGAGGCTTGTCCACCAAATTTTAGCTTTTTATTTTCTATCAGGGGATGTAAGAGAGGAGGTGGAACTGCATCAATTTTTAAAAACAATTTAATGTCAAAGGAAGTTTCTTTTAACAGTTACTCATCATTTGAGTACCATGCTTTTGTTTTTAGCAGTCCACCAATTATTTGCATTAATGTATACAGACCCCCGCATTACTCAACTGCTTTTATCAGTGAGCTCTCCGACCTTTTATCAATCACACTGACAACTTATGATAGAATTTTAATAACTGGCGATTTTAACTTGCACATCGACAACAACTCTGACCCACTGTCAAGAGAGTTTTTACACCTTTTAAACTGCATGAATTTTAACCAGCACGTCACACGGCCTACTCACAACAGGGGACACACCCTGGACCTAGTCATAACCTATGGCTTGTCCACTGGTCTGTCCTCTGTTGTTGATCTGGCCGTGTCCGACCATTATTGTGTGTATTTTAACATCGCCAGTTTTAACCAACAGGAAGCCCCGGTGAGAACAGTGAGGAAACGCTGCCTTACCTCTGAGGTGGCTGCAAATTTTATTGAGGTTTTAAAATGCACTCCTGCTGAAATTTTACCTGCACCCTGTGATTTTATTGTTGAACATTTTAATAGCAAACTTAAATCCACATTAGACTCTGTGGCTCCACTTTTAACAAAAACTGTTAAAACAAAGCAGCTTTTATCCCCGTGGAGACATAAACCAGAGATTTTAAAATCAAAAAGACAATGCAGGAGTGCAGAGAGAAGGTGGAGAAAAAGCAAACTCACCGTGAACAACTAAAATGTCACAATAATACAATCAAACAGGCAAGAATCTCCCATTTTTCAAAACGTATCATAGAAAACAAAAATAATTCAAAGTATCTTTTCTCCACCTTCAACCTTTTAACTAATAATAATCTTAAAAAATCCCCAGAGATGCCGTCTGACGCTCTCTGCGAGAACTTTGCAGGCCACTTCAGAGGTAAAATCGATGGCATCAGGTCCAGTCTTTTAGCGCATCAGAATGTATCTTTTAATACATCTGGACTGTCATTTTTATCCAAGGAAACACTGGAGAGTTTTGCCCTGGTTGATGCAAGGACACTTGGTCGAGTTTTCTCCCAGGTAAACCCAACAACCTGCCTTTTAGATCCAATTCCCACATCACTTTTAAAGACATTTTATGGATTCTTTGAGGAACAGATTTTATACATCGTAAATTGCTCTCTTCAGACGGGTGTCTTCCCTGCTGCCTTTAAAACGGCAGTGGTGAGGCCCCTTCTGAAGAAGAGCAATTTAGACCAAACTATTCTTGACAATTACAGACCTGTATCCAACTTGCCATTTTTAAGTAAGATTTTAGAAAAAAATGCTTTTAACCAATTAAATTATTTTTTAAGTACAAACAACATCTTAGAGAAATATCAGTCTGGATTTAGGATGAACCACAGCACCGAGACAGCCCTCATAAAGATTTTAAATGATATCAGGTGTAATGCGGACTCAAATAAACTCACAGTCCTGGTGCTACTGGATCTAAGCGCTGCCTTCGATACAGTAGATCACCACATTTTATTAAACAGACTCAGAAACCTGGTGGGCCTCTCTGGTGCTGTTCTTAACTGGTTTTGTTCTTACCTCACAGATCGCTATTTCTTCGTAAGTTTGGATGCGTGTTCCTCCGGAAAACATAAAATTAAGTGTGGGGTTCCCCAAGGGTCAATTTTAGGTCCAGTACTTTTTAATCTTTACATGCTTCCCCTTGGGGATGTCATCAGGAGACACAGCGTCACCTTCCACTCTTATGCTGATGATACACAGCTTTACATTGCTGTGTCTCCTGATGACACAGGGCCTATTGATACCCTTTTAAAATGTATTTTAGATATTAAGTCATGGATGGCAGCGAACTTCCTACATCTCAACCAGGACAAAACAGAGGTTTTAGTTATTGGTCCTGAAGGCAAGAGAGAGAAACTTTTACCAAAACTTCATCATTTTAAACCAACACAATCTGTAAAGAACCTGGGCGTCATTTTTGACTCTGAGCTTAGTTTTATTGCGCATATTAAAAACGTCACAAGGACGGGTTTTTATCATCTTAAGAACATAGCTAGAGTCCGCCCGTTTCTCTCCCAGGCAGACACAGAGGTGCTGATGCATGCTTTTATTTCTTGTCGGATAGACTACTGCAATGCCCTGCTCTCTGGTCTACCAAAAAAAAACTATCTGTAACTTACAGGTACTTCAGAACTCAGCCGCTCGTGTGCTTACGAGGACCAGGGGGCGGGATCACATTACTCCAGTTTTAAAATCACTGCATTGGCTCCCTGTGCGATTCAGGATCGACTTTAAAGTGCTTTTATTAGTTTTCAAGTGTCTTAACGGTCTTGGACCATCTTATTTATCAGATATGCTTTTATCATATCAGCCCTCGCGGATCTTGAGGTCCTCTGGAACCGGCCTATTAATTGTTCCAAGTGTTCGGACCAGAACCCATGGAGAGGCTGCGTTCAGCCACTACGGTCCGAAACTTTGGAACAGCCTGCCAGAGGGAATCAGGACTGCAGAGACTGTTGATGTTTTTAAGGGGAGGCTTAAGACTCACCTTTTTAGTTTGGCTTTTAAGTGATTTATTTAATTTGTATTTTACTTGTCTTGCTTTTTAGCTTTAAAGCTTTTAGGATTATTGAATATTTTATCTTATTTTTATCTTTACTATCTTATTTCCTGTATATCTTTTTACTTTTTACAATCTTATAGTTTTTTAATTTAGTTTAGTTTATATTATTTATTTTATTTTTTATTTATTTTCATTATTGTTACTATTATTATTCTTTTAACTTCCTTTTCCTGTATTGTTTTTAGCTCCAGTGTTTCCTTGTAGGGGGCCTGCTCACTGGGAGGGGTCTCATCGTTCTAGGGACCCTCTCGGTATGGATGATCCCCGTGGGTGGCTGTTTCCTACTACAGGTCTCTCAGTGCCTTGCCATTTCAATTTTTATTGTGCTGATTGACTGACATTTTTTATGTATTTACTTACTTATTTTTAAACTGTTCTCTGGGATGTTTTGTGTGTGTTTGTATGTGCGCGTGTGTGTGTGTGTGTGTGGGGTGGGAGGGTGGTAACCTGTATGTGATTTGGGAGGACATGGGTGGATGGTATTTGCTCTATTTTTCTTTTATCTTCACTAATATTTGATTTTAATTTCTGTTAAGCACCTTGAGTTGCAAGCCTTTGTATGAAAGGTGCTATATAAATAAAATTTGATTGATTGATTGATTGATTGCTGAATGTTTTAAAAAGCTTCTGGCGCGTGGTGGTGGGGTTTAAAGCGGGTGCACTGGGCTTGGACATTAGCGCAGCCGGAGGAAGAACCCTGGTTGCGGGTGCCCGTTCATCGGCAGGTGATGCTGTGTGTGCGTGATGGTTGTGCGTTCACCGCTTGGCTGTGAAAGCCTGGAAACTTTCTCTGCCTTTTGGACTCATACGGTGCAGCTGGAAGAAAAAAAAAAAAAATCATCATTCTGAAGGCGTAGCGGTGCGCCGCCTAATAAAAGCTCTAAAATTATTAATTAATACGTTTCTGTTGAATTTTATTTTATGTGCTACATAGATTTCCTTGTGCGCTGAGAATGTGCAAGTAGTGCGCGATTGCGCAAGCAAGCAGCTTAGAGGGAACATTGGTTAAGATGCAATAAAGTAAATAGACTATGAGTCAGTAAAGTACCCGTTCTCTACTTGTTCTGTAAAATAGTGGTGTGTGTGTGTGTGTGTGTGTGTGTGTGTGTGTGTGTGTGTGTGTGTGTGTGTGTGTGTGCCAGATAAATATCAGCTGTTTCCCACATTGACTGATGTGCTTTTGAAACTTTGATCTTGTCTTCATGGTGTTGACTTTCTAAATGTCTGTGGTGAATACATGGAGATCTTGACAGAAGAGAAATCTACCAACAAGCAGAGACTTTATCTGGATTGTCTTGTTGCTTTATTGCTTCAATTCAACAGTTGATCATTGACTTGACATTGTTATGCAGTATAGACTGATGGTATATTTCATGACTTATTGATTGACTGTTGTCACATTGAGCCAACAAGCAGAATCAAAAGACAAAATTCTCTCACAATATTTACATGCATTCATCTGATTGTTGACAAACGGATCAACAGTCAGAAGGTTGATCAGATGGATGAGTTGTTGAAAGGTCAAAGGTCAGGGCGGAAAGGTCCAGAGTGGAAACAGACCTCAGCTGTGTTTCCACAGTAATAAAGTTGTCATGTGGACTAATGACACATTATTAATCTGCGGGATGAATGGGCTGCAGAGGAAGAGAAAGAACGTGGCACAAACATCCAGCAGGTGGACAACAGTCACCAGGAGCACCAACAGGAAGTGGCGTCCAGGCCCCGCCCACCCTGTGATTGACAGCCGGAGACACTGGGTAACAAACGTGAAGACAGAAGAAGAATCAAAGGTGAGAATTCAGCTCAGAGTCTCTCTGACGACTTCAGTCACACTTTCATCAACTCAGCTGAAGAACCTGAAGGCACATAAAGTCCAACATGTAGCGGCTGAGTGAAGGAGGTCTGGACTCTGTGGAGGAGCTCCATGGTTCCAGAGACGCTGTAGAAGGACAGAAGACCTGCTCTGTGGTCCAGGTACACTCGCACTCTGGAGGACCGAGGACATGAGACACGAGTACTCATGTTGTTGTGACGAAACCAATATTCACCTGGGTAACAATATAAACTCCAGGATTTGTCATTTGCTGTGTCTCAATTCAGGTTCTGCACCCTTGAGGCCGAGTGTCCTCCGTCT
Source organism: Nelusetta ayraudi (assembly GCF_046127955.1). Taxonomy (NCBI): domain Eukaryota; kingdom Metazoa; phylum Chordata; class Actinopteri; order Tetraodontiformes; family Monacanthidae; genus Nelusetta; species Nelusetta ayraudi. The sequence goes on along the minus strand of NW_027466053.1, from coordinate 3,636,078 downwards.
GAAGGAAGCGTTCTTAGAGTTCCCAGCCTAGAAGGACGGACCAAACCCCGCCTCCCCGGTAACTCGGTACTCGGGACGGTCTAGCCTTCGGCGTATTTCCTCGTTTCGTCACCGCCGTTCCCTCTGGCTGGCCAACCCCGGAAGTGACGTTTCTATAGTATCACGCTAACCATTGGTTTGCCATCTAACGATGCCGTTGAATGTTCAAATAAATAAAATTCTACGTTAAAAACTGGATACTTTATGTGAAACGTCAATATTTAGATTTATATGTCGTGTCTTAACCAGTACATGCCGCTAATTTCAGCTGACTTCCCAGGATCCCACGATGCTTTGCAGCAGCACGCAAAGCATCATGGGATACCCAAGTACGCAAAGGATAGTAGCGGTGTATCCTTGGAATCGGCTAAAACGAGTGCGTATTTACGAGTGCGCATTTTGAGCGTCCTAAACAGCCTCGGGAATTGGGACAAGCCTTCGCGCAGTGCGATGACGCAACTTCCTTTCAAAATGCGCACTTCAAGGATGCAGAACCTGAATTGAGACACAGCAATTGAATCCAAATCTACTTTCCTCTGACCTTCCTGCTCTGCTGATGTTCCTGTAGGCCACTGCTACACCAACCCCCTAAAATAAACCACAGAAGTCCCTCCCCCTTCTCCACTCAACCTCCCAGTAACATCGTCCAGTCAGACCTTCTCTACTCAGGACCTGCTTCTTGTCAGTGAATCTGTCTGGATGATCACAATAAGACTGAACTTCCTCCATGAATGTCACTTTTCTGTTCTCCTCAGATAATAACAGACGTTGCACTGTGCAGAACTTTCTGTATTTCATCTCTCAACTTGGTCCAGCTGCTGCCACGTCCTCAAAGTATCTCAGAGGACGGATCTCCAGGCTGGAGGAGTCTGGAGACGGACTGAGTGCTAGCAGTGAGGAGAACCTGTGGAGAAACTGGCTGTGGTCCAGTGTGTGTGAGATCTTCTCCAGCTCAGCGTCTCTCCTCTTCAGCTCCATCATCTCCTGCTCCAACTTCTTCTCAAGCTCTTTGACTCCACTCACTGCTGCCCCCTGTGTGGATCTGACCTGCTGCTGCACCTCAGAGCGTCTTTTCTCCAGCAGACGGATCATCTGGGTGAGGATCTTCTCGCTGTCCTTCACTGCTTTATCAGCAGAGCCGTTGATGGACTCCACCCCCTTCAGGTCTTCCTCTGTGTGCTGGATCTTCTGCTGGATCTTCTGCCTGGTCTCCTCCAGCTCTCTCTGCCTCCCAGGCCTCTGTATTGCTGCTGACACTGTCTGATGACCTTTATGTTCATCCATACAGCATAAAGCACAGATGATCTTCTGATCAGTGCGGCAGAACATCTTCATCACCTCATCATGACGAGGGCAGATGTTCTCCTGGAGCTGCTGGCTGGGTTCCACCAGCTTGTGTCTCTGTAGGGGAGCAGCATCACGATGAGGCTGGAGGTGAGAGTCACAGTAGGAGGCCCGACAGACCAGACAGGACTTGAGGGCCTTCAGTTTCCTCCCAGTGCAGACATCACAGGCCACATCTCCAGCTCCAGCATAGCAGTGATCAGCTGGAGCATCTTGGAGTCCAGTCCCCCCCCCCCCCGCAACGAAACTTGGCACGTTAACTTTGCCAACACATTAGCGTAGCGCGATAGCGTGCTTCCCCCCCGCCGTCAACGTTAGCGCAATTTCCAACCAGCACTGCAGAGAGAAAGGCAATATCCAGGTGGAGTGAAAATACATCCCAGTGCCCACCATCACAGGCATATAGACGTAGATAAGATAAATTTACATAAAATACCAGAATGTTTGTCAATTTTTCATTAAAACATATTTTATTTATTTAGTTAGATAAAAATGTTTCCTCCCAGCACAATATGTATTTGTTAATTTAACTCACATTCCTGCCATCATCTTAACACAATTCAGTGTCACTTTTAAGTTGGAAAAGCATAATAATTAAATTACTTAAATGGCACATTTCAAGTAAAACTGTTGCTATTTAGTCTATTTGTGGTGGTATGTGAGATATACTTCCCATAAAAAGACTTCCTTTTACATCAAGAATATTTAAATTTTTCATAGATGACTCCCAAAGAGACAGACATATTCTGTCAAGTTCTAACCTGAAGACCACTCTGTCTGGTCCAAAAAGAATTATATTGAATTGAGAGCAGCTGTTCTTATTTTCTCTTTTTTGAGAGAGATTTGCTCAGATTTTCAGTTGACCTGTTGATTTGATTTCTCTGATTAAAATTAAAACAAAGTCTGATATTTGGCAGCTTGTTTAATTCTTATACATAGGTATAAAATACATTTTTTATAATAACATTCACAAGTTTTCGTTGTAAAAGTCATCATTTTCATATCGGTATCTGTATTGGTATCGGGATACTAGCCTTGGTATCACCTGGTATCGTATCGAAAGGAAAAATAGTGGTATCGCACATCCCTACTTCCACACACACACACACACACACTATACTGTAAATGGCTGCAGTTTCCTTTACAAAAGTGCTACAGACGTCATTCAAACATCCATGTGTTTGTCTCATCAAGACCTATATTTTACATTTGACAGCCACTTAAAAAAAAATGCAGGTCAAAAATATGCATCATTTGCATACACAGGCATATGATGATTAGACCTCTTCTCCCTCTTTGTCAACACACAAATGCCTGCAGTTTCCTTTAGAAAAGTGCTACAGACGTCATTCAAATACCTACGTGTTTGTCTCATCAAAGCATTTGACAGCATCCTCCAAAAAAAAAAAAATGGAGGTGAGAAATCTGCATCATTTGCATAGACTTCTTTCAGCAGATGTCGCCGGGCGTCGGCAGAGGACGGGGGTCAATTGCGGGCGTCGACAGGGGGTCAGGCGTCATCGGGGGTCATCGGGCATCGCGTCGGCCACGGCGGCTCAGTCCCGCAAACGCTGCTTGCAGCTTTAATTTATTGTTTTGATTTAATTTAATTTATTAGTGTTAATGGCTGCTGAAAAAAGGGGATGAATAGTTCAAATTCGAGTTGAAAGTAAAATATACAAATGTTGGGAGTACTAGTAATCATTATTAAGTACAGTTATGCCCATCTGTTATCTTTGTTGGGCTTGAGTTTATGATTATTTTTTTTACCCTGTGCATCTTTTGTTTTGTTAGTAGTACTTGTCATTGCTCCAACACGAGTAAACATGTTGCGTCCCACTAGATGGCGCATTTGCGTTATTTACAAGTTCCACGGTCATCGGAGCTGATCGCTGCCACTCTCAGCAGCGTGAGTCTAAGGTCTACTAAGATTCTACAATCTATTACACCTCGTGAGCAAAACAGGCTACAGGTAAAATTAAACATCTTCAGTTGAGCAACTCAGGCAATTTAAAGTGATTTAAAAACAAACAAACACTATAATACTAGGAAAAGAATCGTCTATATGTCAATAAATACAACAGATTGAGTATTCATAAAAAAAAAAAAATGCTTACTTTAAATAAGAAAATCCAACAAACCAACAAGTGCAACACTAAAAAGCAAACCAACAATCAAAATAATGCTTAATTGCCTTAGCTTCGTCCCACACTTATCAGCTTAGATACTAAGAATAACACACATTATTCACCTGGACAGAAGGAGGTTCTGAGGAACGTGTTGGTCCTGGAGCTTCCTGGTCAGGATGTTCGGGAGATCCCTCGGGCTCAATGTCTGCAGCGCCAACATATTTTAGAATTGCTCCTGCAGAGACAAAGCTCACTCGATCATCAAGCAAAACAGATCAGAAGCACATTTTCCTATTTTATTATTACAGTGATGTTGCAGTAATATAGGAAAATTAAAAATGTATTTGTTTTTAAATTAAACATTATGATTGTAGTGTCCCTTTAAAGCTTTTACCCAATTACAAAAGTGTCACTTTTAAGAGTTTTTGGCATTACTTTACACACTGTACTAGTTAAAGTAATAAAACTAAGATAAATGACCCACTACCACAATAGTCTAAAATAGTCAACACCATGCCAAATAAAGTCCATCCATCCATCCATTTTCCATACCCGCTTAGTCCCGAGGTCAGGGTCACGGGGGTCTGCTGGAGCCTATCCCAGCCGTCTTAGGGCGAAGGCAGGGGACACCCTGGACAAGTCGCCAGTTCATCGCAGGGCCGCCAAATAAAGTATTTCCATAAAATATTTCTTTGAATTATAAAACAGTAGCACATTTCTAATGAAGGGCCTACAAAATACAAACTAAGCTTAGTAAATTCATCCTAAGTTAAGGCTAAAATAACATTAAGAGTCAAATATGTGAGAGACAACTTCCACTGAACAATAACAGGGGACTGACTACAACAACAACTACAACATGCCCTCCCTCCCTCCCTCCCTGTTAGAATGTGAATGAACGGGTGTGGAGTCAATCAGTCATTCCCATGGCAGGATAGGCCAACTTGACAGGATATGGTCAACTTTCATAAAACAAACAAAAACGCTGATTCATGACAAACAAATATTAGCCAGCCAGCTAACATTTATCCGACGCTAGCTAGCTGGCTAGCAGGACAAATAAACAAACTTGGGGGGAGGGGGGGGACAACAGCGTTTCACCTCCACCTCTCCAGCCCACATCACAAACAAATAACTTACCTTTCCCCTTTGCAAGTTTTTCTTGATCAGTTTTCTTTTCCTTCCGTTTTTCCGCACCGCTGGGATAAGTCCATTTTGATGCCATTATGGTGTCTGTTTGTTTTTAATCCTCTCACTAACGGGAACGAATGGTAGCTATCAATCATTCACATCATACCTGTCGGCGTCGCCGGCCCGCTACGTCACAACCAGAGTCCAAGATGGCGTCCCATTCCTTTCAATGAAGTTGCTCACCCAGCGCATGGCTCCCAAAAACCTTTTGACTTCCGCATTGATGGGATAATAGAGCATGCGCAGTTGTGTCAGTGTGGAGATCGTCACTGACAGACGTGCGCGCTCACGAACAGTACAAAATTCAACATGGAAATGAATGTATTTTTTACAGAACAACTGACGATTGTTGTTTCAAAATTTTATCAATAATAATGATTATTATTATTATTATTATTATTATTATTATTATTTTATTATTATTATTATTATTATTATTATTATTATTATTATTATTATATTAATAAAATAGTATTATTATAATAATATACTATTATTTGTGTATTAAACAAGTGAGCAATGTGCCACTGAATAATAAATGATAATTCTTTGAAGCAACTCTCTATGGACCATAACAGCACTGCCACACATATTTTTTTTTAACTAATAACCTCTTTGGAAAGCAGACAAAGTAATAAAATGATTGGTCTATTTATTTCATCAGAACTAAAAAAATAAAAAATAAAAACTCAACGATCTTGAAAGTTCCTCCCTTTCTCTTGCACCTGTCGATAATTTTTTTTTTTTTTTTTTAAAGAAAAAAAAAGAAGTGAAAAAGTGGGAGTGAAAAAAAGAGTGCAGCTGAGCAGAAGCGCTTGTCGACCGTCGCGGAGCTGTTCGCGTCTGGTGTGAACCAGTTGGAGCCTCGCTCGTGAAATTCGTTGGCGTGGCGCTTCCGCTTCCATTGAAATGAATGGCACGAGCCGCGCGCCTGTTCGCGTCTGGTCTGAACCACTACATTCAGTGCGTTTACATGGCACTAGAGAAAATCGAATTATTGCCTTAGTCCGATTATGATCGGAGAACTCACGTGCATGTAAACACCTTACTCCGATTATGATTGGAGTTTGAGAACTCCGATTGGAATCGGAGAACTCCGATTGAGACACCCAGATAATGCCATTGGAATTCGAATTTCTCTGCCATGTATACGCCTTAATCGGACTATTAACTGGACAATGCGAGTGCGCATGCGCCACGCCTCGCTCTCGCGACTCATGACCGCACAACTACGTCGTCTAACAAAACAGACGGCGCGAAACAACCTGGCAAACGCGAATAAGAATGTTGACATTTGGAGAGAGGATGAGACCGGGGCGATGCTTTCTCTTCTAAAAGAGATGGACATATTAAAATAACGCGCAACGGAGACCTTTTAAAACGATAGCTCAGCAAATGCAGGGCTCCGGCTTTGCGCACCCCTGAACAAATACGTATTCCTTCGTATTTATATTTCTACCTTTTCGTTCACATTTTTTGTAAGTTAGAAGAATTTTAACTTTGTAAATAAAAGCACAGCAAAAAGATGTTTTCCTGATTTGTTTTTATTTGGGTAATTTCGCTGTTATTCTGCTGGAAACGGCGTGCAGCGGCACCAGCTTCCTCCACGGTCGGCACTTTAATGAGCGTGTGTATAACTGAAGACACCCTTCCTTTGCAAAACCTGTACACAAACTCTCCCACCAGTCTGCGCAGAACCCGAATCCAACAAGAACGAGATTTTGGGGTCCGTAGCGACGGCACAAAGCGTAGCATCGAAGTGTTGTTGTAGCCCTCCAACAGCAAACAACGTTCTTGTCTGCCTTTTAAAATAACCAGGAGCACAAGAAATAGGATACACCTTATCTGCAAAGCAAGTAACACGTACATTATGAACTATCGTTCCATATCATAATAGATTTAATATGTCAACTGAAAGCAGCTGACTCTATATATATATATATATATATATATATATATATATATATATATATATATATATATATATATATATATATATATTAACCTCTTTCATTGAACTCCAAAACATACATGGTCAAAATCCATATTATTAGTATGTTGTTGTTTTTTTTAAATGCTCATACAAAACAAAAAAAAAAAAGTGTGACATTCACTTGTAGTTTATTATTTTCACCAGCAAGCTTCTCATGTTCCAACTGACTACATTAACCCATATTTTACATATACTCACATGAATCAGTTGCCCTGCAGATCCCCTTACAAGGGCCCCGAGGAGTGACGCACAACCAGCACGTGACCTCTACGATGAGCTTCCACCCACGGAAGTGCCATAGGAGGACACGGATTAAATAGTATGGCTTGTCCACCAGAAGGCTGTATTATGGTGTACATAATATAAAACTTCGGCCCAGTTCTGCTTGTATTGCAATGGTTGCTGTTCCTGAAGTTTCATTTTTCCCTTTTTCCCTTTTTATTTTTTACATCCATGTTTGTGATGAAATAGTATTATGAATCGCTAGCTCGCATTGCATGCTGGGAAACCGCGTCACTCAAGGAAGTTTTCGCTTCGCTGACACGGTCCTGAAGGGAAGTGGGTTTTAGTGCACTGGAACGGGATGAATGTGTTCAATCAAGCAGTACAAACCTGATTAATTGTCTTAATACTTGACTTCGAATGGCCATATTGTTTAGGATTAGAATTAGATGACAACTTCTTCACAATATTTGCAACTATTCAATTTGACCAGCAGGTGTCAGTAGAGGACGAAATTTCATGTTGACTATTTCCTAATGGAAGTGCTCTCTTTACGTTGGATTTTTCTCATAATTATTTGAAGTGTAGGCCTGTAGTTGATGAGGAATCACGGTGTGCTAACGCTACTCAAACAGCTTAGATGAAAAAAAGGGAGTGTGATTTGGGTTTGTGATACATTATGACAATCTTGGACTTGCAAGACTGAGGCGACGGTTCAATTCCCATCAATGTGTATTATATATGTGTTATTTAGCTCATCTATTCTACATTTTAAATAGATCACATTTGACATCTGACCCACTGAACACTTACTATTGAACATATTTTTAAACTATGGGCTATTTAGTCTTGTTTTAGGATATAATATAATTCATTGCACAAACTGTCAGGCTAAGTATAAGAGCTATAGTCTACTACAATCAGTCGTGCCAAAAAAGAGACATTGTCTTTATTTTTCATTTTTATTTTATTGTGTCAGCATTGAACCATACAAGCATGTAGTGTTGTCCAACAAGAATGCATGGCGAATCAAATCCCAAACAACCTATGAAACAATGAACACGTTTCCATTGCACTTCATTTTATTGAGCACTAGATGACCTCCTCAAGCACTGTGTCATTGAAGCCTCGAGTAATGAACCATTTTTTGAAACAAGTGTCGAAGCTTCAACAAAGCCTCGATCGGCCATCACTACCTACGGCTGCGTGCTCTAACAGCATTTCAGAAGTGACTAACTGCAGAGTTGGGAGCGGAGGAGGGACAACTGTCAGGCTGGCTCGACTGCTCCTCCTTCTCAGCCGTGGCGCGTCCAATCAGCAGCCGACATCCAGACACACACACAGACACAAAGATAGAGGCACCTAGACCCACCCGTGGGTCATAACACTCCGTGTGGATCTTTTCACTCTGGCATTGAAAGGGGGTGCTAGCGCTAGCCGTTTGCTAAGCTATGTACAGACAGCACCACCGCTTGCCGAACCACATAGTCACACCGTTTATATACAACAACTCGTCATCAATATCTCTAAAGTAGAAGTCAAGAACTTTTTTCAAAAACGATAACTAACTCAAACTTTTTTGTGTGTTTATAAAAACAAACTAAAACAAACTTAAATTGAAGTCATATTTCACTTTGTTTACGTCTGTCAAATGAATATTTGCCCAGGAAAATGTTTGCGTTTTACGCAGCAGCACCTAAATGCACCTCGCGTTCTGTGACGTCACCCCTCTTTCACAGCAGTATGTTGACAAGCGCCTCGCGGCGGGAAAGACCGATATGCCACTTTTTCCCAATGAGTGTCCCAATGAGAGTGACAAAAGCCAATGTCTTGTGGTGGAAAGACACAAAATATGTGGCTTGCTTCTAAAAAGGGAAAAACCCCAACAAACCTCCATTTAAGAAGCTCGCACAAAGCAGTAGTGAACATGTTTATTGAGACTGGGAAGTAGACACGACAGTTTGACTCAGTTGACTCAAATATCCTGTGGCGATGAGAGTGGTTATGGCTATCTGATAAAGCAAGATTTAATCTTGGGAATTTAACAAAATGAAAAGGAACCGACAACGCCCCTCTGGGAATTTCACCCAGGGAGTTCTACTAAACACAAAAGTAATAATTAGGCACACAGGTAAGTTCTACGAGGAAGGAGTAGGAGACGTGGTTCAGAATGTTTAAAATATCAAACCAACTTTTATTCAACATTTAAAAATAAAAGGAACAAACAGACCAACACTTAAAACAGAGCTACTGAGCTCCTTATTCTTGGTGTAGAAACTGAGGCTTACCGATGAGGGGGCCAAACGGGGGAGGAACCAAAGAAAACAAGGAACACCCCACTCACACGTGACACACCTGCGTGACAATCCCGGGTCACAGCACTCGAAGGGGCCCACCACCCGGGACACCGCCACCACCAGCAGCTCTCAGCGACTACAAAAGAAAAGATAAACAGTTGGTTACTAAAAGTTCCCTAAAATATGTCACATGTACTGAAATAGCAAGAAAAACAAACAAACAATGCAATTACACACACACACACACACACACACACACACACACACACACACACACACACACACACACACACACACACACCAACCAAGTTCCCACCAACCACGCACACGCATACACGCACGCACACCACTGTAGCTGGACAGGCGACTTGATAGTGTAATGTCTGCTGTCTGAGGGTCAGCAGTGGCGACGTAAGCAAACGAAGAAAAACACAACGAGAACGGAAAAACAACAAGTAAAACCAAGGCGGGACGGAAGCAACATGCACCGTCCACCGTCTGTACGGGGCGACTAGCACAATAAAGTGCGGGCAAAGCGGCAGTGTTCCTGCACTTATCTTATAGGACCGAGTTTTGGGCCACAGGTCTTGATCACCAAGCGTCCTCCAGGTGAGGAGAACAACGAGGAGGCTCTGCGCAGCTTTGTGCTCGCAGGCGGCTGTAGTGTGCCGGTGAGGTGTTCAGGAAGCACTGTAAAAAGAACGGACAGGTGAGGTACTACGTACCTATGCTAATAAGCCATAATAATTTAAATGCTAAAATGTCCGCACCTGATCCTCTTAAAACTCGGGCACACAAATCGGATGTTCAGTGTCCCATTGACCACAATGGACCACTAAACAAAGCTTTTAAGAAAAATGCGAAATGAAGCCACTGAGAGCTAAAACAACATGCAAACAATGCCACAGTGCAGCTTTTCTCAAACGGGTCAATTTTGAAATCATTTTAATCAACTCTGTCTTCATTGATCAAAAGGTTTTTGCAGATTTGGAATTAAAAACATTTAACTGCAGGAATCATAAAATCGTCTCATCAGTGACGTTTATAGAGCCATTCAAAAATGTAATATGTGCTGAACAGACAAACGGAGGTGTAAGAGGCCTGTGTGACCAGCAGGGGGCAGCAGAGGACCGACAGCCGCAAGTTCCTCCTCAGAGAGGCCTGAGAAGGTTCTGCACCTTCAGCTCCTCCAGGAGGTCCTCAGCAAAGTGTCAGAGTTTGTTGGTTTTTTACCTCGGTCGGCAGAGTCACAGTATGAAACTTGTAGCCAGGGGGCGCTGCAGCTCACTCAACACCTACAAGGTTTGAAAAGGAAATTGAGTGGAATTCATCTGGAATGAAAAGAAAAGCACAACTACAGCAGAAAAACTGAACACAAAGACGCACAAAGTTTGAACTACACACTGATTTTCTTCTTCTGTTGATTCAAATGAATTTGACGGAAATAATATCTGAAAAAATAGAAACCAAATGTTAAATTTCGACATTTAAAAAATGGACAGATTCATTTACACCCAGTAAGATAAGAAGATATTTAGCTCTCAGCCAATTAGAGCTGCTGCTCCTGTGTGTGTGTGTGTGTGTGCGTGCGTGCGTGCGTGCGTGCGTGCGTGCGTGCGTGTGTGTGTGTGTGTGTGTGTGTGTGTGTGTGTGTGTGTGGATGTGGTGGTGTGTGTACCTGAATGTGGGAGTGGGTGTGTTTAAGTACGTCACTGGAAGTAGGCTGCCAATTAGTGCGGCCTCCGAGGCCGCAACCGCCCCACGCCAGCGACGAGTCCAGGGCGCGGGGGCCCGGACACGGCACACCCGCTGCAATGCCGGCCAGGAAGAGGCCCGGAGCAGCAGGCCCCCGGACCGGAGGGCACCCGCCCCACGAGGAGCCAGGGCAAGATGACAGGGAGGCAGATACCCCAAGGAGAAGGGACACCACCCAGGGCGGACAGGCAGCAGAGCCTGGCCCCCGGACGGGGCCCCCCGGGGCAAGCGAGACCGGACTCATCCCCATGACAGGACCCATCCCCTTCACCCACCGGGAGGATCGGTACCCAAGGCAGGCCCGGGCACCCAGATGCCCTCCCCCTACGGACCCAGTATGGCGCATCGCTGCAAGTGGCGAGGTCCCCATAGGCCCAGCCGGTCTCGCACCCCAGGGGCACCGGACTGCACAGGGCCCATCCAGAGTGGGAAAGATGCTGGATCCCGCCCCCGCTAGCAGGCCGACCCCACTGTGTGTAGGGGTGTCAGTGTGTGTATATGTGCACTTGCTGGTGTGTTGAACTATGGTGCGTTTAAAATGGAGGGGTGGTAAGGCCCTGGGGCAACCACACTGCTGCTGAGCAGGGCGGCGGCCGCAGTGCACGAACCACCCCCCCAGGCCCTAAGTGTCTATAATGCTATTAAGATTGGAGAGGGTCTTAAGGCCAGAAGGCCGGGCAGCGACCACCCAAGACACAAATCCCCCGAAACAGAAGAAAATAAATTAATTAATTAAAAATTTAGGGAAAAAAAAACAAAAAAGAAAAACACCTATTATGTGACCAGGGGGGACTCCCGGTCAGGGCGCCCCCTCAGCGACATCGGGGCCGGGGACACCACAGGGATCCAGGAGCCAAAGGGGGCCCGCCCCCCACCGCACCGCACCACCCGGGCACACAGGAGCGGTAGCCGGCGAACGCGCAGCCCCACCCCAGGCATGCGACCCCACCGCGTACGATCCACAGGGACGGACCAGCCCTCCCACCAACAAGGGGGCCCCCAGACCAGAGCCAGGGACGCCCCCCCACCCCCCTCCCGGAGCACCACCCCTGGAGCACCACCCACCCAACCCCCGACCCCCCACCACGGCTGCCCACATCAACCAGCAGCCTCAACTATTGATTGATTACTAGTTAGTTATAGGATGAAGCAGACGTTCCTACCAAGGAGGTGTGGTCTAACAGTAAGTTCCTATATTGTGCAATGTGCAGGTGTTGTTTTGTTTTCCAGTTTGTGAGGATTGTTTTCTTAGCGATAGATAAGGAGGTGATCAGCATGCGAGATTCTGCCTTATCTGATTTGATATCACTGAGGTCCCCTAAGAGACAAAATAAGGAGTGGCTGTGATGTTGTAACCAACCTGTGCTGATAGATCATTGCATACTACGTGCCAGAATTTATTTACTGGTGGGCAATGCCATACAGCGTGTAGGTAATTATCTGGGACATTAACTGTGCAGTGTGAGCAGGTCTGAGAGGCGGTCATGCCCATCTGAAACATCCGCTGTCCAGTGTAGGGGATCCTGTGGAGTACTTTAAAATGAACTAATTGTAGAATAGGTTGTTTTATCAGTGAAAAGGTGTTCAGGCAGATTGTTCTCCAGAAATTAGAGTGAGGCTGGAGAGACAGGTCTCTTTCCCACTTAACAATTGGGATAGAAATCGTGCGATCTGTATTTGTAAGAAACTCACTCCAATAGAACTGCACTCGTCCTTCTCTCACATTACATTGGATCACAATGACCAAACAACACAACAAAGACAATGATGCCACTGTGCTGCCACATCCAGACTCTGTGTAGGTCTGTAGGCCTCTTGGACCTTCATGTGAACCACTGCGTGTTGACTGGAGGTGAAACATGACCGCAGAAATGCTTTTTCATTTTAAGAACGAAGCTGCATTATTTGACTCATAAAAAAAATCGTTAATAAATAATCCAAACTGCATTTCCATTTTCTTATTCATGACTGCTCATTCTTGTACTTAATTCAAATGAAGGAAAACACATTTGAGATTTAATTTTCAAAACATACACCAACAAAGAGTTACCAAAATTCAATATGAAATGTAAAATTCAAAAATGAAAAAGCAATAGCAGAATGCTTTTCCATTTTAAGAACGAAGCTGCATTATTTGACTCATAATTAAAATCATTAATAAATATTGCTATATGCATTTTCATTTTCTTATTTGTGTCGCACCTTTTATGACACAATCAAAAAGAAAACTGAGGGCATTGCTTTTTAATTTTCGTGGTCCTGCCCTGCACAAGAGTTACCACAACTGGAAAACGAAATCGCAATCTCAAAGTAAGCGCGCGGCGCAGGAAAGTGACGTCAGCAGCTCTCCACCTGTGGGTATGGCGGTATGACGCCAAGTGTCATTTGCCTCCTGTTATGTGTAAATTCTAATGTTTGTGAATTTAATAAAGATATATATATATATATATTTTTTTTTCTTTTTTTTATTTAAAAAGAAAAGAAAAGAAAAAAAAGGTATGGCGGTATGACACCACTTTGCCATCGTTACTTCTTTCACGTCATTGAAGTTGCCGGTAATCGAGATTTAAATCGCAGAAAAACGTGGACCACTGACAGATCTCGCACCAGCATCTGCCACCAGTCGACGGATTGATCTGTTGCTTTGCATCCTTCGTCGGATGGACTGGTGGCCGACGCCCAACAGCTGTTACTCCACCCATGTAACAAATAGCTTTAGCTTTAATGTTGTGCTGGTGCATCAAGGTGTTCCATAACTGACAACAGGTTGGCTAGGGCAACCTTGTTTGCGTCCGTATCTGGGACGGCAGAATACCTGCTCAACTCGGTCCCGAGCATCAGATTCAGATACACTATTCAACTCCACCTGGGAAGCTAAATCCAGCAGGGTTTGAACAATTGTGTCAATGTGCGCCATGCTCAAATCTGTCCGACCAACGAGATCCGTCAGTGGTCCACGTTTTTCGGCGATTTAAATCTCGTTTACCGGCAACTTCAATGACGTGAAAAGTAACGATGGCAAAGTGGTGTCAGACCGCTATACCTTTTTTTTGTTTTGTTTTGTTTTTTTAAATATACAGTATATATATACATTTATTAAATTCACAAACATTAGAATTTACACATAAAAGGAGGCAAATGACACTTGGCGTCATACCGCCATACCCACAGCGGAGGTGGAGAGCTGCTGACGTCACTTTCCTGCGCCGCGCGCTTACTTTGAGATTGCGATTTCGTTTTCCAGTTGTGGTAACTCTTGTGCAGGGCAGGACCACGAAAATTAAAAAGCAATGCTCTCAGTTTTCTTTTTGATTGTGTCATAAAAGGTGCGACACGAATAAGAAAATGAAAATGCATATAGCAATATTTATTTATGATTTTAATTATGAGTCAAATAATGCAGCTTTGTTCTTAAAATGAAAAAGCATTCTGCTATTGCTTTTTCATTTTTGAATTTTACATTTCATATTGAATTTTGGGAACTCTTTGCTGGTGCATGTTTTGAAAATTAAATCTCAAATGTGTTTTCCTTCATTTGAATTAAGTACAAGAATGAGCAGTCTTGAAGAAGAAAATGAAAATGCAGATTGAATGACTTATTAACCATTTTAATTATGAGTCAAATAATGCAGCTTCGTTCTTAAAATGAAAAAGCATTTCTGTTATTATATTCTTATTTTAATTTGGATTATGGTAACTGCTTCCATATAAAACAAATACATCCATAAATATATACAATGTGAGAATTGTTTCTTGCAAGAGCTGCACTTCAACCCATGACCATCGATAAAAGTGTACACATCTAATCGTAAACAATCTGCTGCAACCTGAATTTCCACTTCTGTGTCTATAAACCAGTCACAGCTTGACTGATGGCTCTGAAGAAGCAGTTTCCATCAGCCTCTACATTCTCATTTGTACACGGCGAACCTAATGGGCCATTGCAATCAGAAATTGGAAAACTCGCACGGTCCAAATGAATCTTCAAGTTTTTGCAAAGGTCTAAACAAACATCAACATCAAGGGGAGAGAAGTTACACTCTTCATTGGTCACAGCACTGACAAACTCTACGTCAGAATTATCCATGTCAAAGTGAGGAGTTTTGCTCTTCTGAAGTGACTCACTGTTGCCAGCTGGTGCTGGAATTTTAAACCGTGACCGGTTTCGCCTTGATGAAAAGAACCATGCAGAACCTTGGCTAATCTAATACCAGTGCCATGATCTGCCACTGCATCTTCACTAGTACTAACTGATGATGGATCACAAATCACATGTGCGAGGCGTAGAACGAGCGGAGCAGTCAGAGGCAACAGAAGAAGAAAGAAAAGCCTCCTTAGCTTAGTTGATCTTCTGTGTTGCCTCCTGGACGGTGCTGGCCTCCTCTGGCTTGGTGCTGGCAACCACGGGAGCCACAGGAACCACGGGCACAGCTCTGGTCATCTGTGGCGTCGCCTCCACCTGATTAAAATAAGAAAGATGTGATTTTATGCCAATAAACATAGAAAGGAAAGCACTAGGCTTTACACGATCACGATTTTTGTGCCGATCACCGATCAGTGAGTTTAAATAAACCGATCACCGATCGGATCACGTTAGGGGCAATAAATACTTGTTTCTGTACACCCCTTGCCTTCTCACGAGCACCGTCTAAAGTTGTTTGCTTTAGCATCCGTTTCAGAGTTTGCTTTTCTTTTTCTTTCTCCGCGCTGCGTTTCTTAAACTCGACATGCTCCTCCGTGTGTATCTTTTCCAAGTGCCTGATTAAATTTGTGGTGTTGAAATTTTTTTACCAAAGTTCCCCCGCGAAGTACTGTAGCGTTGCATATATTGCAGATAGCTTGTGCTATGTCTGTTTCTCTCACTTTGAAAAACTTCCACACTCCCGACACGATTGTTTGTGTCGCCCATGGATGTTGCTGTCGTGAAGATTCAAAGAAACTTTATTGTCCGTCACATAGCGACAGTTCTCAAAACAGGAAGAGGCACGAAGACGAAAATGAAGGTTTTTGAATACAAACAAATAAACATGTCGATGCTGTGAAACTACTTTGGAGGAAATGAGACAGATTAAAAAAGTTTCAAGACGACCATGACGTCATTGATCGGTGATTCATGACATGACGCCCGATCATGAACGTTTCTAAAAATGCCAAATATCGGCCGATCCGATACAGCCGATAAGATGGGTGTAAAGCCTAGAAAACACACACAGGCGATGAAGTGGAAATGAATAAGTACAAACCTGCTGCACTGCTGTGACATTGCTGGAGGCAGACTCAGTCATGTGGACAGTTGAACGTGTTGCCCACACCTGCAAATACAAGGACACAAAGTAACGTTTAAAGAACTGCATTTATTGTCCTATCACAAAGATGCACACAATGAAATACACATATCCCAAATACCAACATGTCACTTGTTTGTTTTGGTTTTTGAGGCAACGCGTGCTGATCGACGTCTCAGGCTGGACATCTGGAAGAACATAAAGAAATTAATTCATAAACAAAGTAACACACTAATTAAACTGTACATGTACTGTACATATGTGATCTTGTGTTGATAATAGGGGTGGGGCGATACGGCTAACCCACGATTCGATACTGTGACGATATTTGGCCCACGATAATGACAACATCACGACACACGATATCTTCGATATCTTCGAAATTTTGCAGACGATATTGTCATAACCCGGCTCAAGAGTTATGACAATAACGGAAGGGACACTGCGGATTGCAATTAATCAAAAGGTTTATTATAACAAAATAGATAATTGTAGGCAAAATAATGAAATATATGGTGTGTGTTTGTCAGTATTCATCAGTAATGTAAGTGTGGATGAGTGAATAATAGGATGTGGGGTGTTGTCAGGTGCAAAACAGAACAGAAGAAGCTGAGAGTCGGCCAGACGCCCATGGCTGCTGGATGGAGAATGGGGAAGAGACCGAGCGGCACACGCAGTCGGCCTTTTATCCTGCGGGGGGCATCGGCACAGGTGTCCTAATCGGAAGATGCCACACCCACATCCACCGCTACCTAGAAATGGGAAAACAGCTGGGAGCCACAACAAGTTATATAGAGACAGGGTCGTCACAATATGTGACTGAAAAAGAAAAAAATAGCCATAAAAAGGAAAATGCCTATGATCTTGCATTTATTCCAAAACTTTGTATAATGTACAAACAAACGTGCACTGCACAAGCAAACATATTAAAGTGCATGAACATTAATAACTTTCATGTAAACAAGGACAGTGCTTTCTGGTAATGTAAAGTCAGTAGCAACTTGTCTTATCTCAACTTGGAGACTTGGGATATACAAACCGACGGGAAGATGAGAGAGGGAAAAAAATCCTTTCACTGCCCCGATTCTGAAAATCAATAAAAAAAAAAAATGATGCAGACAAAATAAATAAATAAATAAACGCGTCCCCAAAATATACGGGACAAAGTGAAGTGCGTCCCCCATCAGTTCATTACGGGACAGGCTTTTTAGTTGCCAAATATGGGACAATCGCGTATTTTACGGGAGGGTTGGCAACCCTATCTAGACCACAGACGGAAATTAAATGAGGTTTTGTCATTTTCCATAAAAAACGGGACAAATTGTGTCCCGGGAGAGATTTTATCTTTCCCGGGACAGGTGGTGAAAAAAGAAAACAATTCTGGGAAAAACGGGACGGGTGATAGCGAACGAGGCAGCTCTGCAGATTCGTAGTGTTGCCATTGTATTTTACCTTCGCAAAACAGTTGTTGCAGATTGCATATTCTTTATGAATTTTCCTTCCGTCATCCGTCTCGTAAAAGCCAAAGTGGGTCCACACTTTAGAGTGGTAACTTGCGGGTGGGTCTTTGATTTGTTTTCCGTTGTTGGTATTTTCCGCCGTTCTTGCATGTGCTCTTCCGTTGTTAACTCGTCTTATTCACCGGCCGCTGCTTACGCCTACTTGACTCTTATGGGATTAGTGCCCCCACAAACAGGACAGGAGAGATTAAGCCTTAGCCTCACTGAACCACACGGGATTGGACGGGATGTCTGTGTGAAATGCAGTCTCAACAGCTGTTGGTACTGTCTATAAAAAAAGAGGAGAGGAAATCAGAGTCAACTTAGGATAAGTGTTCATTTTTAAAATAAAAAGTTGCACAGTTTGACAAATACACGATTGGGGGGGGGGGAAAAAAAAGAGGGATGAACAGGTTACCTCAACCTCCTGTCCAACAAGAGTCCATTCAGGAGCGGGTCCATACACTGGCATGTGGACAGGACCTGTCACAACCACTCTGGGAGACACCCTGGGCGATGATTGGTTGTGGCACAACACCCCTGATCTAGGTGAAGGGGGTACGAGCTGATGGAGCATGCAGCATGCAGACGCTCCACCAAAATCAGTCCTGAGGTGCACCTAAACAGAAAACAACATGTTAACACATATTTGTCATATCAAATGAAGAGCAAGTAAGGCTGAAGAAGGCAAAACTTACACCATCATAACACCACCATGTACAGCTGACGAAGGGGGAGGTGATCGGCCATATACACAAATGTTAAACCTGGAAGAAGTGTCACATAATCAATTATGTAATCACACAATTCTAAGAAATATCTGTTAGCACAGTGTCACTGAAGAGAAAAAAATACAACAAAAATATGTATTTTACACACCCATGCGTGCAGCAACACGATGATATACTTGACGTAGCGCTGTTTGTAGTTCTGGCTTGACAGTCAGGCGAGGTGGAAAGTCAAGCACAAACACCTACAAAATAGTTGTATAAAAAAAAAAAAGACCCAAACAAACATAAAAATGCAAAATAAATTCATGAATATTCTTGTTATTGAACTATGGATCATGGAATTACTTGATATTGATAAAACAAAGTGGCGATGACATTCATGTGTTCAAATTTGTTTGTCACAGCAGATAAACAAACCTTGGGCCAGCGGTCCAACACAGTTGCCAGTAGCGCAGCAAAATCCTGGGCGGAGTCTGTTACAAGCCCGTGTTCAAGGTTGTTGCCCGGGGCGAGAACACAAAACCATCCACAAGTGGACAGAGATGTGAGTCTCCCACCACCAGAACAAAAACAGAAAGAAACTCGTGGCTTGACAAAATCACGACCCATACCTTCTTGTCTGGTTGCTGGGCCTTAAGAACGAACTTGCACTGTTTTGTCAGTCAGTAGCAAAACGGGCCATCTTCGCACACAGGTCGCTGACCAGTACCGCGCCCTGTGTAAATTGACAAAAAAGAAAAATCTAAATATGTTTTTGTAAGATTTATTTGAAATACAACATAACAACACAGGCAGAACATGAAATCATGAACGTGGAAGTACTCACGACGTTCAAAGTCCTTCCGAGGTGGAAAAGGTGTCCAATCCCGTTTTTGCTCCAGGCATCGTTTCATGGCCAGAGAGCGACGGAATGCCTTGGTGTTCGGCATCTGAACAATGAGATGAAAGATTGTGTCATTTTCAATGAAGGACAATGATAACACAAGTTTACAGAAAAAAGTGATGTTTTCTCACACACGACATCAAAACACAGAAAGGTTTCTGTACCTTTGCAGCTGGAGACGATGAGCTTAAATCAATAAAGCAAAAGAAAATGTGTATGTGTACTCTTGGACCCTAACCCTAATGCCATACAAGTCTATGGGGTGAAATTTCAGCTTTGTCCTACAGATATGGGGCCACTTGCTTTTTCATCAGGAGCCCCCAAGAAGCACCCACGCCAAATTTGGGGCTTCTAGTCCTTGAGGAACCCCGAAACCCTAACCCTAATTTCAGCTAACCCTAACCCTAACCCTAGTTTCAGCCTTATTGTTAACCCTAATTCAATGCAAGTCTATGGGGTGAATTTTCAACTTTGTCCTAGAGACATGGGGCCACTTGCTTTTTCATCAGGAGCCCCCAAGAAGCGCCCACGCCAAATTTGGGGCTTCTAGTCCTTGAGGAACCCGAAACCCTAACCCTAATTTCAGCTAACCCTAACCCTAACCCTAGTTTCAGCCTTATTGTTAACCCTAATTCAATGCAAGTCTATGGGCTGAATTTTCAACTTTGTCCAAGAGACATGGGGCCACTTGCTTTTTCATCAGGAGCCCCCAAGAAGCGCCCACGCCAAATTTGGGGCTTCTAGTCCTTGAGGAACCCCGAAACCCTAACCCTAATTTCAGCTAACCCTAACCCTAACCCTAGTTTCAGCCTTATTGTTAACCCTAATTCAATGCAAGTCTATGGGGTGAATTTTCAACTTTGTCCTAGAGACATGGGGCCACTTGCTTTTTCATCAGGAGCCCCCAAGAAGCGCCCACGCTAGATTTGGGGCTTCTAGCCAATGAGGAAAAATTTGGAGCAGACACTTAAGGCACTTAAGATCCTCAAAGGACTGTTGCCACTCACTAGACCAAACAAATGGTTTCAATGGACTGGTTAATTCTTCTCTCGTGGCCGGCAGCTCCACTGCCTTGGTGCTGGAGATGCCCGCTCAGGGGCGCCGCCAGGAATTTTGGGCCCCCTTCAAAAAAACAAAAACAAATCGGCCTCCTTTGCGCAGCGCTTGTCACAAGCTTCACATCACTCAAAAAATACAGTATAGTTCAATAATAGTGCTTGAGTCCATCTTGACAGTGTCAATGTATTTTTATTGTGAATTCTCCACAAAGCAAACTCTTAACATTTATGAATGATTCATGAAAAAACACTTGATGTCTCTCGGACAAAGTTGAGCTTTGACCTTCATAGACTTGCACTGCATTAGGGTTTAGCGATAAGGCTGGAATTAGAGTGAGGGTTTCGGGGTTCCTCATGGGCTAGAAGCCCCAAATTTGGCGTGGGTGTGTCCGGGGGGATCCTGATGAACCTGAAAGTGGCCCCATGTCCCTAGGACAAAGTTGACCTTTGACCCTCACAGACTTGTATGGCATTAGGGTTATCGATAAGCGATACAAACCTGGTGAGTTTAAGACTTAGTGACTCTACATACATGAATGTATGGGGTACCCCGTCCTTACCTTGTTCCAACCTTCCCTCCACAAACCTGGCTGTTCAGTGCCGAAGTCAAAGTGAGAGAGAGAACAAAGAAGGAGGAGGGCCTGTGACGCCGCTGCTGATTGGCTCGTTGGTCGGTTGAATGAGCCAATTCTAGAGCTCCCCTCGGTGTCCACACACTGCAAAATATATCTAAGAAATAAACACTTAAATTGAGAAAGAACAGGCTAGAAACAAGTCAAATTATCTGCCAATGCAGTAAGATATTTAGACTTGGTAAGATTTCTTAAAATAAGACGATATATCTAGGCATTTGAAGAATGGAAAAACTCTTGAAATAAACAGTAAAGCACTCATTCCAAGGACTGTACTAAGTCAAATAAACTTGATACTAGCTTCTCAATTCTTTTTTCACGTTTGCTTCTTTCTTAATTTGAATGAAAAGATCTTAAAACCAGACCTACTAACAGTGCAATTCTTCTTAATTTAAGTGTTCACAATATGAGCTTTTTTTTCTCAAAATGAGACAAAGTATCCACCCCCCCTACGCCCACTCCCCCCCCAAAAAAAATAATTCAGCAAACAGAATTAATATTGTCAACAACTATTTATTCACTTAAATTGCTGACAGTGCCTTCACTGCCTTGTAATAAAAACGTCACAAAGGCATTGCATCTTAAAACAATCTCAAACAATCATTTCTAGAACGCAAGTAATGTTTTGTTGTTACAATATTCACCGTCATCATTATTGAACATTGATTCAGATTCCCTGACACTCAGTTACACAAAAAAAACAAAAACAGTATGGGGACAGCATATAGTGTTGTGTTCCTATCACCACTGATAACATGTTTGTTCCAACAGACTCCCACCCACCCTCAAGTTACAACTACCAGGGGAGTGTATCACTACCTATGCCTAGTACACAGCTCTACTCCCCAATAAAATCTTTCCATTCTGCCATGGTCTTTTTTGTATGAGGCTGTGGTGTCTCACTCATGGATAGTGTCCTGTAGCACTTCTGTCTGAATGACAGAGAGAAGGGTTGCCACACACTTTTGAATATGTGAGGTGCAGGGCATAGTAGTAACCCATCAGATGAAGCAGACCGTCACTCAAGTCTTCCGTGGCTCCAAGACAGATGAGACAGCGGGTCCCATCAAACAGCAACACAGGGGTGCAGAAAGACCTCTTCTGCGAGTACATTGTGGGATCTTCAGTTGGCTAAAGAAAAAGAAGAAGGAAATGCCACATCCATGCATGGAACTATGAAGTGTTGAATGTGAGAAAATGCGAACAAACTTTCACCTGAATGACATGAAGCAGTGCCTCACTGGCATGTCCCAGCTTCTTCGGTGGTGGACTTGGTGAAGGAAAGAGTGTGGGGAGTGCCCTGAGCAGCGCGATGGAATATTCCACTGGAATAGAACAAATCAACTTTGAGTTCAAAGTTAGTCTTCCTAAAAATGAGTCTTATTAGGTTTGTGTTGATCACAAAAAAAATCTTATTTTTTCAGCATGAAGAGTATTACCATTCTGCATCTATTCATTCAGCGCAACATAAACCATCCTATGTCCCAGGAAACAGCTACACAGTCAATTAGAGACACAGCAAAATGACTCACCTACATCCAGCGTTATGCGTGGCTTCATCACTTCATTTTTTTTCCAAACACCATAAAATTACACATTGGTGCAGAAGTCTTCCCATCTCTTTTTTTAGTTCATCAATGAATTTTCTGTTGCCCTTATCCAGAATGCGCCGCAGCTCATTCATCGTCTATAATGCAAGTCAATGTTAAAATCTGCAAAAATGCTTGCTTTTCATCATAAACCAAAACAAGTTAATCACTTACACGATAAAGATCCTTGACACATGGATATGCATCCAGGATCTTTGTTGGCCTTGTCCTGTTCTTTCAGAACATCACTATCAATGAAGGATCTTCTTGCTTGAAACTGCAGGTCAAGAATTTGGGAGACAGCATCTTGGTTGGGTTTTGGTTTCTTGTACAGCTCCTGCAGGGTCTGATAATGTCTGGCCTGTGCTGTCAGACCATCTTTGGCTGATGAAATGGAGGAGACAAATCAGTAAATCAGTCAAATGGATGAAATTGTTTGGAGCATCAAAATATATCAAATGACAATTCAAATGTAAAAATGCCTGTGATATATCATGATATCCAAAACTATCAAAACATTGCCTAGCTTTCATACATTATCATTATTATTAAAATGGACATGTTTCTACTTATGTGAAGTGTGGCCATTATCAGAACTGCGCCCTGGTGTGTGACACAAAATAATTGTTGATCCACCAATTGAGTCTGCATCATGATCTTCTTCTTGGTCACTTGCTGAGAAGTCAATGCGATGCCTTTTCTTCTTGTGGCACCTCTCTGGTGAATCTCTTGTGAAGATTCTTGTAAGTGCTCGCTTGGTAAATAAAATTTCACTCATTGAAAGAACAAATAAAGATGGAAAGTAAACATACACAGATAAAAAAAAGTATCAGCCAAAAATAACCACACGCTTCAAAATCTAATTGCGCAAAATAATATAATCACTTACATGTTTCATTGTTTTGTCTTAATCCTTCAGCATGGGATAATAATCCACTAGTCTTTGAGACATTGCAGTGACTTCATGCTTAGAAGGGTACAAGACCACCTCTCCTTGCTGACTGGCTCTCAAGATAGAAATCATGCTGGTGACAGTGTTTCTCACCAGCCTGCATCTCAGCTCTTTGAACATGACACATTTCCCCTCACTGGCAGTGCGGGCCATCTGGAAGTAGTGCTTACGAGCTTGCTCCAACTCACTGTCTGTATAGAGGGTGGGCAAACTTTTTTTTAGCCACGGGCACCCTTGCAATTTGAGCACCCTCTACCCCATAAACTGAAGATACTGCAATACAAACTTGGTAGTACAGTATTTCGTCATGCCACATATAACTAGGAATGCTAATTGCTTGTTCACATGACTAGAATTGCAGTACATCAAGCCAATACAAAATACACACTTGTCATCAAGCTCATAAATCCATCGAGTCGAGATGAGCACGTGCACGGAGTCGGACTCCGTGAGTTCACATAAACAGAGCATTGCGTTTGCATAAATTATGCACGGCTATCGAGCTAGAAGCCGAGTCCGATTTGGTGCACACAACCACACTATAATGCCTCTCAATGTCCTAACCCATGCCACGCAACACAAACGTGAGGGACCGATTTGAGTTTCTCACGGGACCAGCAGTGAAGTCACAACCGTCGCCCCACATGAAATGTCGCAGCAGGAGCCTGAGGATTTTCTGAGTCAACATGCTGATCAACAGGTAACGTAATGTTGGCTTCCTTGACGACATTAGACAACTCCCTGTTTATATTTTATCCATATTTTAGTACAAAGCCTCCTTGTTTTATGATCTGCTCCTGTTTGACTTGTTCGGTTTTTGTTTTGACATTATGCTGTTAGTGTTTATTTCAAATTAACAAGAAGTACCGGTACAGATAGTAGGAAATTAATATAACACTTGCGTCAAACAAAGAATAACTAACTGTACATATCATGTCTACAGGAAGGAGCTGGTACATTAAGTGAGAATATTCAAGAATATTAAGAGAAGATATATTCAAGGTTGTCCTGAGGTCAACTGTACCAACCATTGACAGAGCTTATGGAGCAATTTGATGTTATTGTACAGTAAAAATGGAATATTGGAGCTGTCGCAAAACAAAACAAAAAGCCAACTTTAAGGCTTATTATCTCCAAAATGATACAGTAATCAATCACATTTAGAAATCAAATGTTTCTAAATGTCAAGTCAGTAATGTCAAGTCAGTGCTTGATGTGTCATCAGCAGGCGTCGGCGTCAGTAATGGGGCATCGACGGGTTTCGGGCGGAATCGCCAGGCGTTGGGAAGCGTTGGCGGGTGTCGGGGGCTCGTGGCCAGGTGGCGGACGTCACGGCAGGCAGTGGCCAGGTGGGCTCAGTCCCGCAAACGCTGCTTACAGCTTTAATTTTGTATTGCTTTGATAACATTGCTTAAGTTGAGTTTAAATTTACACTTTTTTTTTTTTCTTAGCTGCTAATTGTTCAAAAATGCTGATGTTAAAAGTGTGTTTGCACAGTAAATGTTATGGCACTTTAATTCATATGGCAGTACATTTAAAATAACTGGCCGTCAAGTTCCAGGAACTGACAAACTGCACTGAGTTGAGTGAGATTCTCCAAAGGAACTCCAGTATAAATGTGGACTTTACATTCTAGTCCCCTGTGAAGAAAAACCCAAAAGTGAACGTTTTTGTGCCTCACCCTTTCTAACTGGGACACTTGCAAGGGAACGCAGACTGGTTATGCTGCTCCCTGATAAAAGAAAAATGTTTCTGCTGTTACCTCAGAAATTGCCTGTTATTATTGTGGCTCAGGATTTTGTAGGTAGATTTTTTTTTATTTTTCATAAGGAACAGGATAACAGTAATGCCCTGGCATTGGCAATAAGCTTTAATTTTGTATTTGCATTTTTTTTAACTTTAGATTTACAATAAAAATGTTTCTGTGTAAAGTGCTGATGTTAAGTGTTTGCACGATAAATGTTATGGTGCTTTTGTTTATATGGCAGAACATTTCAATTAAAGTGTATGAAAGACTTCTTTTAAATTCATTATTGGCTTTTGCGTATACGACGTGATTAATCGTGATTGATCAGGTAAATCATGCGATTAATTGCGATTAAAATTTTTAATCGTTGCCCAGCCCCAGTAAAAACATTTTTCTGGTGCAAGCATTTCGTGAGGCAGAAGTTGATTCATACTTCAGTGCCTTGGAGCGAATAGCTTCGCCACTCAACTGGCCAAGAGACATGTGGCCTGTCCTTCTCCAATGCAAGCGGGTGGGAAAAGCACAGGAGTTGGTGTCTGCTCTTTTCTTAGAAGACAGCCTGCAATATGATGTTGTAAAGGAAGCATTTTTTTCCTGCTTATGAGCTTGTTCCTGAGCCCTACTGGCAAAAATTTAGGAACCATAGAAAATCTAGTGGTCAAACCTTTGTCGAGTTTGCATGGGAGAAAAGCAACCTCTTTGATAAATGGTGTGCAGCTAATGATGTCAAAAATGACTTTGAGTCACTCCGTGAGCTCGTTCTTTTAGAAGATTTTGAAGACTCTTTGCCAGAGAAGGTGGTAATGTTCTTGAATGAACAGAAAGTGTCGTCATTGTCCAAGGCTGCTGTCCTCGCAGATGAGTTTGTGTTGACCCACAAAAATGTCATCTCATCTTCCCCCCCGATCGGACAGGCCTTCTGCTTCTCGTCCCACAAGAGCCGAGTCTAGCCACCTCCCCCTTGAAAAGGCTAGAGGGAAGGGACTTCTGGTTTGGCCATAAAGCGGTAGACTGCGCGACACCAGGCCTCTCGACCGTCCAGGGTAAAAACTCCCCGAAAACTTGAATAACTATTGGCAGATATCATATTAACTACAAAGTGATCAGGGGAACGTTGGAATAGGAAGGAAAACTCGATTCAACCAAAACAGAAACACGGTAACAGACAATATGGCCGAACTACCAGCTTGCTCTGAAACAGAGGGAGATGGCGAAATGAACTCCTCGTGACTAACGACGCGAAAAAGGGCTCGGACATAGAAATTATTAGCAAGGAGATACGGGATTTAAAAATGGAATCAAAAGAAGTCCTTCGCACGTTTGGAGAAACACTGAGGAACGACGTGGAAAAAGACTTGGACGACTTCAAAGACGAAATAAATCAACAACTTGCGAAAGTCGTCACCGAACAGGAGCTCCAGACCGGCAAGATCAACGAGGCTGAGTCGCGGATTGAAAAGCTAGAACGTTGGGCACAGGAAGCTAATGACGCTCTGGTCATATCACTGAGAGAACAAAAAGCTCTTCAGGACAAGTTAACTGACCTGGAGTCCAGGCCGAGGAGAAACAACCTACGTATCTATGGAGTCACTGAAGGAGAGGAGGGAGAATCTGTGGCCAAGTTTGTGGAAGACCTGCTGAAAAGCGAACTGCACCTGCCAGCACATTTTAATTTCCAAATTCAGAGAGCACACCGCTCATTTGCACAGAAGCCAGCGGACGGTGCCCAACAGAGACCCATCATTGTTAACTTTCTGGAATTTACTACCAAAGAGAGGGTCCTGAGAGAGCTATGGACAAAGAAAATAGAACTGGGGAATAAAGTACCGTCATTCCATCACGATTACGCGACAGAGATGGTCCAAAAGAGAAAGGAGTACAACACTGCTAAAAGAATCCTGAAGGAGAAGGGCATCCGCTTCCAGACGCCATTCACCAAGATGAGGACCCACTGGGATACGGGAACTCGAACCTACAACAGCGCAGAGGAGGTAAAGGAGGAATTGGCGAGACGCGGCCTGGCGGAGAAGACGGCGGTGGCGACGGGTGCGGAGGGGCCTGCGGCACTCGGTGCCCCGCACTACGACCGAGTGGCAGTGCAAGGAGGGATCCTGGAGGGGCTACGCATCAGCAGCGACACGAGCCAGAGAAAAGCTACAAGAGTTTCAAAGATTCTTTGATTAAATTCAGAGAATACAGGGAAGAAAGCTGGTAGGGATGTTCTAGTATGACGGGTGTTTTTAGTTGACAAATTATTAAAATTGAATTCCCATGTTAATAGAAAAGAGACTGTGGGAAGTCCGGGTCGCTCCTTTTTTTCTAACGTTGGACTCATTTAGAATGACTAAAATACTCATTGCAGGTTCAAGTGTCATTTCTAAGTTAGGTTAGATTTTTGACTGCCTTCACGCGGGCCGGACAGAGACACGCCGTAGTTTGGCCATGCCTGATCTACAGGAAACACATCTCTCTCAACAAGAGCTAAATCAACATGATTTAAAAGCTAAACTCGACACAACTAATGGCAACAGAAGTCAGACCCGCCTGTCGAAACTTGTCAACGTCTCTCTAGCCGAACTCGGGATGTTTGATGTTTGGAGGGACCTCCACCCGTTACAGAGAACTATTTTTTTTTATTAACATTACAGACAGATACAGAATAGAGGAATGTAAAATAGGAACGATTGACTTGTACTGACACAGTATTAATTACCTTATTATTTGTCTGAATAAGAGGAAGAAAAACACACTTTGGAGATTAAATGTGGGTATGCTAAATAATCCAAAAACACTGGAGGAGGTTAAGAAAGAGATTAAATGCTCTATGGAGGAGAACATAGATAGTCCAGTAGACACTACCATACTGTGGGACACAATTAAAGCTGTGATGAGAGGGAGGTTAATAGCGAGGGCAGCCTATCAAAAAAAGACTAGATGTGGCGAGGGGGAGGATCTGGCGGAGGTGGAGGCAATTCAGATGCTGGGTATAAAGGAAAATTGGGGGGGGGTTGCCTGACAATGCCACCTGGGGAGTTGCAGGAAGAGCTTAATCGGACTAAGCAATAATTTGGTTTTCTCGTCCAATCGGAGTTCTCACCTTCTCCCTATACATGCAGCTGAGAAATTTGAATTACTGACGGGAACGTGTCCTCCTCCCAACAGTAGGGGGTGGAGTGAGCCTTTTCAGCTGGTCAGCTGCTTTCGGTTGACATATTACATCATTATGATATAGAATGACAGTTCATAATGTACGTGTTACTTACTTTGCAGATAAGCTGTACCCTATTTCTTGTGCTCATGGTTATCTTAAAAGATAACCATGAGACAAGAACGTTGTTTGCTGTTGGAGGGCTACAACAACACAATGTCTTCGATGCTACGCTTTGTGCTGTTGCCACGGACCCGAAACTCGTTCTTGTTGGATGTGGGTTCTGCGCAGACTGGTGGGAGAATTTGTGTACAGGTTTTGCAAAGGAACGGTGTCTTCAGTTATACACACGCTCATTAAAGTGCCGACCGTGGAGGAAGCTTGTGCCGCTGCACGCCGTTTCCAGCAGAATAACAGCGAAATTATCGAAATAAAAACAAATCAGAAAAACATCTCTTTGCTGTGCTTTTATTTACAAAGTTGAAATTCTTCTAACTTACAAAAAATGTGAACGAAAAGGTAGAAATATAAATACGAAGGAATACGTATTTGTTCAGGGCAGCGCAAAGCCGGAGCCCTGCATTTGCTGCGCTACCCTTTTAAAAAAGGTCTCTGTTGTGTGTTATTTTAATATGTCCATCTCTTTTAGAAGAGAAAGCATCGCCCCCGTCTCATCCTCTCTCCAAATGTCAACATTCTTATTCGCGTTTGCTGGTTGTTTCACGCCGTCTGTTTTGTTAGACGACGTAGTTGTGCGGTGGCGCGTGCGCACTTGCGTTGTCC
Source organism: Nelusetta ayraudi (assembly GCF_046127955.1). NCBI lineage: Eukaryota > Metazoa > Chordata > Actinopteri > Tetraodontiformes > Monacanthidae > Nelusetta > Nelusetta ayraudi. The sequence continues at coordinate 3,606,801 of NW_027466053.1, read as the reverse complement.
AGTTAATAGTCCGACTAAGGTGTATACATGGCCGAGAAATTAGAATTCCAATCGCATTATCTGGGTGTCTCAATCGGAGTTCTCAAACTCCGATCATAATCGGACTAAAGCAATAATTCAAATTTCTCTAGTACCATGTAAACGCACTGAGGGACGCAAAGATTGCACTCCGGCGCAGGTGTGATTGATGACGTGAAGGTGGGGGCAAACCCACCTGCCACATCGTTAATTAATTCAATTAATTAATTAAAGTGCTTTTTGAACCTTTGGCCGCTCCATAGATTGTGGAAACGGGAAATGAATTGACTCACAGCACACAGTCACACGCTTGCAGCCGGCTTGTAAGCACAACAAAAAAAAGAAAAAGACACTGAGCGTAGATGAGCACTAGGAAGGACTAACATGGATAAGGCGTCAATTGTAAATGGAAAGTTCCACTTCAAAACCCTGCCAGATGGCAGTCTTGACAGGACAAAAGTGATATGCATTTACTGTAAAGCTGTATTTAGTTTCCACCGGAGTACGAGCAGTCCAACCACATTGGATGGTGTGGCACGGAGACCACTGGCCGCGTCCACCACACGCCAACTTTCAACAGCGGGGGCTAAATGGGTGTGGCTACGGCTTGCAGGCCAATTAATGTGGTGGAGGACGAGGGTCTGCGCGATATCATATATATTATACTGACTATGGATGAATATGACACTGACTGGATGATTATGGCACTGACTGTGGATTACTATGGATGCTGAACAGCTGTTATAGGCTACACTGCCTAACTGCACTATATCAGTTGAGTCCTGTACTGTATTGCACTGCCCCCTGGTTAATGCACACTTTATTTATTGTTTTGATTTAATTTAATTGATTTTGTGCATCACAGTTTGATGCAATGCATAAGTGTCATCCTTTTGTCTTAATGGCTGCTGAAGAAAGGGGATGAATAGTTCAAGTTCGAGTTGAAAAGTAAAATAGAGAAATTTTGGTAGTACTAGTAATCATTACTATGTAATGTTACAGTTATGCCCATCTGTTATCTTTGTTGGGCTTGAGTTTATGATTTTTTTTTTTTACCCTGTGCATCTTTTGTTTTGTTAGTAGTACTTGTCATTGCTCCAACACGAATAAACATGCTGCATCCCACTAGATGGCGCATTTGCCTTATTTACAAGCACCATGGTCATCTGAGCTGATTGCTGCCACTCTCAGCAGCGTGCGTCTACTAAGGTCTACTAAGATTCCACAATCTATTACACCTCGTGAACAAAACAGGCTACAGGTAAAATTAAACATCTTCAGTTGAGCAACTCAGGCAAGTTAAACTGATTTAAAAACAAACAAACACTATAATACTAGGAAAAGAATCCTCTATATGTCAATAAATACAACAGATTGAGTATTCATAAAAAAAAATGCTTACTTTAAATAAGAAAATCCAACAAACCAACAAGTGCAACACTAAAAAGCAAACCAACAATCAAAATAATGCTTAATTGCCTCAGTTTCGTTCCACACTTATCAGCTTAGCTACTAAGAATAACACACATTATTCACCTGGACAGAAGGAGGTTCTGAGGAACGTGTTGGTCCTGGAGCTTCCTGGTCAGGATGTTCGGGAGATCCCTCTGGCTCAATGTCTGGAGCGCCAACATATTTCAGAATTGCTCCTGCAGAGACAAAACTCATTAGATCATCAAGCAAAACAGATCAGAAGCGCATTTTCCTATTTTATTATTACAGTGATGTTGCAGTAATATAGGAAAATTAAAAATTCATTTGTTTTTAAATTAAACATTATGGT